>NC_140169.1:197963846-198121346 GCF_963971535.1 Notolepis coatsorum | reverse complement strand
GAGGGGAGAATTAGATACTACGAAATTGGGATGGGAGAAAATTAGAAAAATGGGGAGAAAAAGTAAAAAAAAAAAAAAAACAGAAGTAAGAAGAAGCAAGAAGCAAGAAGTAAACACAAAATAATGTGAGTAAACAAAACTTTTACTTCAGTGTGTTCAAACCTCTAACTCTATTTCATTAGCACTCAGAGTGATTCTTCCTGTTGTGGAAGAAATTCCAGAATGGTTCCTTTCATAAGAGACCAGACTTGCGGCTAGGTGGTGCAGTGGGCAAGGCGCTCACCACCAATGCAGGAGACGCTGGGTTCGAGCCCAGCTCTCCACATTGCTTTCAGCTTGGCTGGTCGTTCACACTAATACATTTGGCAGTATTAGGGGGTGGGAAGCTGATGGGTGGGGATCGGACGTTGTGGACAGCGACTCCTACAGGTCGGTTGGTGCGCCTGCGCAGTAGAATCAGGAAGCGACGGGGGCGGCGTGCCCTCCAAACGCAGACCCCCGACGCTGAAAGATCGTGCTGTGCAGGTGAAAAGATGCGACGGCTGCTACCTCGAGTACCGGAGGGGACACATGCAATGTATGGCTTTGTCCACATTGCAGCCGGCTTGTGGGAGGCATGGCCTAACAGCGTTCGAGACAGGGGAGGGTAGAATTGGACGATACGAAATTGGGATGGGAGAAAAATAGAAAATGGGAGAAAAAGTAGATCAAAACAAATAAGAGACCAGACTCATGCATGTGCTAGAAGAATAAAGTATAATAAATAGCAAATTACTTTGGGTATGCAATCGTCAGGCGTGTTGTGCAAAACTAGCAGCATTTTTGCCCCATGCATAAGAGGTTAAAGAGTTTGTTCTTATAAACAACTAGATTTAGTTTATATTCACATTTCCACCCAAAAATAAAGTGTTCTATTGTTGTTCTATAGTCTACAGTACATACTGAATATCTCATATAATCTCTGCAAAGTACATGTTTGTAATTTTTTTGCCCTTTGCCATGTTTACATGCAGTGACTCAGGAGGTAGAGCAGTCGTCTGGTAATCTGGAGGTTCCCGGTTCGATTCCCGCTCCTCCCATGCAGTGTGTCGAAGTGTCCTTGAGCAAGACATTTAACCCCTAACTGCCCCCGATGAGCAGGTTGGCACCTTGCATGGTTGCCTCTGCCATCAGTTTGTGAGTGAATGCATAAAATGTGGAAATGGGCGGCACGTGGTGTAGTTGTAGTACTGTCGCCTCACTGCAAGAAGGTCATGGGTTCGATTTTTGCTTGGGGGACCAGGTTGCCGGGTTGCTAGGTACCCAGGTGGGGTATCTCCTGGGCCTTTCTGTGTGGAGTTTGCATGTTCTCCCTGTTCTCACAAGGGTTTCCCCTCCCTCCCAATAAGATAAACCCAATGGAAAAACATGCAGAACACGAAGACGGACACGAGCACTTGGATTGGTCCCCGGGCCCTTGGGGGGAAGGATGACGGGATGGGTCAAGTGCAGAGAGCCATTTCATCGGCAACCCAATGCATGTGTGTGTGTGTGTGTTTCTGTGTGTCGCCATCTCGCATGTCTGTGTTCATCTGCATGACAAATAATAATATATTATTATTATTTAATTTGTTTCATGTTAGTGTGTCTCTTCTCTTGTGATGTTATTATTCATAACTGAACTAATGGGTTGAGAGACTGATACTAGATGTATTAGTATAATTAACATTGTTGTTGTCGTGGTCTTCTTTTGAAGTTGAGAGGGTACTGGGTGGGTGTGAGGGGATCTGGGATGGTACTGGGTGGGTGTGAGGGGATCTGGGAGGATACTGGGTGGGTATGAAGAGATCTGAGAGTTTTGTGTCAGACGTATGTGTGATTTTAGTGTGGATGGTTGCTGGATGCTGTGTGTTAATGTTTTGTGTTTTTATGTGGATCCTGGGAAGAATAGTTTATTATCTTGGTAGCAGCTCATGTGGATCCAAATAAACACTGAACACATGTTTCATTGCATAAGCCACATTAGGCAATTGGCTTACAGCCTAATCACACCTGACACAACCATGTATCCCCTTTTAAGTGGAGAAAATGTACAACACTGACAAATCTATAGTGTCAAGATTCATTATAATAAGAAGACGGTTAATATATCACCGGCAATAACAATTTGTGAGGTTTTACTGTGAGACAAATGATAGAGAATTGACTCCAAAGCCAAGTGGTGCCAGACATGTCCCAAGACCAAGACAAATATTAAAATGGTTATAACAGTCATTACCCCTTCTACTTGTCAGTAGGTAGGTTAGGGCTGCTTTTAAACATGGAATCTTCAAATAAACTAGATTAGGCTTCTCTCTCTCTCTCTCTCTCTCTGTCTCTTTTAGGGGGGAATCACTTCACAACAATGTCCTTGAATGGGCAGACAAAATATATAATTGGATACATAAAAAAACTAGATATACCGTAGCCTACCTGTAACTGAGGGGTACAATTCCCTGACTGTATTAATAAGTATGGTATCATTAAACCACTACTGTCTTATGTACATTACTACTGGCCATACAGTACACAGGTATATGATGAGAACACCTCCACAATGACACGGTTCCACACAAAACTGGGTTTAAGAATATTTATTAGCAGCAATGATAGTACATAATATACTTTACTTAAGGTGCGCTTATAAGGCAAAGGAATGTGCGTAAGCAAATCAATAACGTATGTCCATTCTCATATTACGCAGGAGATAATAATACAACCTGAATCTTAGGAATTATATCTATGGTACTCTAGTAAGGTAGCGGGAGATACTGGTAGGGTCCCTCCGGTTGTAGGCCAGCAAGGGGAGAGGATTTGTCGGTAGCAGAGTCTGGGTCAACGATGAATAGAGAGACTCCAAGTACAGGAGACGGTGCAATAAGCTCTTGATCCGCAGACGAATAACAGCTGTTCTCCGTAGCATGCAGCTCCGCATGGAAGAAAGCTAGCCAGCCTCAGGGTTCTGAGAGGCGGGCTCGACGTTGCTCCTCACAGGGTAAATCCCACACAATTGTGGGTGTAGGCGATTCTCCGCTCCATCAATTACAGGACCAAAGCAAATATAATCCAGCCGAAAAGGGCTATGCAGTCGTCGGGTAGATTATCCAGTGTACATGTCCACACGGTTCTCGTCTAGGGCTCCTCGGGTGAAAGCGCCAGGGTAAGCAGCCCAGCCTGGATAAGCACACTAGCTGGTACGAGGAAACGTTGGTGATGCTGGTCACTGTAGAACGGTAGCCGCACGATACACTATACATAAATAGACTATTACTGAATTAATAGAATAGGTAGAACTCGACGGTACAGGGTTAAACTCTGATACTTCAGTTATTAATTCGCACGCGGTCTCAATGCTCTATTTGGGGCCAAACAGGCCATACTTCACCGCACGTTGTATCGTGGGTGAGGCTTCAACTTATTGGGTAACTCGAACTACTTCTGTATTCACTTGCGCCATATTTATACGTTAGGTGAACAAACTAGTACCAGCCCTATTCCTGTCTCGTATCCTTGCGCAGAGCCGTTCATGTCCAGGCAAGTCTATGGCGGTGACTTTGAACCAGACCCTGGGGGTATGGCAGTGGCGCCCAGTGGATCGCTATCCAATAAGAGAACGAAATATTATGGTCTGTACTAGGTTAAAGGGATATTCCGTGTATATGTACAAGGAATACACAAGGGATATCAAACGATATACAAATATTATGCAATATATATCAATCAATAAATATATATATTCGGTTTAATCTGATCCATCGTAACAGCCGCCTCCTAATTAGTCCCACCTAATTAGATAAGCAGAGACAGATTAACCGCACTGTCCACTACTCAATGTCCGTTGTGAGGGTAGGGCAGTTCACAAAGTCAGTGGGTCATGGTCGTCATTAAGCGAGTCGGGGAGCCTTGGCAACTCTATCAGCCTCGCCACGGGTCGGTTGTATGTCCGCCCTTGGACGAGCACTTCTGCCGCTCTGACCTTTCCGTCGGCACCAGTGGTCGCTTTGCTTACGCGGCCGGCCGGCCACGCAGCTCGGGGTAGTGACTGGTCTATGATCATGATGACTGGACGGGATGAAGGGGGGTTTAGGAGGAAGCGGGCCTGAGACTGCTTTGATCTGTGCTTGGCTGTGCCTCCTCCTCCTCCGTCTGTTTATCTTGTTTGCTCTGTACCCCATCTGAGGAGGTGCCGGTTCCGGCCGCCCCGTCAAGGAGTCGCTTGGGGTGCTAGGTTCCAGGTCAGCTACGTCTGGATCGCAGCTGAGGGGGGTGGAGTTCCGAACTCCCTCTTGTGCCCACGGTTCTCTCACAGGCCTCTCGCTTAATGTCAATAGCCTCTCAACGGGCTGTACGAGGGAGTGGCCGGTGTCGCTCACCTTTGTGTGTAGGCAGCGGGTAGACGTGGGTTGACTGTCAAGTCCGTAGAGGGGGCCCTGGAGCGTCCACCCCAGTCGGGTCTGAACCGCGACTGGGCATCCTTTGGGTCCGATGTGGGCCGCCTCAATTGGGAGAATGAGGTCCGCGTGGTCGGAGCCGATGAGCAGGGTCGGTGTGGCGCCGTCGATAAGCGGTATAGGTAGTTGACGTAGGTGCACATACATCAGCTGTGGGATGGGGTAGGTGTACTGTGATAGGCCTATGTCGTGGCTGGTGAAGACGTTGGTTATACTATACTGCTTCTCGGGCTGGTCCACCGCTGCTATCTTGAAGGAGACCTTCTCACCTTTTATGGTCTTCTGGTCCCTTCTGATGGTGCGTATTGTTATGGTACCTTTGGCACCCCGCAGGCCCAACTGGGCTGCGGCGGAAGCGAGGAGGAGAGTCTTTTCAGACCCATCGTCCAGGACGGCGTAAGTGTCCAGGACCTTGTCCTCGTAGCTCAGGAGCACTCTGACCACTTTGATGAGCACTCGGGGGGTCCCGCTATGCTGGTCAATGTGGAGCACTCCTGTTGGTCGGTTGCTTTGGGTCTTCTGGAGGGCCCCGCACCGTGCTGCGCGGTAAGCGGCGCCCACCTGGGCCGCCTCACGCCACTGTTCAACTTGGGCGGGGTTCAGTGTCTTATATTCGGCGCACTGTGCCATCCAGTGTCCGCCGTCACAGTATGTACAGTAGGGGGCGGTCTGGTGGCTCTTCGGTACTGGTGCCACCGCCTCGGCATGGTATATTACCGCGACGGGCCCACTCTGTTGTCCTGGCTGACGCTTGTTGATGTCATGCAGGACCTCCAAGTGGGTGCCGCCGCACCTGCCGCACTTCTTCTTCAAACGGCACTCAGCTGCCATATGGCTGCGCGCGCAGCGGAAGCAGCGGCGGTGGTCCTTGATCCACTGACTCACCTCATCCGTGGTCAGCGTCTTGAACTTGTCGCATTGATACAGCCGATGTTCCCCTTCACAGTACTGGCATTCAATCTTCCACTCCTCTTTCGTCGAGGGGGTGTTGTGGTTCTTGTGCTGCGGTACTGATTCGGCTTGGTGCATAACGGTCACCGACCGGCGGTTATCATTTGATCCCCGAGGTCCATCTCTGGGGCTTGGTCCACTCCACACGAACGTGTCCAGTCGTAAGCTGCTGACCTCCCTGGCGAGGAACTCAGACAGGTCTAGGAGGGATGCCGCTGGGCCGTTGGGGTCGCGGTGGTCTCTCTGCCGCCTGAAGCGCTCTTGTCGGGCGGGAGGGAGCTTCTCTAATATCCTCTCTACATTAGAGTTAGCGTACAGTTCATAGATCCCTTTTTCCTTTTGGGACCCCAGCATCCCTACCAGGGACTGTACCTTGATAGAGAGGTCATCTAATGCTCTGTTGTCTCTGGCTGGGGGGAGACAGTCAATGTCTCTTATCTCCTGTATCACGTAGTCCCATATGCGTCCGTAACGTTGGTCGAGTGCTGCTAGAGCCGCGGTGTATGGGGTAGTAGAGGTGGAATATGCCAGCGCTATATTGTGCGCTCGGGGCACCTTGAGGTGCTTGAGTAGGATAGCATACTTGTACGGTTCATCAGTTACATCGGACATCATTGTCTCTAAGCACATTCGTAGCTCTGTGTACTGTGCTCTGTTCTCGTGTGTGAAGTCCGGGAACGTCGGTGTGCCAAGGTACGATGCCATGGATGGCTGGCACATCGGTGAGCGTTGGGGGAGAGGCCTCCTGGGCGAGTCTCCCCGTGCGTGTCGTCTTGGGCTGGTACTTGGTGGGTACCGAAGGTCGGGTACCCAGGTGCTGTTCCTCGGGGCTGGCGGTGCGTCAAACTCACCCGTGAGTTGAGTCGGGGGTTTGTAGCGCAGTGCCTTGGGGCTGACGTCTGGGCTGTACTGGACCTCCTGGTCCAGAGTACGTTGCTGCTGGTCGGGGCTGTACTGGGCCTCCTGGTCCAGAGTACGTTGCTGCTGGTCGGGGCTGCACTGGGCCTCCTGGTCCAGAGCACGTTGCTGCTGGTCGGCTTGACATTCCTCCTCTTCCTCCTCCTCTTCCTCTGCTAAGTCCTGGAGTCTTCTGTTCAGTCTCTCGGCGTGGTCCGGTTCTTCCCGGTTGCTGGGTCTCGTATGGACCGGCCGGGGAGGGGGTTCGGAGACGTGGACAGGATCCTCCTGTTGGCGGGGTCCCGGGTCGCTTGGTCGGGTAGGGGAATGTGTCCTAGACCCTTGTCTTGATGATCTCTGGGAGCTCCGTGCGGATTGAGGGGGTGTCGCCATGGTAATCAATTTGTCCATCAGCTGCGCCTGCAGCCGGTCGCGCTCTGCCTCGCGCTGGGCATGGGCTGCGTCGCGCGCTGCTTCGCGCTGGGCATTAGCGGCGTTGCGCTGCGCATTGGCGGCGGCGTGCTGCGCCTCGGCGCGGCTTCTTTCAATGTTCTCTTCCGTCTGAAGGCGTCTGGTCTCCAGTCTTATGCGGTCGTCTTCACTCCTTTGTTGCGCCTGGAAGCGCTCTCGCTCGGTTGCAGAATGTTCGCGTTCACTGAGGGCTTGCGCTTGGAGTTGCGCGTGAAGGTGCTCTCGTTGGTCTGCAGCTTGTTCGCGCTCGGTGGAGGCTGCCAGGGTGGCGATGAGTGCCTGCGCCAGCATCTTGTCCGCTTCGCTGGGGGAAGACACAGGCGGAGGTGATCGGCTTCTGGCAGTGCTCGTTGGAGATCCGTTCTCCTGTCGCGCTCCGAGGAGATCCATCTCCTGGGTGTGCGTCTCTTCTGGTAGTGGGTCGGGTTCCGTCCCTGGAGCGCTGTCTTTATCCTGGAGCTCTCCGGGGACTGTCCCGTTGGCGTTGTCGGGGGGTAAAGTCATTTCATGTCCCTCCTGGTCCCCCCCGTGAGCTTGGTCAGTTACGTTAGAACCCACTAGGGTCTCTACTGGCGGGGTCGCCTGGTCGTTAGGGTTTGGCATACTTTTACTATCCGCTTTAGTTACTTTATCCGTATTTAACTTCCTTTTAAAGCTAGGTATTGGACTGACAACGTAGTCCTAAGTGAAGAGGTGGCTGCCGTCTGCGCTCCGGGCGATCTAGCTTAGGAGAACCGTTTGTGGAGTGTTCATCATCGGCCATGTTAATATTAATATTATATTAATATTACGCTAATTACTCTCCGGCTCGAAGGACCAATTATAACTGAGGGGTACAATTCCCTGACTGTATTAATAAGTATGGTATCATTAAACCACTACTGTCTTATGTACATTACTACTGGCCATACAGTACACAGGTATATGATGAGAACACCTCCACAATGACACGGTTCCACACAAAACTGGGTTTAAGAATATTTATTAGCAGCAATGATAGTACATAATATACTTTACTTAAGGTGCGCTTATAAGGCAAAGGAATGTGCGTAAGCAAATCAATAACGTATGTCCATTCTCATATTACGCAGGAGATAATAATACAACCTGAATCTTAGGAATTATATCTATGGTACTCTAGTAAGGTAGCGGGAGATACTGGTAGGGTCCCTCCGGTTGTAGGCCAGCAAGGGGAGAGGATTTGTCGGTAGCAGAGTCTGGGTCAACGATGAATAGAGAGACTCCAAGTACAGGAGACGGTGCAATAAGCTCTTGATCCGCAGACGAATAACAGCTGTTCTCCGTAGCATGCAGCTCCGCATGGAAGAAAGCTAGCCAGCCTCAGGGTTCTGAGAGGCGGGCTCGACGTTGCTCCTCACAGGGTAAATCCCACACAATTGTGGGTGTAGGCGATTCTCCGCTCCATCAATTACAGGACCAAAGCAAATATAATCCAGCCGAAAAGGGCTATGCAGTCGTCGGTTAGATTATCCAGTGTACAAAGAGAAGTATTACAAAGAAAAATGCAAGGAAATTGAAGATCTAGACAAGAAGCACAACCCTCTCATGTACAACAAGATCCAACAACTAACAAGGAAGAGGAAAAAAACAACCCAAGGTGTCAGAGACAAAGAAGGAAAACTGCTCCTTGACGAGAAGGAAATAATCAATAGATGGGCAGAGTATGTGGAAACACTATACAAAGACCAGAACAGAACATCAGACACAGGAATTAGTCTAGAAGAGATAGAAAAAGTCCAGATCACGAAAAAAGAAGTTGAAGAGGCTGTGAAGTCACTGGCCACGGACAGATCGCCCGGCGAGGATGAGATCCCTGCTGAACTGATTAAGAACTCTGGTGACCAATGCATCGAGCTCCTTGTGAAACTGATAAACAACATCTATAACTCAGGAAATATTCCAAATGATTTCCTAAAATCAATGTTCATTCCGATCCCAAAGACCGGAAGAGCCACAGAATGCAACAATTACAGGACTATCAGTTTGATATCTCATGCATCAAAAGTACTCCTGAAAATCATCAAGAACAGAATAGAACCCATAATTGAACATCAGCTCTCGGATAGCCAAATGGGTTTCCGCAAAGGAAAAGGAACAAGAGATGCAATCTGCCAACTCAGAATCATTGGTGAAAAATCGATAGACCAACAGAAGAAGCTGTATATTTGCTTCATCGATTTCACGAAGGCCTTCGACAGAGTTGAACATACAACATTGATGAGAACAATGGAAGAATTCAAAATACCAGTTTCTGACCGAAGAATAATTGCCAACTTATACTGGAGGCAGAAGGCTAATGTTAGAATAGGAAAGGAGAAATCAAGAGACTTCCCGGTGGAGAAGGGTGTAAGACAAGGATGCATCTTGTCCCCTGTACTCTTTAATATGTACAGTGAATCACTGATGAAAAAAGGTCTGAGAGGAGGGAAAGGAGTAAAACTTGGCGAAGAGAACATCACCAATATAAGATACGCGGATGACACTGCTATAGTCTGTAACTGTCAAGAAGATCTACAGGACATGATGAATAAGCTGAATGTCGAATGCAAAAACTATGGAATGTCACTAAACACAAAGAAAACTAAAGTAATGATCATTGAAAAAACACCAGGAACTGTTTGTAAAATACAGGTGGATGGAGAAAAACTTGAACAAGTGAAGGAGTACATGTACCTTGGAAGCTGGATCAGTGAAGGTGGAAGAGCTAACATGGACATTAAGAGAAGAACCGGAATTGCAAAGGGCGCATTCTGGAACCATAAAGAATTATTGAGAAGAAACATAAGTTGGAAAACGAAGACCAGGATTTTGGAAACGTATGTTATGTCAGTCTTTTCATACGGAGCAGAAGCATGGACGCTGAATGAAGAGGCAAAGAGGATGATAGACTCTTTTGAAATGTGGACACTGAGGAAGATGCTGAAGATAACATGGAAGGATAAGATCAAGAATGAGGAGGTACTGAGAAGAGCGGATATGCAAGGGGGACAGCTGCTGGAGAGGTTGAAAAAGAGAAAGATGGAGTTGTGCGGGCATGTTCTGAGAGGATCCAGCGGGGAGATGTTCAAGAAGGTAGTGATGGGGAAGGTGGATGGAAAGAGAGGAAGTGGAAGACCAAGAAGAGGCTGGGTAGACGATGTCTGTGATTGGAGTGGAGTGAGAGGCGGAGTCACGGAGTTGGAGAGAAGAAGTGGGGACAGAATGGGTTGGAGAGTGATAGGCAACCTTCGGAACGAAGAAGCCACCTAATGATGATGACATGTCCACACGGTTCTCGTCTAGGGCTCCTCGGGTGAAAGCGCCAGGGTAAGCAGCCCAGCCTGGATAAGCACACTAGCTGGTACGAGGAAACGTTGGTGATGCTGGTCACTGTAGAACGGTAGCCGCACGATACACTATACATAAATAGACTATTACTGAATTAATAGAATAGGTCGAACTCGACGGTACAGCGTTAAACTCTGATACTTCAGTTATTAATTCGCACGCGGTCTCAATGCTCTATTTGGGGCCAAACAGGCCATACTTCACCGCACGTTGTATCGTGGGTGAGGCTTCAACTTATTGGGTAACTCGAACTACTTCTGTATTCACCTGCGCCATATTTATACGTTAGGTGAACAAACTAGTACCAGCCCTATTCCTGTCTCGTATCCTTGCGCAGAGCCGTTCATGTCCAGGCAAGTCTATGGCGGTGACTTTAAACCAGACCCTGGGGGTATGGCAGTGGCGCCCAGTGGATCGCTATCCAATAAGAGAACGAAATATTATGGTCTGTACTAGGTTAAAGGGATATTCCGTGTATATGTACAAGGAATACACAAGGGATATCAAACGATATACAAATATTATGCAATATATATCAATCAATAAATATATTCGGTTTAATCTGATCCTTCGTAACACTACCTATATTTCTCTTAACCTTAACTCTTAGTGAAAGGGTTCACCTTCTGTAGTGTGGTAGTGAAAGGGTTAACCTTGTCGTGTGGCAGTGAAATGGTTAACCTTCTGTATTGTTCCAGTGAAAGGGTTAACCCTTTGGTAGTGTGGCAGTGAAATGGTTAACCAGGATTTCTTCACTCTCATGTACCGGATCTCCTCTCTGGTAAACAAGAATACCCTGAAGACTCTGGCAGGAGCACTCATTCAAGGGTACTACGACTATGCTTGCACCTCATGGTACCAAAGCACCTCAAAGGCACTAAAAACTAAATTACAAACATCACAAAACAAACTGGTCAGACTACTGCTTGACCTTACCACTAGAACCCACCTCACCCCTGCCCACTTCGACAACGTAGGATGGCTTATAGTAGACAACAGAGTACAGCAACTTGCAATGGGCCTGGTCTACAAGATACACTACACGACTAAGGTACCAATGTACATGTCAAAATACTTCCCAAAGGTCAGTGAATACCACGACCACAACACCAGAGGGAGCTCCACAAATCATGTTAAACCCAGATTCGGCTCAAACAAGGGACTAAACACGTTTAGCAATTATGCCACATCAATATGGAACGCCCTACCCACAGCTGTAAAGGAATGTGAATCACTACCCACTTTTAAAACCACTCTCAAGGAGCACCTATAGGAGACTGCAATTCGAAACTGGCCCCTGTAAATGTACAGTAAATGTCCTAACTCAATAATACACGGGACCCTCTTCTTGGGACCAAGTAAGGTTTCGTCGATATTCCAATGTACAGTTTTGCTTGTACAGTTGTAGTTTCCCCCACCCCGCTTACCCAACCCCCCCCCCCCCCCCCCCCCCCCCCACCCAACCACCTCCAATGTACAGCCCCCCCCCCCCCCCCCCACCTCCTCCAATGTACAGTTTCTACGTCAAATGTATATACTTTCTTTTTTAGACTATTTTTGTATCACAAACAGTACTGTATTTGTAAATTTGGTATGTCATAAATGTATAGATGTAGCAGTACTGTCTATCTGTATGTCATGTATGTCGTATTTATGATGAATTGAAAATGGGGGACCCTGATGTAAACCAGACGAAAGTCTTTCTCTGGTCTGCATCCCCTTAACAATTGTGTGTATTGTACTGTATTGTACCCATTCTGCAATCTGTTAATAAGGTTTTCAATCAATCAATCAATCAATCAATCAATCAATCAATCAATCAATCAATCAATCAATCAATCAATCAATCAATCAAATCCTGGCACCTTGGATCTAGGAGGCTCCTGTGAAACGCTGCCCCTTAGTGGCCGAAGATGGAACCGCAACCTCCACCCGGATTCCAGTTGATGTCATCTTTAGCCCACGGTCTGACGCCTGGATTTATTGCATCCAAATTGTATATTTTCAAAGGAAAGATGCATTTAAACTGAAAGAAACATAGCATTCACTATGAATCCAAGTCCCATCTGAGTAAAACCTACAACAACAGACTTGCTATACCGGTAGATGAAAGGAACGGATGAAGTTCTGTATGACTGAGTGGTGGTAAGGCTACTGCTGCCACCTGGTGGCAGAAAGAAGAAATCACTACTGTATTCACTGATCGTTGGCCGACTTGGTGCCCAGCATTCATTAAAGATTTCACACAAATCGTACATCCATCCTGTAAGGCAGTGGTTTTCAACGGTGGGTCCGGAGACTCCCATGTGTCCTTGAGGGGCATTCAAAATTGGGAACAATTAATTTCACTATTTTATTCAGTAGAGGCCAAATGAGAAACTGTATAAGAGTGACTATTCTGATCATAGGTTTTACGTTATCCACTGGCATCTTAGCTATAACATTCTAGACGTAATCATATCCAACAACAGAAGTAGGGATGCCTGATCATTCATCGTCAGTGACCATGACGGTATCAGCTGATGATGATGGATTTTTTATTTATGTATTAGAATAGAATAGAAGTACTTTATTGATCCAGAGGGGAATTCAGCACCACAGATGACTCACAATGAACATTCAGTTAGTCAAAAATAAGAATAGGAATAAGAATACAATTTTAAATAGAGATATACATTCTAAAATAGGTATATACATTCTAAAATTGTAAAATATTGCATCGATTTGATGAGCAGAACACGCATACACATTCACATACATACATTACATACATACATACACACACACACACACACACACACACACACACACACACACACACACACACACACACACACACACACACACACACACACACACAGGTGAACACCAGGAAGGCTGCAGGCCCAGATGGTATAACAGGACGCATACTTAAGTCCTGTGCAAACCAGCTTGCCCCGGTGTTCACCGCCATATTTAATCAATCCCTGGCGGAGTCAGTAGTCCCTGCCTGCTTCAAGATGTCTACCATCATCCCTGTACCGAAGAAACCCTCCCCAACATGTCCAAATAATTACAGACCGGTGGCACTCACCTCTGTGGTCATGAAATGTTTCGAGAGGCTGGTCAAGGACCACATTTGTGCCTCTCTCCCCAGTGATATGGACCCTATGCAATTTGCATACAGGACAAACAGGTCCACTGATGACGCGGTCTCCCAGGTACTGCACAGCACTCTCTCCCACCTTGACCGTCAGAAGGGGGGCTATGTGAGACTGTTGTTCATTGACTACAGCTCAGCGTTCAACACCATAGTCCCCACCAGACTGGTGGACAAGCTGATCGAGCTAGGCCTGAGCTCCGCCCTGAGCGCCTGGGTACTGGACTTTCTGAGTGAAAGACCCCAGGCGGTCAGGGTGGGGGGTCAGACCTCCAACACCATCACCCTGAGCATCGGGTCCCCCCAGGGCTGTGTTCTAAGCCCCCTGCTGTACTCACTCTACACACACGACTGTGCGGCCAAGTTCAGCTCCAACTCCATTGTGAAGTTCGCCGACGACACGGTGGTGGTGGGGCTGATCTCGGACAACGACGAGAAGGCCTACCGAGAGGAGGTTGAGGTACTGGAACGTTGGTGCCAGGACAACAGCCTGCTCCTGAACATTGGTAAAACCAAGGAGCTGATCGTGGATTATAGGAGAGGACAGCAGGAGACACACACACCACTGACGATTAACGGGGCTACCGTGGACAGGGTGAGCAGCTTCAAGTACCTGGGGGTCCACATCTCAGAGGACCTGACATGGTCAACACACATAGACACAGTAGTAAAGAAAGCGAAGCAGCGCCTCTACCACCTGAGACAGTTAAGGAAGTTCAGAGTATCGGGGAAGATACTCCAGTCCTTCTACTCAGGAGCCGTAGAGAGCATCTTGACCGGAAACATCACTGCCTGGTATGGGAACAGCACGGCACAGGACAAGAAGGCCCTACAGAGAGTGGTGCGCTCAGCCGAGCGTACCACGGGTATTGCGCTACCTCCCCTGCAGGCTCTATACAACAAGAGGTGCAAATCCAGAGCCTGCAGGATAATGAAAGACCCCCACCACCCCAATAACAGCCTGTTCCAGCTGCTGAGGTCAGGCAGACGCCTGCGAACTCCAGCTACTAGGACGGAGAGGCTTAGGCTAAGCTTCTTCCCCCAGGCCATCAGAGCCTTGAACAATGAACATTGAGAGACACAGAAACTGAACTATCCACACACAAGCACATACACGACACGCACGCTGAGCACGCTCACACACTAGCAGCCACTTTAACACTCATGCCGCACACACGCACACTTATGGCCAGAGGAAAGGCCACTTAAAGTAGTATAACATCAGGAACAGTGTATTGCACTACTAAAGCTACCTAGCATGTCCTATATGCTCTGTAAATACTAATGTACAGATACCGAGATGGCACACCATGTACCTGTTTATTGCACTGTTTTATTGGATTCTATTAATATGTTGTACCACTGTATTTTATTGGATTCTATTATATGTTGTACCACTGTATTGCACATCGTCGCGGGCAAGACCAGCCGCATTTCATTGTATACCTGTATGCCGTGACAATTAAAACTCTTGACTTGACTTGACACACATTTAGAATCTTTATTTATGTCCACATAAAGACAATGTTTAAAGGACACAACTATTATCAGTGCACTTGTACATTGTGGGTTATTCTGATACATTCGTGCCCAAATTGGCAATGGCAACCAAAGTTACACACACACATGGATGATGAACCTGACAATCAACACACAGCTCATGGGTACAGATAGCAGCGTCTTCTCCAAATTGCCCGGCTGCCAATAATAGCTGACACTGAGCAATATCTTGATAACTGTTTGGCTCTTCTCTTCGGAAGACCGGCCATCTGAAGGCCTCTAACACCCAACTTATGAACATGACCCATTGACCCAGGCTTCCAAATATGAAGACTAAAAGTTTACAGTTGTAGCCGAGTTGTGATATGGTATGCTCTAACAGTTGATACTTCAACATATTGGTTGTAAAGGCTTCTTCTAGACTGTAGTCAAACGTGCACCCAACTTCTAGGATGAGAACCTCTCTGTTATTCTCATTAACAACAACAACATCGGGGGTGTCTGCTGAAATATCAGAGAACAGTGAATTGTCCCTACACAGATTGAACATATATGGCTTCACACTGGTGTGCTTAATACAACACTGTTGCAGGTGACCCGAGTGTGGAACTGACACAGTCTGCAATCAAGTCCACGATCCTATCATGCCTACAAATGTAGAGCCCTTTGTATGCATGGCAACTATTGAGTATGTGAGACATGGTTTCTGTTGTCTGTTTGTGACCATGGTGTATGCAGTGTGGGCTATGACTGCCAGGGAACCAGATGGAAAGGTTGAGCTTCGATGGTAAAACCTGTAGCCTAGCTTTTAAAGTGAAAATGATGATGCTCTCATCAATAGCTAAACATAGGTCATTCAGGTCTGGCCAGTCAGACCACACCCCGAATCAGGGGGCGTGGCTGTCCAGCTTTCCACTTGGTTTCTTCTTGTAACCCAGGAAGTTTGGATCCGACCCACATGCCAGGGGGACCTTGCGTCTCTGCAGGTCTAAGAACAGAGAGGCTCTGGCCTGCTCTCTGACGTGCTGGTCGTCACTGTTCAGCATGTTGAGAAGATGACTGAGTCTCGTAGACTCGTAGAAGACGTAAATACAGGCAATACAATTTTAGTACAGTAGAAAAGTTTAAATAGGCAATGTAAACGATATAATTAACTCTGAATAATACGCATCTGAGCAAGTAGGCAGTGTGAGGGTCTGTATGCCCTATCAGTTATATTATACATTACAATAAATATATACTAATTGGGCGGTCAGTTGGCGTAGCGGAGATTGTGCTCGTCACCAATGCAAGAGGCTGCGGTCTCGACTCCCGGAGAGTCAGCATTGCCTTGGCTTGGGCTGATCGCTATACTAACTCGTTTGGCTGAGTTAGGGGGAGGGAAGCCGTGGGTGGGTCCTGGGCGTTGTGGACAGCGACCCCTACAGTTCGGTCGGGGCGCCTGCACAGCGAGGGTAGGATCTGGAGAAAGGTAGTGTGACCTTCCACACGTTACACTCTCCCGGTGAGAATGGCATGTGAGCAGCTGGCTGCCGGCTGGCTGCACATGCGTCGGAGGAAAGCATGTGACAGTCTCCGGCCTCCCGGACCAACAGTAGGGGGGAGTGCGCAACAACCAGGAAGGGGGTTGGGAATTGGCATAACAAATAACAGTGGGATGGGAGAAAAATCGGAAAAAGGAGGGGGAAAAAGATAATAAAAATTTTAAATAAAAATAAAATATATATACTAACATTGAACAGTATAAATTGAAGAGTTTCAGGAGCGTGTCACACTCCAACAGTGCAGTTGGGTGTTCGACTACAAATCAAAACACCACGTGTGAACTCTGCATAGGATCCGTTAGACCTGGACGGAACGGCGTCTATTTTTTTACCAACGGATTTCCAGTTCCGAGTTCGCGTTCTGCGATCTGATTGGCCACTGACATTTCTGGTGCGATCTGATTGGCCACTGACGTTTCTGGTCATGTGACATGTGCGCCCAATCGCGTGACGCCTGTGTCTTTGCCCATTTCCGCCTCGAACGGCATGCAAACTACCTAACGCCTAGTTTATCACTGGTTAAGCTTAGGCGACTCTTTCGAAGTTGGTTAAGGTTAGAGTTTGGAATTAGGGCTGGTGTTCTATCGCCCTGCTCTAAGACAAACTCTAACCTTAACCAACTTCGAAAGAAACGTCCAGAAACGTCAGTGGCCAATCAGATCGCAGAACGCGCACGCGGAACTGGAAATCCGTTGGTAAAAGTATTGACGCGGACGGAACACTCTTTCTCTCGTGTGGAGGCAGAGCAAGCGCCACGCAAGCCTGCGGCGCCCCCCTGTGTCCAGAGCGTGGCATGACGGACACCACAGAAGCCCAATACTGTATAGACTCTCTTAGACGATAAGTACAAGAAAAAGGCAACATCAACTGCTTTAGGTAGGCACATAATGGATACATTTAAAGATCAGTTGCAGCCAATGTCTCTCTCTTCTTAAAGCAGGAGAAGGCCAGTCTAAAGTTTGATACATAGTACAGTGGTGAGTTTTGAACGGACAGCCAAGAACAAATCAGCAGGGTCTATAGATGGGTTTTGGAGGCAACTTGATAGACAACATCAGCATAGTCCATTAATGGTCAAATAAGTTGTTGGAATTAACATTCAGGAAATGTATTAGCAAATCCAGGAAACTCTTCCATATGTTCTACCCAGAATACAACACTGCCTGTAATGGTTGCTGGAGATGTAATGGTTGCTGGAAAATGGAACTTTAAGCATCACTGCCACTTAGTGTAAATAGTGATGGGGGTCAGTCACCTCATTACGGAATACATTTAGTTAGTGGTTTGCACCCGGGAGCGGTCAATCTCCCCTAGATATGTTGTAGAAGAAGATGGTCTGACTCAAACGGTGTTGTTCGGTGAGGAAGGTCGGTTCCTTATGAGATGGTTGGTTCTTTATGAGAAGGTGGTATTTGTTCATTTTTAAGGCCCTAATTGGTAAGCTACCTCCTTATACTACATCGTCATTTTGAATGGAATTTTGGTACCTATGGAATCCGTTCTAGTGACTGGCTGGTCCTTAACCCCTTAAGCCCGATCAGCCCAGATTTATTCCACGTCATAAATAGATCAATACAGTTTGTATTAGTTAATGTTGCTTTTCTTTTTCAAATGTAGCCAAGAGTAAAGACCCTAACCCTAACAAAACAGCAGTCAAAGTGTATATTTTCAGCACCACGTTTGTTTAACAATGATTTAAGTGTTATTAGCGAAATATGAGTTTATAAAAATCTCTGTGCATTACATCGGAAACCGGATGATTTAGACGCAAGGAAATGACGCATCATGAAATCGTTGTAGAAAGAAGAGACCCAGTGCTTTTGATGGATGTAGAAATTTCATAAAACTACCCTACCCAGCTCACACTGTCAAAGCTGCAGCCGGCTAACGTGGAAAAGAATATTGACGTTATTTTCGTGATTATATTTCACAACATATAACAAACCTGAACGTTGTTGCCATAAAATACAACGTATATTGTTTCTTTACCTTTCTGTGAATGTCTACAAAAAAACACGTCGCAATCTGGTGAAAAATGGCGGAGCTATGGACATTATACAAAAGTAAATGTACTTACTGTACAGTAGATTTCATTCACAGTCTTTGCTGCCCTGTAACGGGCGCCTGGTGGTACTAAATCCAGATTTAACTCTGCCATTGGAAAGAGGAGATCCATTTTGTGTCCAAGAAACTTGGCCATAATAAGGTAATTTATAGGCATGACATTCTATATTCTATATTCATATTTCAAATTGCATGTGTCCGGATGACAGAATTCAGTACTGTATCGACAAAACCCCCTGTAAAACATCTGCCCTTTATTAATTTGCTTCGATTTTTTAGTACACTTGATCTCAAGAGGGTGCTTAATGAGCTCAGTTTTTTTTTACATCTGTTATTCATAGTCAAAGATGGAAAACATTTAAAATAATAATAATTTATATTCTCCTTTAGTTCATTACAATTTACTCAAGCATAGTAACAGACACAATATTTCTGACATTGGGAATACATTTCCTGAGGTCCATAGATGTCCCTTCCTAGATACCAAGAATGTGCAAATGGGCCTTCCATTTACTTGGGTATGTACTTTTAGGCGAATTTTCTGAAAATATGGCTTAAGAGGTTATGGTCCTTCGAGTTTGCTCGGAACAAGGTAAATCTGCATTTTGCTATTATGATGCCCCTCTAGCTCATGGAATGAACTCCAACAGTCCTTAAAGCTTGTGATTCTCCCTTCTGTTGCAGAGTTTAAAACCTTGATCTCCAACCTTTGTCAATCAAGTTGTACATGTTTTAATTGATTGTTATCCTTACTTGTCTAATGTTTGACTAAACTCTGTATGTACACTCGATGTGACTGTAAATGAGGGAAACATCAGTTGCCTTTCAAATTTAAATAAAGTTTGAAATTAAATTAAATTAATGGGTTATGGCAGAAATTAGAGACGCTCCCTTACTACCTCTTCACTTCACTGATAGTACAAAACCTTCAGTATCAAAGTGAAAAGCTAATTTGGGTGTAAGAGCTCACACAAACATGTTATGGCATCAAAAAGCCAGAGGCGCATTCATTGTCAGCAGCCACATATTTGACATCCCACTTACATCGCAGAATGGAGGGTGCTCTCTCTACTGTAGCTTTAGGAGAATGGTGCATGTTCACACATACTGACAGGCGGGATCCAAGCATTGTTCTCAGCTCTGTTTGCCTGTAGAGTAGCTATTGTATTGTCAACATGGGTGTAAAATAGCTTAGCCTATTTATAATTTTGCCTAAAACTGGGACACATTATTGTACACTACTGTATTTTAATGGTTGGATCTTTCAGTTTTTGACAGATAGCCTATGTCGATTGAGAAATCTACTATGATCATAGGGCAATTAGACTGTCAATAGGATACATTTCAACAAAGGTTTATTTATTTATCTATCAATTCCAGGCTGCAAACATAGTCCACTTATTTTGCCAATATAACCTACCCATCTCAAACGAACCTATACTGACAGGACAGGATAAACAGGTCCTTCTGACTCCGAACAACGTAAAAGCTCTGCTTACAACAGGAACTAACTGAAAAAGAGATTATTGCAGTTTGTTTTGCCGAAAGTTAACAAAGACTGTTTCAACAATATTAGGTACTGGCCTATACATTAACCCTATCATAGTGCCCTATCTCAAACCTCCCCTCTTCCTCCACATTTCAGCACCATGGACAGCAGTAGACCATGCCCTCTTCCTCCGCTATTCAGCACCAAGGACAGCAGTAGTCCATGCCCTCTTCCTCTGCGTTTCAGCACCAAGGACAGCGGTAGTCCATGCCCTCTTCCTCCACGTTTCAGCACCACAGACAGCAGTAGTCCATGCCCTCTTCCTCCCCTCTTCCTCCATGTTTCAGCACTACGGACAGCAGTAGTTCATGCCCTCTTCCTCCGCGTTTCAGCACCACGGACAGCAGTAGTTCATGCCCTCATTTCCTGCCCTCTTCTGGAGCATCCTGCAACATTTTATTATTTTTCTGATGCCAATTCCTCAATGGGGACTGGGGGATAAGCAGCCTGGGCTTGGAGGAATAATGGCTACACATGTAGCCTAACTGAAAGACTGTCAGCAATATCCCAACGTTGAGTTCAGTAGGAACAAACACAATGTAGGCCTAGGCCCCCCAAGCTAAGTAGCATTCTTCTCTGCTTGAATGTTTTATATTTTAGCCTTCCTTTGTGTGTGTTCCTTTGATTCCCCCGGTTAGCATAAATGAGGGTACCCTAACCCAAGGCCAGGAGGGTTTAGGGGAGCCCTTCTGGCAATTGGTGGTAGGCTAATTAAGTCCCAGGCAGTGTTATAGTACACAGAGAGTAGTCTACTGTGTGTCAGTGTACTGCACTTTGTTGCCAGTATTATGGGTTAAGTACTTCTATTCTATTCACATAATATGCTTACTTCATATATCTATTCTATTCACATATATGCTTACCACTTGTATCTATTGCTATGTCCGCCCATTACAATCACGCGAGCTGTCTAACGCCTGTCCCGTCTCCCTGTGAGTTGCTGTCCTGGAGTGATGACCGGAGTGTCGGATGTCCCGTGATGAAGACCGGGAGGATGCGACCCTCTCTGCGTGCCCTCCTGTCTCCGGCTGTCTCGTAGTGATGACCGGAGTGCTGGACGTCCCGCGATGATGACGGGGAGTTTGCGACCCTCTCTCCATGTCTCCGGCTGTCTCGGAGCGATGACCAGAGTGTTGAACGTTCTGTGATTAAGACGGGGAGGACGCGACCCTCTTTGCGCCGCCCCTGTGCCTCAAATAGATCCGGTATCAGCTCTATCTTTAATCTTTCAAAATGTTCAGTTGCTATTGCATGCACTCATCTGTGTTTCACTACACACATGAGTGCATGCTTACCAACTGTCTATCACCGACATCTAAGAAGGGAGATCCCCCCTTGAATGGCCCTTCTAAGGTTTCTCTCCTCCACACTGCCTGTGGTGCATTTTTTCCTATTGCTAGGTTTTAGTGAGTTTTTCCTTACCTTCGCGTGGGGTATGTCTGGGAGTGTTGCATTCATTCATTTATTTAGCATTTATTTTAAATTTGTTGGACCTTATGGTGTTCTTGTTTTGTTCTTGACTTATTGTTGTTTCTTCTTGACTTGTTTAAAGAAGACGTGTCCGGCCCATGGGGACATTAACGGGTGTTGTCGGGCCTTACAAATAAATTTGATTTGATTATGATTTATTATGGTGCACCGTTAAGAGTCCCTAGTAAAGAGGTTGAAAGTGCCTACTAACCCAGATGTTAGCCTAGTTAGCTTAGCGCCAGGTCTGAGTGGGCAGAGCAGGGTTTTTCCGGCCCCCTCGCACTACCACCATCCATCCACCAGAGGGAGCCTGATACCACACTAGTGGTTGTGGTGCCTTCCCTAAGTCAAAAGTGCTGACTCTTCGCATCTCAACGAAACCCACCTGACTGTAGACAAAGTAGAAGAAGTGGGCGGCACGGTGGTGTAGTGGTTAACACTGTCACCTCACAGCTAGAAGGTCCAGGGTTCGATTCCCGCTTGGGGGACCAAGTTGCCGCGTTGCCAGGTACCCAGGTGGTGTATCTCCCAGGCCTTTCTGTGTGGCGTTTGCATGTTCACCCCGTGCTCGCAAGGGTTTCCCCTCCCGATAAGATAAACCCAATGGAAAAACATGCACAACAAATTGCTAATGATGTCGCGTCCCTGACGAAGACGGACAGGAGCACTTGGATTGGTCCCGGGGATGCGGCCCCTATCTGTTCCCGGCTGCCCAGGACGATGGGATGGGAAACGTCATTTCATCGGCGACTCAATGCATGTGTGTCTGTGTGTCGCCCATCTCGCGTGTGTATCTGCATGACAAATAAAGACTTCTTCTTCTTCTAGCCCTCCTCCCTGACCGCGATGCTGTCCATCTCGAGGGCAGACCCGTTAGCAGGTGCTGGTTGACTGCGACCGACTCATTAATAGTTTACAGTCTTTGATGCTCTGTGATTATTATGTCCTATTTATCCTCTATAGTTTCACCCAAACCACCTTGGCTTGTATTTCCTTAACTTTGGTCTTTGGACACACACATCCCCTCTCCCCCTGCCTGTAGCCTCTCCCCCGGTTCTGAGACACACAGGGAGGGGACTCAGTGGCATCCTAACAACCCTAACTGTTGTAATCCCTCCCTCCCAAGGAGGGTGCATGAGAGGGATGGGGGGGCACAGCGGAGGGAGGGGGGCACAGCAGAGAGAGGGGGGCACAGTAGAGGGAGGGGAGCAGAGGGAGGGGCCACATGAGAGGGAGGGGGGCACAGTAGAGGGAGGGGGCACAGCAGAGGGAGGGTGGCACAGCAGAGGGAGGGGGGCACAGCGGAGGGAGGGGAGGGGGGCACAGCAGAGGGAGGGGGGAACAGCAGAGGGCCGGATGTCATACTTTGAAGGAAGTTATCGAAACATGACATGTGGGAAGAAGGAAGTCTAAAGATCACCCCGGCGTCCAATGGCAACACAGCAAAAGCTAAACAGAGAATATAAAAAGTGAAGTGGGCCACGCCAGCTAATTATACCCACTAAAGTCATTCAGTTCATTAGTTGATTTGACTGCAGTGGATTCAAATTAACTTCATAAAAAAGAAAAACTAACAAGATGGCAGAATTCAATGTCATAATTTATTGCATGTTACTGTACATAAAATAGAAAGTGAAAATGTGTGCGTAGAAAAGAAGAGTCGTGGACTTAGTTGTGAATAATAAAGATCAACATACCGTAAGCGCATGGAGAATTACTAAAAAGAACGGTACTCTTTCTTCCTGTTGGGAGACTCAAGACTCTGGACTGCTCAACCATATTTCAAACAACTCTTCTCCCATCGTCCTTCACCAAAAAAAAACATCGATTTATTTTGCACATAATCTCACACCCATCCAAAAACTGTTTTTCACACACTCATTTAGTTTGGATATGGCCAAACTCATGTGTCATCAGGGACATTGAATCCTTGTGTTGTGTTAATTAAAGCTCAATGAAATTATATGGTAGAAGTTCCCTATAAGGTATTGCTATTTTGCCATCTACATCATTTCATGGTGCTGTAATTAACACAACACAAGGATTCCATGTCCCTGATTACATCACTGGTGGCCATATCCAAACTAATTTACTCTCAATAACTGTCAAACTAAATGAATGTGTAAAAAAACTGTTAATAGTTTTTGGATGTGTGTGAGATTATGTGGAAAATAAATCAGCATTGTTCTTTTTTGGTGAAGTGCTCATTTGTCAAGACATAAATCAATCAATCAGGCAGTCGCTGGTGTCTGTTGATTGACAGGAATCTGTGTATATGATGAACCAGACTCTTGTTTCACTCCATTCAGAAACATTCTCCAGAAATAAATACAAAATAATCTGTACAAAGGCTCATTTGAACCACAACTATAGCTAAAGTGATTGGTTTATGAAAAATAGAACAAAAATAAAACATTCAGTTGAGTGGATTCTGGATTGTTAGAATTGTTGTTAATATTTAGTTTTTTTTACACCAGGGCCTGGACTATTAACAATACATTTGGGCTATAATGGTAGTAAACCATTGCTTCCATCAGAAACATTTGCATATTTGGATTTTATGGTGGTTTTAGTTTTTTTTGTTTTTATATCTTTTGTGATTCTTGTAGGACTTGTACAAGACTTGTACAGCCCATGGGGGCTATTCAATGTGATCTTGGGCAATACAAATACATTTGATTTGAAACAGTATTCTGAACTGTTTTTACTTCAGGGTCGTGATTCAGCAACACTTGGAGAAGAGTACAAAAAGAAACTGTTATTTAATGCCTCCTTAACTGTCAGTTAATTGCCCAAGTGTTGCCAAATGCCTTTTTCTTGCATCACGATTCACTCCTTGGGTCGACAGACTCCTTCATCCTAACAACTAGGATATGATGAATGAATAAGCGTGCAACAAGAGTGCCCAGAATACAGTCAGATGGTCAGTTCCGTTCGTACAGTAGGCTAGGTATTAGCATTGTATACAAAAGAGAGCGTGGTAGAGGAAAATAATAAAAACAGAGAGAAAATGAACAGGAGACAGCAGGAGCCAGGAGACCGTGCACAATGTTGGTGGCTCATGCTTTAGCATTAAAAACCTTGGAATAGAAAAACATTTCAAGAGAAAAGGTCAAATGGGAGGATGAGAGGGTGAGGGACTGCAGAGTGCAGGTAAGTTATACATTAGTCCTCATAAAGCACACTGGTTAAACTTATACCCACACTGTACATTCAGTTAGTAGTCTTTCCTCTACAGTTCAGGTCGTTATCACAATTAAACAAAAAAACAAAACAAAAATCTATGCCTGTGGATGCCCAAGCAAATCTATTTTATTTAGTTTGAATGGCTTTGATATTATACCACTGCAGTGCAGTGTGCTGCATTTAAGAGAGAGATAACAGGCTGCGTTCTCCTCTAGCTCTTCTCTGGTCCCTGGAAGACATGCAGAAAGGGTTAATCGCCTCGTTAGTAGCCCTCTAAAGCGGTTAAAGCCATTTCACCACACGAGCGCGCGCGAGGGGGGGGGGGGGCAAGGCGAGCGCCCCCGATACGACCTTAATGATTACGATGTCGATGGTGACAGATCACTAATCGGGGGTGTAAAAAGTACCCAGAAATTATACTTAAGTGAAAGTATGGGTAACATCTCAAAATCTTACTCAAGTAAAAGTCAGAGTATCTGGCTAAAAACACACTTGAGTCAAAGTAAAAAATGTCCTACTTTTAAATGTACTAGTACTAAAAAAGTAGAACCAAAACTTTTTTTTTAATTCCGGGGCAATGAAATGTTCCGTTTCGTCCTCATCACTCTTACTATCGTTTGTTTAAAATCAAAGATCCCTGCTTTCTAGTCTTGCACAAGCACCATCAGCATGGGTATGGGCAGGTTCATTTTCCATTGATGGGGATTTGATTGGCTGCTTTTAAATAAAGTGCAGCCGCAGGATTATTAACTTTAACGTTAGTTCGGAGAAACAAATATACTAATTAAAATAGTTGGGACCTGCGAGATTTGTACTTTGTAGGTCTGCATTTTAAATGTAAGGAGTAAAAAAGTACGTTTTTTTTCTCTGAAATGTAATAGAGTAAAAGTACAAGTATACAAACCTAATAATACTAGAGTAAAGTACAAATCCCCCAAAACAGTACTAGAGTATTGTAACGAAGTACAATTACTCAAGTACTTTACACCCCTAATAATCGAGAACATTTTGGGTGATCTTTTTCTCAACGCCATGTCCACCGCTGTGAAGAACAACTCTACACTGTAAAAAAGATAACTAAAAAACAGTAAATGTCTGGCAACGGTTGCCAAATACTTAGTCAAATTACAGTAAATCAAATACATTTACAGATTACCTTTATTTAATGATTAATATTTTGATAAAAGGTAATTTACTGTATTGTTATGGCATTTACACTTAAAAGTAGAAAAACAAAAGTAATCTGTAAAATAATAGTGAATTTCCCGTGAAATTTTTTTTTTTTCTTTTACAGTGTAGTCCCACGGTACGAGTTGGGAAGAAGTTTGTATTTTCTAACCGTGTCCCGTCGAGAGACGGTACTGTATGAGAGAGCATCCTAGGGCTCGCTCAGACGGTACTATATGAGAGAGAGAGAGCATCCTAGGGCTCGCTCAGACGGTACTGTATGTGAGAGAGAGCATCCTAGGGCTCGCTCAGACGGTACTGTATGAGAGAGAGAGCATCCTAGGGCTCGCTCAGACGGTACTGTATGTGAGAGAGAGCATCCTAGGGCTCGCTCAGACGGTACTGTATGTGAGAGAGAGCATCCTAGGGCTCGCTCAGACGGTACTGTATGTGAGAGAGAGCATCCTAGGGCTCGCTCAGACGGTACTGTATGTGAGAGAGAGCATCCTAGGGCTCGCTCAGACGGTACTGTCTGTGAGAGAGAGAGCATCCTAGGGCTCGCTCAGATGGTGAAACCACATGTAACTCGTTTACGTGAAACGGAACGCAATTCAGTCTGGAATCGGATCAGAAAGCACCACTGTCCCCCAGACCGCTGCTCAAGGGTTCAACATTGCTAGGGATGCATGATGTATCGTGACCGTATTGGTCCGATGAGCGAAACTGGCCATATAAATAAATCAGCTGTCGATAGTGACTGTTTTATTGATCGCATCGGCCCGATGAGCAAAACTGGGCCGAACAACTGATGATTATTTCTGTGTTTTGGCCATGCAGTTTGTTTGGGTAACGTTACTTGCATGTGACAAGGACGCAGCACAGGATTGTGGACCGACATTGTTTTAGTATGTACAACAATAGTATGTACAAAATTTGATTATCATAGAAGTTTGCTTAATTTGATCATATCGACACCGGTAATATCGGCCATAACAGAAATGTTAATATTGGCCAAAATCTTCACATCGATGCATCCCTAAATATTACTGTATCCCCCAAAACAGTTAATCTGAGCTGAAAGGTCTTGGTCTACGTTAACATTATAGTCAATCTGAACACAACAGTGCACTGCATACAGGAGAAAAATAATTATACATCCGTCTTAATTGTATAATCAGGGTCTTCACTTTATATCTTACAGATATTGAATAGGTTTACATTTTTATTTGCAAAATAATTTCTGGCCCTCATAAATTCATCACATGAGATAATATTTCCATAATTCGAATCCTCTTCCACGTGACCTCTGACCTCGTGTGGGTGTGTTTCGGCCTGCAGTAAGAGAATGTTTGCCTTTGTGTCTTTCGTATAAAAGGCCATAAATACATGCATTCTGAATTCCAAAACAAAGGGGATTTATGAAGGCCAATGTTACCCCACAAATACTACACTCAATCATTCTGCTTTATTC
Source organism: Notolepis coatsorum (assembly GCF_963971535.1). NCBI lineage: Eukaryota > Metazoa > Chordata > Actinopteri > Aulopiformes > Paralepididae > Notolepis > Notolepis coatsorum. The sequence goes on along the minus strand of NC_140169.1, from coordinate 198,094,120 downwards.
AGATACATTTACAGAAATGTAAAAACTGTAAAACTAAAAAACAGGGAGAAAGCACAAACCCAGACAAAACCATATAAATGTACATTCGGTCCATCCCAATGAAAAACAGGGAAATGTCCAACAAGATGGACAGGACACCAACATCCCTTCCAGACCGAGGGAACTATTAAAAGAAGGAAGGGTCATCACGTCACTGTGTAGCATAGGTGCCAAGTTGGGCCGACATCGAGTTGAATGGGATCAGCCATCTCCTCGTTTATGACCTTGGATGGTCAGACTCATCTGCAACTTGTTTTATTGTTAACCTGCTAACGTGCGACGCCGTGCGTGTATATTCTGCTTCTCCATGCATGTCCAGGGCCGGCCCGTGGGTGTGTTGGGCCCTAGGCGAGATCCTATATATTATTATTATAAATAAATAAAATTACTATGAGTGCCCCCCCCCCCATTTTTTTGGGGCCCTAGGCGACTGCCTGTATGGCCTGTAGGACGGGCCGGCCCTGTGCATGTCCCATAGGCTTCAATAGAACTGCCACTAACGTCTGGCACCGAGCAGAGCATAGAACGCTGGTATTCTGACGTGGCGACCCTTCCTTCTTTTAGAGTTTCCTTGGTCTCAGCTCTTGTGACAGGGTTAGGGTTAGTCTCAGCTCTTGTGACAGGGTTAGGGTTAGTCTCAGCTCTTGTGACAGGGTTAGGGTTAGTCTCAGCTCTTGTGACAGGGTTAGGGTTAGTCTCAGCTCTTGTGACAGGGTTAGGGTTAGTCTCAGCTCTTGTGACAGGGTTATGGTTAGACCCACTCCGCCTCCGCCTAGATGATGGTGATGCTGGTGGAGGTCTGGGCGTGGCTCTCGTCGTGGGCATGGCTCTTGAGCAGGTCCTTGATGAACTGCTCCAGCGCGGCGAAGTAGCCCTGGCACTGCCAGGTGTCGTTGTGCGTGCCCTCGGGGAAGATGGCCAGGCGTTTAGTCCGCGCGGGCGACAGCTCGTACAGCTGCTTCATCATCACCGGCGGGATGAGCTGGTCCGACAAGCCCGACACGAACAGCGAGGGCATGCGGCACAGCGCCACCTGCCTGTAGGACAGGAACTGGTTGCGGTAGCACCACAGCGGCAGCAGGCGCATGGGCAGGAAGGAGAAGAGCGTGGCGGCCATGTGGGGGATGCTGAGGAAGGTGTTCTCCACCACGATGGCGGCCACGCGGTGCGGGTTGGCCGAGGCCAGGCGCACCGCCACGGCGCCGCCCAGCGAGCGGCCGAACAGCACCACCTTGGTCTTGTCCAGGTCGGGCCGCGTCATCACGTAGTCCAGCGTGGCCTCGCCGTCCAGGTACAGGCCGTCCTCGCTGGGGTCACCCTCGCTCTTGCCGTAGCCGCGGTAGTCCACCAGCAGCACGTTGGCCTTCAGATTCACCAGCATCAGCAGCGCGTTGGGCACCCGGTGCCCGATGTTGCCCGCGTTGCCGTGGAAATAGAGGATGGTGGGTGGAGCTCCGGAGGAGGAGGAGGAGGATGTGGGGCCGGCCGGGTTGCCGGGGGTGGCGCCGGAGGAGGAGTTGTCCCCTCCTCCCGTGTAGCGGAGCAGGATGAGGTTGAGCTTGACGCCGTCCTTGGTGCGGATGTAGACGTTCTCGTGGGGGATCCCCGTCGGCACGGGGACGTAGAGGCGCGAGGAGGACGGCTGGTCGGGGAAGTAGAGCAGCACGTCCTGGAACTTGTAGAGGATGCCGGCCACGGAGGCCAGGATGAGGGCGAGCAGGAGGAAGCCCCCGTACAGGTGGAAGGTGAGGATGAGGGCGAGCAGGGAGACGCGGCAGGCGGCCCAGCACCAGGAGCCCAGGCTCAGGGCACAGCGCTCCACGGAGCCCCACGGCCTCCACGACTTCTCCATGGCTATCACACCACTCTGAGAGAGAGAGAGAGAGAGAGAGAGAGAGAGAGAGAGAGCGAGAGCGAGAGAGAGCAAGCAAGCAAGATAAGAGAGCGTGCGAGAGAGAGCGAGAGAGAGAGCAAGCAAGAGAGAAGAGAGAATAAGCAAGAGAGAGAAGAGAATGGGATCGCCAATGACAGCGAGGGAGAGAGCAACGAGAAAGAGAGAGAGCAAGAGAGAGAGAAAGCAAGATGGTGGAGGTTGATAATGATTCAGAGACATTTTTAAATAAACACAGGGTTATTTCTTATTTGTTAAGATTTTAGATCGCTTTCAATGAGGACCATGCAGATTTAACCACATACAAATGATGTGGAACATAAATAGTTAATGGTTGAATCTACAAGGTCCTCATTGCCGGCCCACCAAAGTGAAGACCATGTAGACTCAGCCATTCAATTACTGTTATGTGTGTATATTCGATTACTGTTACGTGTGTACAGTAATGCACTCACATTATTATCTCAGAGACTCGCATCAACAGCAACGCCTGCCCTCACAGCTTAGTGCTGGGTGTGCGAACTTTTGTGAAGCTGCAGAGCCAGAGCACTATCAGCATAATGCAGTATTCCAGCAGTACTCCAATTCAGCCATTTTCAGCCAATGTTGGGTGGGGGGCGCTGCTGTGCGGTTCCCAGAAAAGAGCCAATAACACTGAATCAGCTGCTCTGCAGCGCCATACTCTTTGCAAATAAGTCGTTGCGAGGTGGAGAGAGTCGTCACGCAAACCACGATAATGTTGCCGTCTCTCTGCTTTCTCAGTTCTTCGCTTGATATAATTAATACAAATGTCCAATATAACGGAATTCGTTAGCTCATAAAAATGTGATTATAACAGACTGCTGTTTAGTGTCGGACCGACTGCCCACATACGCGGTCTATTTTATTTCAAGTCAGCAGCAGCACGGAGTATCGAGGGACTTATTTTATTTGGAATATATTAATGACTGTATACGCAAAAGTAGCCTAGTTTTAAGTAATAATATTATAAATCTACATGCCTTGAGGATGACATTCTTTATATAGCCTGCCTATCAATTGTTTTTAGGGATGCCCCGATCACGTTTTTTGCCACCGATACCGATCACCGATCGTCGTGAGCCATATCGGCCGATACCGATCCGATACCGATCGTTTTTGATTAAAAAGAAATTAAAAATTATTTTATATAAAAAGTTTTTTTTTTTTTTTTTTAATAAAATATATATATTATATAATTAGACTTGTACTTGTATTATCTGCGAGACATCGCCACCACGCAACAAGTCAAAATGCTCGCTATCTGCAAACAGCTCCACTGTCTGTGTGTACTCTAGTACAGTGGTTCTCAACTGGTCTAGCCTCGGGACCCAACATTTTCCTTAGTCATTAAGTCGCGACCCAAAATTTTGAACCACTATGATTTATGTAAAAAAAAAAATTGCAGTAATACTCAATCTTTCAAAACATGAAATAAACACAAAAAAGTGCAACAAAACTATTAAACTACTAAAACTATTGCTAAAAACCCAATGAAATAAAAGAATAATAAATAATATATGCTTCTTAGCAGATTTCTTAGCTTAACATAACAGACCTAAATTTGGGGGAACTAATGGGATAACTTAGTTTGCAACAAAAGTGCAACTAGGGCTAAAACCCAATGAAATAAAATAATAATAAATAATATGCTTCTTAGCAGATTTCTTAGCTTAACATAACAGACCTAAGTTTGGGGGAACTAATGGGATAACTGGGGTTGCAACAAAAGTGCAACTAGGGCTAAAAACCCAATGAAATTAAATAATAATAATAAATAATTATGCTTCTTAGCAGACTTCTTAGCTTAACATAACAGACCTAAGTTTGGGGGAACTAATGGGATAACTGGGGTTGCAACAAAAGTGCAACTAAGGGCTAAAAACACAATGAAATAAAATAATAATAATAATAATAATAATAATAATAATAATAATAATAATAATAATAATAATAATAATAAATAATATATCCTTCTTAGCAGAATTCTTAGCTTAACATGCAGGGGACTAATGGGATAACTGGGGATGATGTTTGCTCCTGACAAGAGTCTCAAAGTCTGGGGTGATGGTAGACAAAGCAACTCTGAGGTCATGCTCAATGTCCAATCTGTTCCTCCGCTTTGTCTTCAGCTGGACCAGAGCTGAGAAGCCACTTTCACAAAGATAGGTAGTGAAAAAAAAAAGTAAAAAAAAAAAAAAAAAAATATATATTTTTTTACTTTTTTTTTTACACACACATCCGCGACCCACTCAAAATGGCCCCGCGACCCACTTTTGGGTCGCGACCCACCAGTTGAGAAACACTGCTCTAGTAGCTCCTCCTGATATCAACAAATGCTCCAGCAAGTCTTGTAGTGCATGTTGATACCTCCGTTAGCTCGCGTTAGCTGACGTTAATTCTCTGTTCAAAACGAAATGTCCTTTTGCTCGCTATCTGCAAACAGCTCCACTGTACACACAGACAGTGGAGCTGTTTGCAGATAGCGAGCAAAAGGATTCTCCGGCGCTGCAGCGGGACCCCATTGGTAACGTTAAGTGCTTTGGTTATTTCACATTCAGCAAGCCCTCAGCTCGAATACGCATTCAATCAATGTTATAAGACATTGATATCAGGAGCTATCTGTAGCTACTGCTAGCCGGCTAGATGACGTTAAGACAACTATTTAGTTCAATCGGACATTTCGTTTTGAACAGTGAATTAACGTCAGCTAACGCGAGCTAACGGAGGTATCAACATGCACTACAAGACTTGCTGGAGCATTTGTTGATATCAGGAGCTATCGGTAGCTAGCCGGCTAAATACCGTTAGACAATGCCTACTAAAAGTGAATAGTTGACTGGGTAATTTTGTTTAAACAGTAACGATAGCTAGGTAGCTAACGTTAGCTCAGGTCGAATGCACTATCTAGACTCAGCAGAGGAGGTCCGCCTCCTCTGTGTTTACAAACTCTACACGGGTACGGGCGGGGCTAGGGAGGAGGAGCAGTTTGCAGGTCCTGTGCGTCTGAGACAAGCGAGTGAGATATCCACTTGATCAGTTTCCGCGATCGGCGAATATGACTAATTATCGGAATTCCCCGATCGCATATTTATACTGATTATCGGCCGATAACGATCGGTGGCCGATCGATCGGGGCATCCCTAATTGTTTTAAAGCTCAATAAACTATGACCGGAATTAATCTCATTTGTCCGGTAGATTGAAATCTTGCAGGTCACGGAGACCGGCAACAATTTTTTCTAACGGAAACCCTGGTAGTAGTATTCAGTCATCATCACACACAATAGTACTATTTAGGGATGTTAATAACAATTAATCGAAGATCGGTTAAGGATTTACTCGAACACATGACATCTACTTGGATCTACTATCAAACAATGATATGTTACAATGTTGTCTGTCTCTTATTACATTGTAGCAGTCAGTAGAAGAATGGTATATTTTTAAAGCATGTTTCAATGAACAGATAGATGGCGGAATATAAATATGACGAGGAGGCAACTACCTCTGTGTCTGGAAAAATAAGTGAGGGAAAAAAACACGAGCGACAACAACTTGCCAAATTAAGCAGGCTAAGAAAAGTGTTGATTTTGGCAGTCTGCGCATTTATCGAAAAGGGCATGATCGATATGGTTGACGGCAAAGGATTTTGTCTAGCGCTGTCTGTCACTAACGATTATTTTGTTATCGATTAATCTGTTGATTATTTGATCAATTAGTTGATTCATCTAAACCAGTGGTTCCCAAAGTCGGGGTCGCGACCCAAAGGTGGGCCGCGAACAGCCACGGGTGGGCCGCGAGATGACAAAAAAAAAAAAAAAAAAAAAATTATTTTTTTATTTTTTTGTCAGGCCACTGAACTTAGAAGCAGGCCAGGACAGTGTTTCTAGTTGTATTCTAAAATTCTATTCTATTGTATTCTAAAATGTGACTATATGGTTTTATATTAACTTAATAAATAAACAAAAACGAAAAATCTACTTATTTCAACGAACATTTCAAACTAAATAACAGATTAATGCACATAAAACACTGAAAACAACCGAAGCAACAATAGTATTTTAATGAGGCTATTATTATTATCATTATAATTTTGCAACAAGTTAGCCCTCTCATAAATAGCACATATAAATGAATAACTAACATGAACTAACTTAATAGGATTGAAGTGAGATTTTGGCTTAAAAAATCGGTCGCCTGGCAAAAAAAAAAGAAAAAAAATGTGCATTGGGCCGCGGCTCTCTGACGCCTTATTTTCTGGGCCCTGGCCTGAAAAGTTTGGGAACCCCTGATCTAAACGATTAATTTACCAGAAAAATCAACAATTGATTCTATTTGCAATTGAATATCTCAAAATGTTTTACTAGCATCCTCAGGTCACATGGGTAGTTGCCTCTTTGACACCACCTACTGAATACCGAGTAGGAGTCTCGGAGATGAGCCATGAAGTTTATTTATGTCTATAAATGCTGTATAGTGTGGATGCCTACTAGGGATGGGTACCTTTCACATTTGAACCGATACCGGTACCGGTACCTGTGAATCGATACCGGTACCCAACGGTACCTTTTTTCGGTACTTTAGTCTAGAAATTTAAGTCGTAAAAAGAAAAAATCCAAACTTCAAATAACTACAATTTTGACAGTTTTTGGCTTGTCATTGCTCCGACTGCTTTGTTGTTGAATCAAGTCAAATCCTAGGTAAGCATATATTGTGCGTGTGAACGTTGACATGAAAAAAAAAGTAGAAATAAAAAATAAAAACACTTTTTTTTTCTTTTTTTTTTCGGTTTCTCACTTGATTCGATACTCGGTAGTACCGACGTGTTTCGGTTCGGTACCTCAAAAGTACAGAATTCGGTACCCATCCCTAATGCCTACTACTGTACATGAGTAGTGTGAGTAACCTACATGCCATTACTGCTTTGTATCTATTGACTCATTATACCTACTTTATTATCTTGAAAAGAAATAATATAACACCCGCTCATTACTATAACATTGTTTATCATTACATACAATGTATCCATGCCTGTAGCTAAATGCTGAAAAACAGGGAACAAAATGCACCTTTTAGCTTTAGATTTATAAAAAATAAAAATAAAATAAACTACCAGTCAGATTTTTTTTTACTTTTGCAGACGACTGCCTAAAATATTGAAACAAGAGTGCCATACTGGTGACGATTTAGTCAAACCCGCACAGTCAATGGCCTGTCACTTGCGTGCCTTCATGTGATCACTTTAAGCACTTTACATTTCCCTGGGTTATTCCAGACTTTGGCTCCAATCTGTCCGCCCAATGGATTAGGGCCAAACAAACACGCATCTCTTACACAACAATACCACCCGAAAGTTGGAGGGCCATGCATTTCACAATTCTGCAACAATGATCAGGTCTGGTCTGAGTCTAGAATGATGATAAACTAGCAAGACGTTAACACGGTGGCTGGACAACCAGGCAGCGACGCGGGTATAATGTACAGTTTCTACATCAAATGTATATACTCTCTTTTCTGGACTCTTTTCGTATCACAAACAGTACTGTATTTGCAAATCTGGTATGTCATAAATGTATAGATGTAGCAGTACGGTCTATCTGTATGTCATGTTTTTTTGATAGCTTATCAGTGAGCTGGATGCAATCATACCTGGAGGGGAGAGAACAGATGGTAGAGGTAAACGGTACTCTATCCCCCCCTCACAGTTAGCTGTGGTGTTCCACAAGGAAGCATACTAGGCCCGCTACTCTTCCTAATTTATGCAAATGACATGTCGTCAGCCTGTGACTGCAACTTGTTCCTGTTTGCGGACGACTCAGCCCTGCTGGTCTCTGACAAGAACAAGTTGCAGGTTGAAAAAACCCTCAGCTCGGAACTAGGCAAAATCTGCATATGGCTCGCTGATATCAAACTATCATTACACATGGGCAAAACAGAGTCCATTCTCTTCGGTTCAAATAACAAACTCAGCAAGACCGACGGCTTCTCAGTTGCAGTGGATGACAATATTGTCACAAGGAAAGACGAAATTACCTACCTGGGTTCCATCCTAGAGGCAAATCTTTCCTGTGACAAAATGGCATCCAATGTAATAAAAAAAAGTCAACCAACGAACTAGATTCTTGTACCGGATCTCCTCTCTGGTAAACAAGAATACCCTGAAGACTCTGGCAGGAGCACTCATTCAAGGGTACTACGACTATGCGTGCACCTCATGGTACCAAAGCACCTCAAAGGCGCTTAAAACTAAATTACAAACATCACAAAACAAACTGGTCAGACTACTACTTGACCTGAACCCCAGAACCCACCTCACCCCTGCCCACTTTGACAACCTAGGATGGCTTAGAGTAGACGACAGAGTACAGCAACTTGCAATGGGCCTGGTCTACAAGATACACTATACGACTAAGGTACCCATGTACATGTCAAAATACTTCCCAAAGGTCAGTGAATACCACAACCACTACACCAGAGGAAGCTCAACAAATCATGTTAAACCCAGATTCGGCTCAAACAAGGGACTAAACACGTTTCGCAATTATGCCACATCAATGTGGAACGCCCTACCCAAAGCTGTACAGGAATGTGAATCCCTACCCACATTCAAAACTGCTCTTAAAGAGCACCTACGGGAGGCTGCAATTCGAAACTGGCCACCGTAAATGCCCAAAACAAAACCCCCACCACCTCCTAATAGACAGTCTCCTCCCCACCAGATGTATATACTCTGTCAGGATCTAGGGGTAACAGTACTGTATATTTGAATACCGTTTATGTCACAAATGTATCAGTACTAGATACCTATATGTCCCTATGCCATAAATGTCATGTATGTTGTGTATGTCATAAATGTCTATATGAATTGAAAATGGGGGACCCTGATGGAAACAAGACAAACGTCTTTGTCAGGTCTGCATCCCCTTAACAATTGTGTGTAGTGAGCCGTACTGTATTGTACCCATTCTGCAATCTGTAAAATAAAGTTTTCATTCATTCATTGATTCAGTATGATATGTCCTGATGAATTGAAAATGGGGGGCCCTGGTGTAAACAAGACGAAAGTCTTTCTCTGGTCTGCATCCCCTTAACACTTGTATGTATTGAGTTGTACTGTGTTGTACCCATTCTGCAATCTGTTAATACAGTTTTCAATCAATACTGTTATAGTGTTAGCGTGGATACGTGTCGTGAGGAAAGCAGTCAAGAGAGTTTGAGTTTGCAATGAACTTGTGCACCACCACTGCACTGCCAAATAAGCTGTCGTTGCTACAGTAGCACATGCTGTCAATCATAAAAAGGCGCCCACACGCAGTACTGTGGTTATACTGCAGCTGTACTAGTAGTAATACCAGGCTGGTCGAACAGAACCTGCTAACTATGGATCGCTGCTAACTTGCTACTAGCTAGTGATGTCCTCTCATTAGCTCATGTAGCTAACAGAGACAGTGCACACACTTACCCCTCTCTCATGTTCTCAGCTGCATGGAAATAATGAAACCAATCAATAGACGACACCGAGGTACAGTATGTATCCAACACAGAGGGTTCTTAACGGGTTTATAGCCGGTAACGTCAGACGGGATGATGATGCTGACCGGGGAACCGGCGGAGCTATAGCTTCTGGTAGCTTCTTCCTGTTCGTGTCACTCTGAAAACCTTCCGCGTGGAAAACACCTTTCTCGAAGACACTCTGACGTCACGAGATCGCCGCCATCTTGGTATGGGGGAAACGAACGGACTTTTCTACTGATCAAATGTATGCGTTGAGCTCCGTTTTTATTACATATTTGATCACATTCTTGTTCATTTCATAACATTTTGATATCATTTGTTTGGAAAATATTGAGGTCAACATGGCATTTCACTATTTCGAAAGCCTTTCCGGTGATTCTAAAAGTGCATGCCCCCCCCCAAGCCGAGTATACAGGCCCCCAAGCCATAGACATGCACTAGACAGAAAGTTAAACAGACAGGGAGTTGACTTCGAGAATGTGCGGCACAGTTTCGTAATAACGTTATATTAATACCAACTTCGTTAATAATAATAATAATAATAATAATAATAATAATAATAATAATAATAATAATAATAATAATAATAATAATAATAATAATAATAATAATAATAATAATAATAATAATAATAATAATAATAATAATAATAATAATAATAATAATAATAATAATAACCAATAGCAGACGTGAATATAGCAAACTGTCAAGAACACGTTAGGGAACTGAAGTGTATGGACTGAGACTTATTATACTTTTTGAATTGTCCACCAGGTGCTGCTCTACGAACGGACTATTTCTTTTAATATCTTTTTAATAATATCACCACTTTATCCAGCTGTAGTAGTGTGTGTTGTTATTGACATACATACACGAGATTTTTTTTTTTTGTACAAGTATTTTTATTGCACATTACTTTAGTTACATTCCATATTGATGCACACATGCAATCTTATTTTTTTTCTTGTTCAAAAACAATTGTCCAGCGGCATATAACAAAAAAGATTCAAAGTAAAAATAAACATTCTTTCTTTCCTTTGGCGGATCCATACATACATATACATTTACATCCATTTACATTTAGTCATTTAGCTGACGCTTGTATCCAAAGCGACCCACATGTTCTGTACGACATATAAACAGGATAGTTAAGTAAGCTAGGTTTTTGCTGGGAAAAAAATAAAATAAAAAGAGACCAAAAAGATAAATAAAAAACAGAGCATTAGAAAAAGGCCAAAAGTCAGGACACATCAGCGACTGTACCTTCAGTTCAGACATTACTGTAATATGAGAGACATTTTGAACTTATATTTCATTTTATATATCCTTAGTAAAAGGATTATTATGATATTGGGGAAATTAGCCACATGGTGGGACACGTTTCTACACCTCCAAATGCAAGACAAATGCAATTTCTTTTTTGAAATTAGAAACAACGGATAATGAAGGTGCTTATGTCTTAACCTTTTTTGTGATGCATGCTCTTAAAGATGGATGGATGGATGGATGGATGGATGGATGGATGGATGGATGGATGGATGGATGGATGGATGGATGGATGGATGGATGGATGGATGGATGGATACTTTATTCATCCCCTAGGTAGGGGAAATTCAGGGTAAAAAGTAAGCACATGATCAAATTAAAGTACATCAGATCTACCAGTAATAATAATAAAAACGTGATAAATAAAACAGGTGTATAAAACAGGTGTATAAAACAGGTGTGGGCAACAGGAAACACAACCAAACGATGTTATAGCACTTTCCACATTATTATTATTATTATTATTATTATTATTATTATTATTATTATTATTATTATTATTATTATTATTATTATTATTATTATTATTATTATTATTATTATCATCATCAATATTATATTATTATTATTGGTGGTGGTATTCAGGGTTCATATGACCATAGACATCCTGGATAATTCATGGAAATGTTACTTTTTCCATGCCTGGAAATGTTATGGTGTACAATCATGAACACATGAAAACCAGTCATGATCTGGTTGACCTGATCAAATGGTAAATGTCAACTCTGGCTGCTGTTACACCTAGCCTTAATTTGAGGGAATGACAACACAAGTAACACAGGCGCCATGTTTTACATGCCGAGTATGAGCTACTGCCCTCTGGGAGGAGGTTTAGAGTTCCACTCTCTAGACTAAACAGGTTCAAACACTCCTTTATTCCGATCTCAGTTCAACTTTTAAATAGTGCCAGATAAATGGCCGGCAATTATCGAATAACCAATATTTGGTCCCTATAAATTTATCGATATTCGATATTTTGTTATACTATTACTATGTGGTGTTGCCAGACATCCTGCCGTGCAGGTACTTCTTTGTATCTTTATATTGTTCATCTCCTTTGTTCGGAGTCAGTGCGTCATGTCTGTATGTATTTGTTTGTGGCTGTAGTGTGGGTGTAAGCCCAAGACAAATTTCCCAGCTGATGGGACAATAAAGTGACTCTTGACTCTTGAACATAGCCCAAAGCAAGAATTCCAATATGTTGTTGTTGTTGTTGTTGTTGTTGTTGTTGTTGTTGTTGTTGTTGTTGTTGTTGTTGTTGTTGTTGTTGTTGTTGTTGTTGTTGTTGTTGTTGTTGTTGTTGTTGTTGTTGTTGTTGTTGTTGTTGTTGTTATTATTATTATTATTATTATTATTATTATTATTATTATTATTATTATTATTATTATTATTATTATTATTATTATTACTATTATTATTATTATTATTATTATTATTATTTTCATGGCCTATGAAAATTCAATCAATATTTTACATGAGCTACTCTCTCCCAAAGCCAGAAACCAGAGAAGTAAGACTCAAACTTGTGATGTCATCAGGTACAATGAACAGACAGGAGACCCTTTGACCCACATACTTTTGTCAGGTTTTAAACTGTAATTCAGAACTGCACTATTGTCTACTCTATTTTGCTGTTTTATTACTGTCTATTTTAAAGGGGAACTATTTTACTATTTCTTTCACTATTTGGGCACTTTTACACAATTCCTGTGAGTCTATGGAACACCTCTGTAATTTTTTTTATTTTTTTTATTCATTGTTTTGTATTTCTAATCAAGTCCTCAAAAACAGCATTTTTCTACCTCAAGATCTCGAGCCGTTTTGAGGCTGGGCTCCAACCACTGTGTGCAGCTCATCATGAGCCTGATGCCACACAGCCACATTATCATGCAGCTGAGTCTCTCTGACATCACAAATCATCACATTTTCAGATGACTCAGTTCAGTGAGGGTGAATATTGTGAGACAGTGGCGGCTGGTGGGTACTTCGCCACTAGGGGCGCTATACCAAATATTTTGCAAACATGTACAGTACAGTACTGTACCACGCAAGACTCATGGCAAGACGTGAGCGATTCGACTCACGCTCACGGCAATGAATCGGCTCTTATGAACGAGTCGCTCAGCTGTTACTACAACAACACACAACCAGTCAAATAAAGTATAGTCTAGACTCTAATTCACAACTTGAAACACAATATAAATAGAAAAGTTAGAAACAAAACTCGCCCGTCTCCAAACACAGGCAGATCTCTCCTTCTCTCCTTCTCTCTCTCACACACAGCGCGACGTGGAATCGATTCGTTACACAATCAGACCTATTATATACCAAGAATAACTTCAGTATGAGTACAGGGCTGTACACATATTTTGCATATTGTTAAACGAGCCAAGGCTAGCTATTAAACTATCGATATGAATCGAAAATCTGGGACCCTGATGTAAACAAGACAAACGTCTTTCTCTGGTCTGCATCCCCTTAACAATTGTGTGTATTGAGCCGTACTGTATTGTACCCATTCTGCAATCTGTTAATAAAGTTCTCATTCATTCATTCATTCAAACATAGACGATATTGAACAAGCCATAATCCACGTATTTTCAATCCGAGAGAGCTGCAGTAGTTAAATCAATGAGCCATCGACATAGTCAGTGTGGTAAGTAACGTTATTATTGCATCCAAGATTGATACACGGCTGGCTAGGCAGTTGGTAGTCATAGTCTTGTGTTATAAAATAAATAAACAATCAGCAATGTCTCGCTTCATGAATGGCCAGCAGTAGCCTAACAGTACTGCTCCTAAAAAAAACTATTTACAAACAATAACGTTAAGCACAGAGAGAGAGAGAGAGATCCCAGATAGCAAAAAATGAGTGAATCAACGTTGAAATAGGGTTCAGCAGAAATATTGAATCTATGTTGAAGCCTGACATCTAAATTATATAGATCGTTGTCTATGACCCTAACGTTGAATCAACGTTAGGTGTCAACCATAGCTGATACTATATCAATGTTGATTCAACCATCATCTAAATGGTAATATACATGCACATTTTAGTTGATTTTATATTGAATCAATGTTAGACATCAATGTTTATTCAACCATAATCTAAATGGTAATCTACATGCACATTTTAGTTGATTTTATATTGAATCAATGTTAGACATCAATGTTTATTCAACCATAATCTAAATGGTACTCTACTTGTACATTTGTAACTTGTACATCTACTTGTAACTTGTAAAGTTAAGGAATCAATACTGATTAATGTACATTTTACATTAAAATATTGCTGCTGATATGTATACATCATAACATTACATGTTTTTTTCCTGCTGTTAAACACACTATTGTTAAATAAATAATAATAAAATTCTTATATGACCATATTTCCAAAAATGTGTGAACAAAAATGACAACATGGCTTTAATATGAAATTTTTTTTTCTAGGGTATCAGAACTTAGTGACTAAAACTTTTTACAAAAAACAAATAACAGACCTTATAACAGGCTTTCATTAACAATATAGCCACTGCCAGAATAGTGACACACATATTGTGTGTGGTGAGCACACGCATTCATGCACAACGAAGACAAGATTGCAATCATTTTAACTATAAACTTATGAGCTCAAAGTATGAGCTCACTACTGACTGAAATGTCCAACAAAAAGCATCAATTGTCAAATAATATTGATCACATTAACTTGACTAGATGTTTGAGGAAATTAGAAAGGGAACAACAACTTAACCCTTGTGTCTGATCAGATTCGTATTTGTTTGATAACTTTGCAGTGATGAGCCAACATAATATGTGGCATAATCTTTTAATTATCTTGTATTTTTTTTTTTTACTCTTCATAAATTGTTTATTCCACTTCAGCCCGATCATAACCACCACATATTCTTTTTTTTGTCATATTTAACAACTCTTTTCAGAAAAGTGGGAGTATTTCATTACAAAAATAATATAAAAAATGGTTATGATCAGGGCTGAAGTTGAATAAAATATTTATGGAAAAGAAAGTGGGAAATTATTTCAACATAATCTTTTTATGGAGTTTTTCAATTTAGTCCCCTAATAAGAGTATAATACTTTAGTTTTCAGACACAAGGGTTAAATATAAACAATGGCATAGGATTTGAATTTAAACACAGTGGAGCTTAGATGATCTACAGTTGTCCACGACTTATCCTCCAAGCCGGCATCTGCTATATAATAATCTTCAGATTTACTTAAGTGTTATTAGTAGGTTACAGCAGTAAGCATTAGTTTGCTCAGTCAATTATGGCCAATTCGTTTTATATTGTTTAATACAGTTAAATAAATAGATAAATGAAAAGCAATTTTTTTTGGATTACCCCCCCCCCCCCCCACACTGTACCGAAAATAATACCGACCCGTGTCTTCAAAACCGAGGTACGTACCGAACCGTGGATTTTGTGTACCGTTACACCCCTAATGTTTCTATAACCCTCTCCCATATAACTCTCTCCCATACCCTTAACACCAACCGCTGAAGTGCCCTTGAGCAAGGCACTAAACCCCCAACTGCTCCAGTGGAGTTGCTCAGTGGCCAACAGTGTCAGACTGTGGTTGTACTGGGGCCTAACAAAATTAATAGTTGGTTTCAGGTTGGTTGTCAGTTTGGCCATGGGTAGGTAGGGAATTTATTTTATTTTATTTTTTTATTTTATTCTTTCCCACGGCTACTATGGATAGGGAATTTCTTTATTTAATTAAAATGTTCACAACAACATGGATGCATGTACTCTGCCAGCATGTTTAATATCCATAATACTAAATGTTTGACTAAGATTTCTATGAAACTTTATTAAAAAAAAAAAAAAAAAAAAAAAAAAATTATAATTTTTTCTAAAAACTCATAAAATATATTGGGTCGCACCTAAATCGGCAGGGTCGGTCGGCAACCTGAAACCAACTATTAATTTTGTTAGGCCTGGGCAGCTCCCAGGTGTGAATGGAACTCTGTGAATGTGAAGCAGGGCGTAGCTGAAAAAGAGCATCTGTGCTCAGCGAACCTACCCTGGGTAAATAAAGGTTAAAATAAAAAATAAAAAAAATAAACACTGCAAGAACAGGCTGAAGCATAAGTCATTCAAGTAGATGCCGTCCATGGAAGAACAGTGTCCAGGGTAATTCCTTGTACTGTATGAACCAGGGAAACAGTGTGCTGGGGTACCCCAAGTTTGACTCTGGTTCGCTTGACAATTAAGTTTGGGTCACTTCGGTTCCAAGAACAGGCTGAAGCAGCATATTCAAGTAGATGCCGTCCATGGAAGAACAGTGTCCATCAGGGTAATTCCTTGTACTGTATGAACCAGGGAAACAGTGTGTGCTGTGCTGTGCTGGGGTAGCTGTGCTGTGCTGGGGTACCCTAAGTTTGACTCTGGTTCGCTTGACAATTAAGTTTGGGTCACTTTGGTTCCAAGAACAGGCTGAAGCAGCATAAGTCATTCAAGTAGATGCCAGGGTAATTCCTTGTACTGTATGAACCAGGGAAACAGTGTGTGGTGTGCTGTGCTGTGCTGGGGTACCCTAAGTTTGACTCTGGTTCGCTTGACTTAAGTTTGGGTCACTTCGGTTCCTTGAGATGCCTCCCTCCCGGTCTGGCGCATAACGAAGCCACTTCTTGACAGTTTCGCTGTAGTCCTGGTCGGTCAGCTTGGGGTCAAACTGTCGAGCAGCAGCTGATAGACACAAAAATAAAAAAGGGAGGAAGAGAGGTGGGTGAGATGATGTACGATGATAAGAGCACCCGGCCCTCACTTCACACGAGTGCGAATTTTTTTAATCACTCAATTACTCACTCTGTAGGTCTACAGTAACAAGCTACAGTCAGCATCCAGTTAGACTGGACAGGAAAGAGAATTAAGCAATCGCCTAGCCTGACACCATCTAGGCAATACAATGTGTATCCATGCACCTCTAAAGCTCAATTACGTTGTCCATTTCTTATAGGTTGCACTTTCATCACTTTATTCCAACATAACACTTTTTTTTAAAGTTTTTGCAACAGCATAATTATATTCTGAATCACCAGCATCACCAGCATCACCACCTCACTACCTAAACTTAACCTATGAAGTAGTTTGCAGGGGAGGAAGCTCACCAAACATGCAGGCTTGTAGTGTGGTGTGCTTGAATGGCTTCTTGCTTTCTGAACAACACTTGTCTTTCTTTCCAGCCCAGTTGAACCCACTGGCCAGGGCGTTGGTCATAGCAGTTTTCAACATCAGTCTGATCAGGTTCTCTGAATTGGTGCATCCTACCAAAGCCAGGCGAGAAATCTAAATCAGAGAGAAGAAAATGAAGGCCCTACGTTAGAAACAGCATAACGTTTATTTTATGAGCAACCAACTTGTTTATACACACACTTTATGCATGCACTGATATTCCAGCCCATGCCAGTCATTAGGTTTAACCACATTAACCCTCCTGTCCATATGTAAACGGTATATTTGAACAATTTCAAAACGTTTCATAAATAGCAGATATACAAGCTCTAACACGTTTTGAACTAGAAAGTGCTAAACACATTTTTCCCCTGAACAAGACCACACTGAAACGATCTACATTTGATAAATGAATGCAGTTCAATAAATTACCATCTTTTGACGGACTGATTGCTCCATCAGTAATGATTCTGCCTCATTGAAATCTTGTTCACTGGCGATTGGCAGCTGGAAGGGGAGCATAGTGGTTGTGGTGGCCACGCCGTGTCCCCTGGTCCCACCAGATATGTTGCCCTCAGCCAACTCGGTCTTGATGAACTGCACATCTCTCGATAGATCCTTCACCACGACAAGTAATTCAGCCAGCATTGAATTATTCTTCTGGATGGTAAGGTCTTCAGAAGAAGAGTTAAAATCATTAAGTGAGAAATAAAAATAAGCAGCAAATCACACGAGGAATTACACCATGTCCAATAGACTTGCCTTTCAGAAGCTGCCCGTCATCGCCGGCCATCTGTCTACGCTGTGAAACACCAGATTGCCCTGAGCTGTGTCCTGACATCGCTGTAGAAACAAAATCATAGTTATATATTTCACTAGTTTGACTGCATTGGATCAAACTGGTGGTAGTTCCCTCTAAAATGGCATACCATTTTGTGCATGTTGTGAGAGACCAGGGGGACTGTAGTATTGCCCCGAGCTGCATCCCGACATCCCTGTAGAAACAAATCATTATATTTAAAAATACAAAATCTGACTTGTCAGTCAAATTAACATACATGTCATAATCACTAACACCGGTTCCTGACAGGCAGCAAGCGAGCGAACTGGAGACGAAATCGCACACGACACTGTCCTGATATGACGCAGCGCGTGTCCGAGTGTGTGTTACCTGGATTCTCGACCAATAAAAAGTGTTTAGGGGCGGGACTCGGCCGCGTAATCGCTCAACTAGAGACACAGCGAGCGAATATTTGAGGGGTGAACGACATCGCTGCTCAGTTCACTGTCGCTCGTGGCAGGTCAGGATAGTCTGATTGAAACGAATACATTTTAATCACTTTTTCTCGCTCACTCGCGTCGCTCTATGTCAGGAAGGGGTGTAAGGAGTTGTATCCCCGTCTCTCAAAACACTGTTACTGAAAGAGTACAGTATCATACCACTACTTGCACTTTGTCGATCTTGCAGCTGCTGGACATGTGAGGCCTGCTGCTGCTGGTGATACTGAACAATATCAAATCCTGGCATCTCGGCTGAAACACAGTAGGAAATACACAAAGTTATTAGCAAATGACGCTATTGTAATCCCCCATGTGAGAAAATGTTTGATTTCCATTCAGCTGATTTCACGTGCACTGCCAAATACTACTTTAATAAAAATATCAAAGACAATGCGAGACAATACAGATATTTTAAACATGCCAGAATATTATGTTATGAGATTGCTTGATAACTCACCATTATGTTGAGTTAGCGATTGCCGGTAGTTGCTAGTAACCAGATCTACAAAGGGGAAATGTAAAATAAGTTGCGACTCAAACATGGTGGAAATTGTGCTCAATATAAAAGCATTATGTACAACTACACATTTGTATTGTGACATTGCTTGCAAGTTGTGAAGGCTTTGAATTTGTGTAGTGGGCTGGCATGCACATTGTAAACATGTATTCTGTTGCATGCATGATGCCAGTGACCTGCCAGCCATCTCCTCACAAGAACACAGATATGGGTTCACTTACTGTTATTTGGATCAGGAGTCTGCAACGAATCTAAATAGCTGTAGATCATGCCACCATCCAAAGAATCTAAAAAAGGTAAGCCAGGGTGAGAATTGAAGATGCTACAAATCATGTTTAAACAGTCATCTAGTTGGCATTTTAACATGCATAGCAACATACCATTCATTGTAGGGTCTTGGCCAACAACTGGAGGGTTGACGGATCTTAGCGCCTTACGAGACCGGCTCGATTTTGGAGTCTGTCCTACAACATATTTTAGTTGGCATGTTATTCACAATGTATATATTTTGGGCCAACTATAGAATAACTGCAAGAAATGCAGAAGTCCAATCAAATTAAAATGCTCAATTTGTCGGTACATGGTCAGACTAATTTGTTTAACTGTTTATTATTATTATTATTATTATTATTAACTGTAGCCATTTCCAAAGTGCCTATATAAAATAAATGCATTGCATCAATACCTGGGAAACCCACATCAGGTGCTTTGGCAAAACGTTTTCTTTTGGCGTCGCCACTCGAGTCAGAGTCCGAGTGCACATACTGCTGATTTGGCCTAAAAAAAAGTATATATATACACACATATAAATAAATGTAGTTATGATACTACGTTTATTAGTCAAGGCTAAAGTCTGAATACATAGGCCCTCAGGCCACTGTGTGTTATCCTTTTAGCACTACTTGCAACTACAACAGCAGTGCCATTATTTACAACACCCTAGGGAGAGTTGTCCCTTTAACAAAGTGAACACTGTACCTGGATCTTCTTTTTTGGCGGAGATCTCCTTCGTCCTCAGATTCAATTTCAGAGGTTGGACACATAGTTGAGGTGTACTTGGTCTCTCGTTTTTTGGCCTCATCATGGGTCTCTGGAAAGAGCAGAGAGAAAATGACAATTAACATATCTGCAGTCCAGTGTTTAACGAAAAAATATATGTACCTCTTATCATATGTGCATCGTCACAATTTGCGTCCTCACTTTTTGTGTATGTGTTGCACGAAATACTCACCACACGTAGTAAGGTCACGTACATCCTTATAGGTGATCCATTTATCATCTGGTTGCAGTCCATCTCGAAGGGCTTTTGTGAGCTTTATGTGTTTAGGGGGCCATAACACAGTCTGGTCTTTAGCATTAAACCAGCTCCCTAGAACTACTGCTGTCCCACCATTTGGGAACTGTACAACTGACCACAGCACCACCTCACCATTAATCTTCAAAGGGCTGAAATGAGAATTTACGGTACTCATAATGATCTCTCCTTACAAGCCATTCCCATACCGTCCTAAACTAATATAATCCAGCCTTATTTCTGTCTGTAGTCGTCGGTGTAGGTTATCCAGTGTACATATCCACACGGTCCTCGTCTAGGGCTCCTCGGGTGAAAGCGCCTGGGTAAGCAGCCCAGCCTGGATAAGCACACTAGCTGGTATGAGGAAACGTTGGTAATGCTGGTCACTGTAGAACGGTAGCCGCACGATACACTATACATAATAGACTAATAATAATAGAATAGGTCGAACCAGCTCTCTAGAACTACTGCTGTCCCACCATTTGGGAACTGTACAACTGACCACAGCACCACCTCACCATTCATCTTCAAAGGGCTGAAATGAGAATTTACGGTACTCATAATGATCTCTCCTTACAAGCCATTCCCATACCGTCCTACAAAGCCAAAGTGCACTACACACATTGCATTTTTGAAGCATTTAAAGGAAAACTCCAACATTTTGTGAAATTAGCTTATTTGACATCTTCCCTGGAGTTATAAGAAGATACATACCTTTTTCGTCTCTCTGCATGCATTGGGCTTAGGGAACGCCTGGACAGTTAGCCTAGCTTAACTTCATCACTGGAAGTGGGGCAGACATCTAACCTAGTTCACTACAGTCAGGAAATATACTCCAAATACAATCAAAATACAACTCCCAAACGTTCCCGTAAACATGTTGTGACCTGTGTATTTACCACGTCTCCCAGTCACACAAGTCACACAAGTCTCCAAGTCACACAAGTCTCCCAGTCACACAAGTCTCCAAGTCACATGAGTCACACAAGTCTCCAAGTCACACAAGTCACACAAGTCCAAGTCTCCAAGTCACACAAGTCACACAAGTCACACAAGTCACACAAGTCCAAGTCACACAAGTCGCACAAGTCTCCAAGTCACACAAGTCACACAAGTCTCCAAGTCACACAAGTCTCCAAGTCACACAAGTCACACAAGTCCAAGTCACACAAGTCACACAAGTCCAAGTCTCCAAGTCACACGAGTCACACAAGTCTCCAAGTCACACAAGTCACACAAGTCACACAAGTCACACAAGTCACACAAGTCACACAAGTCCAAGTCACACAAGTCACACAAGTCTCCAAGTCACACAAGTCACACAAGTCTCCAAGTCACACAAGTCACACAAGTCACACAAGTCTCCAAGTCACACAAGTCACACAAGTCACACAAGTCTCCAAGTCACACAAGTCACACAAGTCTCCAAGTCACACAAGTCACACAAGTCTCCAAGTCACACAAGTCTCCAAGTCACACAAGTCACACAAGTCACACAAGTCTCCAAGTCACACAAGTCACACAAGTCTCCAAGTCACACAAGTCTCCAAGTCACACAAGTCACACAAGTCACACAAGTCCAAGTCACACAAGTCACACAAGTCTCCAAGTCACAAAAGTCTCCCAGTCACACGAGACTCATGTGACTGGGAGACTCGTGTGACTTGTGTGACTGGGAGACGGGGTAAACACACAGGTCACAACATGTTTACAGGAACGTTTGGGAGTTGTATTTGGAGTATATTTCCTGACTGTAGTGAACTAGGCTAGATGTCTGCCCCACTTCCAGTGATGAAGTTAAGCTAGGCGGTCCAGGCGTTCCCTAAGCCCAAAGCATGCAGAGAGACGAAAAAGGTATGCATCTTCTTGTCCAACTCCAGGGAAGATGTTAAATAAGCTAATTTCACAAAATGTTGGAGTTTTCCTTTAAGCGTTTCAATTGGCCAGCCAAACATGTTATCTGTGTACATGTAATATTGTACTAATTGTGTATTTATTAATGAGGTAAGTTATGCCCCGAAATCCGACGTTAGAGTCAGTGTGTCAATATAGTTACTGCACTTTAGCTTTGTAGGGCAGTATGGTTATGCTGTTAAATGAAGTAGTGGTATTGCAATGGCACCATCTCCGTCTGGAGAGAGAAGACATTTGCGCTTGATATAGCGAAGTTTACCTATCCCTATATCTTCTTGCAAGCCACTGACCTTGTATGTACCAATGTATGATGATTCACAGGGATACATGTAGTATGGCTGTTTGTGTCTGTACTTTCTGTAAATTATATATACCACTTCCTCTGATTTAAGAATATTCTCTACTAATGCAAATCCATCTCCAACCTCAATACAATTGTCTCCTTTCTTTGTGGACAAAGTAAACCGATGAGTGGAGACCTTCCTGTAAGTAAACTGTGGGGGGACAGGCCCATCAGTGTGAATATTACGCAAAATTGGATCATCTGTGGGACATGGGGATCCAACATGTGGAATTTCAGACAACCTTTTCACTACCTGTTGTAGAGGCTGATGTGGCTTGCGTAGAAGATGCTTAATTTGTCCAAGATAGTTCTCAAAAGGGAATCCTGAGATATTATCTAGAGTGCCAAACTTCCTGTATTCCTCAGCCAAATGAATAAGCTGGTGTACATTGTACACAATTTCACCTCTTCCATACACTGTCCCAAAGTGTTCAACAAAAGAAACCATCAGCTTGTGCGCAAAGGCCAACATTTCCTCAGAAATACTAGGGGACAGCAACAAGTACATTCCAACAGAAAACAACATGAAGTTGTCATACAGCTCACTGGGGAGGGAATCCTTCAAAACAACAGGACCCCAATACAACATGAAGGATCGCAACTCAGTAGCTTTCCAGCGATCTAACTCTGACAGTTCCCTTGGTTTACGGTTAAATTCACAAGGCATGTAGGGACGTAGCTTTAGCAGTTTACCTGAAATGGCTTGTACAGTTTTGGAAGGGACCCTTGTTGCCAAATTCTTCCCCTTTAACCATATATTAAGCAGTTTCCTTGTAACTCCGAGACAACAGAGATGCATGTAATCAGTTGGAAACAGAAACCATCTTAACTAAACCTGTTAAAGGGCTCGTCCCATTGTGATGTGCCTCATCAACCATGTCTGAGAAACTGGAGTCTGTCCTAAGTCTGACTTTTGTTTCAGGATATGTCATTTTATTTCTCCATACACCCTCCTGAAAACACTTGTCACAACCAGAATAGCCATTAAATGCCTTGGTCTGCTTAATATAAGCTCTAGCCGGGGCATCACAAATTAAAGAAGAAATCTGTACATCAAATTGCTTGTCATTATAAATAATGCCATTAGACAGTACATTCTGAAGATCTTTGACAAACTGCTCTAGGTACTCAAAAACACTCTTTGGCTTGCTGAGACCACAAAAAATGCCAACAACAAATGGGGACTTTGTGTAGTCACATTTGAGACTTCCAAGTATGGGCCAAAACTGAAGTTTAGAACTTTTGAATAAAGGTAAACCATCTATATTAAACTGTAAATTAAGAGTTGTCAGAGTTGCCGGTAAAATCAAACATGCCAACCGTGAAAGCACCCCTTTGACTAAACCAAAATGATAGTATTCTCCCCCTTCAATCTTAGTGGTAGGCACATGTTTTTGTGTTCCTAGCAATGTTCTTCCATCTTTAGGAAGGGTGGGGTGAAACATCTTCAAAAAGGACAGCAAAGATGATAGTGCAACCAGAGAGACTGAATAGGATGTTGCCCAATATTTTAAACTTGTCATGAGGAAATCTTCATTATGCTCATCACTGTCAAAGACATGTTCAGGTTCAATTTCGTAATCCCCAGCTATACTTTCAAAATGTGCATTTGACTCACCTGGTGAGTCAATATTTTCACTTTGATCACTGATAGTTAGTGGTCTGTTTAGTGGCAAGTCTGAAGTTGATAAATCTAGTGGCAAGTCTGATCTAGTTGTTAAATCTAGTGGCAAGTCTGTCTTTGGTAAATCGAGCAGGCACTCAGTATAGGCTGTGACAGGATCTGTGTTCTCTAAAGAGTGATGGTTTGTCCTTGAATTAGCAGCAACAATTAACTTATAATCAGTGAGGATAGCCTGCTCTGTCTCTCTCACTAATTTGTTGACTCTACGTCTTTTAGCCCGAGAATAAGATGACATAGTGATGAGGTGCTGTAGTCAATGTAATGGTACATACATTGTGCTATTTACTTGGCTAGAACAGGTCTTTGCTTCAATTGCTGCAACGTGCGGCTTCTTGAAACTGGTACGTGATTCTGGAAAAAGAAAGAAAAAAGAGAGGAGGGTCGACATTAATGTGCTGCATTGCAATGTGCAGGGTGAAACGCTTGCATAATTCTACATTTTGATCAATATCAAGAGAGTCCATTATTATATTATTGTTATATTGTTCATTAGAAAATACCATGTATATAACCAAACGTCTAACTATATAGTCAATGTAATGGTACATAAATTGTGGTATTTACTTGGCTAGAACAATTAAGTCTCAAACAGCCTGCAAACTACCTGGCGTTCTATCGCCATGCTCTAAGACAAACTCTAACCTTAACCAACTTAGAAAGAGTGCAAGGGGAGATGAAGCATATAGCGATATAAACATAGTCATAGCATCAAATTAGTATTTAGATAAGCCACAGAAAAAAATCACGTTATAAAAATAAGCAGTTTCTAAGAAAAAACGATTTGTTATGTGAAGCGCTTTATCAACATGGGCGCCGCCATTTTGTTTGGTGACATCACCGTTGCGGTGCATTTAGCTAGCTGGCTACCTAGCCGCAGCCGGGATTCAAAGCCTCCTAACCGGCTAACCCAGCTCGCTAAATACTGCATGTAGCTAGCAGAACTGTAAAATTAGTTTGAACAGCCATACAAAAAGAAACACGCGGTCCCGTTGTTGTCTGGTAGGCAACGTTGCATTTACGGATCCACGTGTTTACTAGGCCAGCTAGCGCGTGCTTCCTTGACTACTTCCTGTTCACCCAATAAGCATGCTTTTGATTGGCTGAGTCGCACAACGTCATTCAGTAACAACGCACGCAATTGGACCACGCAATTTCTAATCGTTGGCGCTTTAATATTAACATCGAAATAACTTAAACAACCGTAATATTAACATCGAAATAACTTAAACAACCGTACGATTCCACTTGCACACTCTCCAGAGTTATATTAAGCACACGCTACGAATATTCATGAATATTTATCTTAGTTGACGTATATATATATTTACCTACCAAACTGCAGCATATCACATGTACAACGCCGTCAAGATCCACTGGTGCACACTCACAATAACCTTATTTTTCACAGAACACAGTTAAGATAAAAGTAATATAGCCAAAACTTACTGTAAAGCACTCAGTAGAATCAAATCCGTGGGGAACCAGACGTGCTGTTCTGAACAGCAGTTCACATTGAGAGATCGAGTGCTCAGCTGCATGCTGGGATGTACGTCTGTTTGGGGGGGGGGAATTCGGGCCAACGTAATGACGACAAACAGCATACGTTGAACAGCATCCGTTGATTCAACATTTATTAGATATTGGCATTTCAATCATTAAAATGCAACCACAAAACAATATTGATTCAATGATATGTTTTCAACATTAGTCAATTGCTTTAGCGGTTAATGGGTGATTCAACATCAATCGTCGACCTTAACCAAAAAGCAAGCATTGTGACCATAAATCAACATTGAATTAACACCTTTTGCTAGAGAGGGAGAGAGAGAGAGAGAGACTCACTGTTTAGTTGAAACGTCCAGGGCAGGAGAGCTTGATAAACGTGTATAATCCCCCATATAGCTTGTTAGCCAAGTGTTAGCTCGTTAGCACAACACTCAACAAGTACATTCCTTTGTCCATTTCCGCTCGAACAGACTGCAAACTACCTGGCGTTCTATCGCCATGCTCTAAGACAAACTCTAACCTTAACCAACTTTGAAAGAGTGCCTAAGCTTAACAGTCTAAAGAACTTGCAGTCACGGCACGCTCTAAGACAAACAACCTAGACCAACCTAGGAACCAACCTAGGAAGCTAGAAGCTAGAATTGGAACATTAGAAATTGGATTCGGCCAATCAGAGATCGTCTCTGTGAAATTCTGCCACGGAAAAAAATACTGGCGTCGGCCAATCAGAGAGCGTCTCCGCGAAATGCGGCTACAGATATTCTTGACGCTACTGGCTAGACCGCTTCAAATCGCGCCCGGATTCCAACATAATAGTCATATTTCAACACACAACGCGTTATGCACTGATTGGCTGTGACGGATACAGCGATCAAACTGTGACGCGCACTCAGAGCGCTATCGCGTATAGCCCGGGCCGAGAAATACGAAAAAATAAAAAAAATAAAAAAAACGTGATGTCACTTCCTGCTCTGGAAAACGAGTGTTTTTTAATTGCGATAATAACGTTATATTGTGCATTGGAAATACAAACATACTTAAAATGAGTAAATATTATTCATTTTAAACATGTTTATATTATTTATAGGGCTATAAAACAAAAAACAAAAAGATACCTTTTCTTGTTCTACTCTCATATAACCAGGCAGGGCCTGAAGGGGGGGCGGCGCCCTAGCGCCCCCCAGTGGCGGCCGCCACTGTTGTGAGAGGAGAATTGGAAGAATGCGCCAATATGAGAATTCCAATTCACCTCCTGATGAATTGAAAATGGGGGACCCTGATGTAAACAAGACGAAAGTCTTTCTCTGGTCTGCATCCCCTTAACAATTGTGTGTATTGAGCTGTACTGTATTGTACCCATTCTGCAATCTGTTAATACAGTTTTCAATCAATCAATCAATCAGACATAGATCATATTAATATAAGTTCACATAGCTAGGAAACAATGCTAAACACTCAAAAAAGCCATTTATAAGATAGTTCCCCTTTAAAATAGTCTATTATGTGTGATGATCAAACCATAAACAACAAGGCCTATTGGGATGATAGATCCTAATGTGAAGAACTATGTGATTTTATGTTCTATTTTGATGCTTGTTTTAATACTTATTTTATGTCTGCACTTTATGCTTTGCTGCAGCAGCTCACGCGCCTGATGACCAGCACAGCACTTTCACTGCACCTCACGTCTCACACTATAGAAAATAGGTTCGGTGCCAAATCTCTAGTATGATGCGCTTATAGGTCTGCTCTGCTCATGCAAGCTGTGTAGCTGCTCTAACCTGTTAACATGGTCACTGTGTGGCTGCTCTAACCTGTTAACATGGTCACTGTGTAGCTGCTCTAACATGTTAACATGGTCACTGTGTAGCTGCTCTAACCTGTTAACATGGTCACTGTGGAGCTGCTCTAACCTGATAACATGGTCACTGTGTAGCTGCTCTAACCTGTTAACATGGTCACTGTGTAGCTGCTCTAACATGTTAACATGGTCACTGTGTAGCTGCTCTAACCTGTTAACATGGTCACTGTGTGGCTGCTCTAACCTGTTAACATGGTCACTGTGTGGCTGCTCTAACCTGTTAAAATTGGTCACTGTGTAGCTGCTCTAACATGTTAACATGGTCACTGTGTAGCTGCTCTAACCTGTTAACATGGTCACTGTGTGGCTGCTCTAACCTGTTAACATGGTCACTGTGTAGCTGCTCTAACCTGTTAACATGGTCACTGTGTAGCTGCTCTAACCTGTTAACATGGTCACTGTGTAGCTGCTCTAACCTGTTAACATGGTCACCGTGTACCTGCTCTAACCTGTTAACATGGTCACCGTGTAGCTGCTCTAACCTGTTAACATGGTCACTGTACCTGCTCTCACCTGTTAACATGGTCACTGTGTAGCTGCTCTAACCTGTTAACATGGTCACTGTGTAGCTGCTCTAACCTGTTAACACGGTCACTGTGTAGCTGCTCTAACCTGTTAACATGGTCACTGTGTAGCTGCTCTAACCTGTTAACATGGTCACTGTGTAGCTGCTCTTTAACCTGTTAACATGGTCACTGTGTAGCTGCTCTAACCTGTTAACATGGTCACTGTGTAGCTGCTCTAACCTGTTAACATGGTCACTGTGTAGCTGCTCTAACCTGTTAACATGGTCACTGTGTAGCTGCTCTTTAACCTGTTAACATGGTCACTGTGTAGCTGCTCTAACCTGTTAACATGGTCACTGTGTAGCTGCTCTAACCTGTTAACATGGTCACTGTGTAGCTGCTCTAACATGTTAACATGGTCACTGTGTAGCTGCTCTAACATGTTAACATGGTCACTGTGTAGCTGCTCTAACATGTTAACATGGTCACTGTGGAGCTGCTCTAACCTGATAACATGGTCACTGTGTAGCTGCTCTAACCTGTTAACATGGTCACTGTGTAGCTGCTCTAACATGTTAACATGGTCACTGTGTAGCTGCTCTAACCTGTTAACATGGTCACTGTGTGGCTGCTCTAACCTGTTAACATGGTCACTGTGTGGCTGCTCTAACCTGTTAAAATTGGTCACTGTGTAGCTGCTCTAACATGTTAACATGGTCACTGTGTAGCTGCTCTAACCTGTTAACATGGTCACTGTGTGGCTGCTCTAACCTGTTAACATGGTCACTGTGTAGCTGCTCTAACCTGTTAACATGGTCACTGTGTAGCTGCTCTAACCTGTTAACATGGTCACTGTGTAGCTGCTCTAACCTGTTAACATGGTCACCGTGTACCTGCTCTAACCTGTTAACATGGTCACCGTGTAGCTGCTCTAACCTGTTAACATGGTCACTGTACCTGCTCTCACCTGTTAACATGGTCACTGTGTAGCTGCTCTAACCTGTTAACATGGTCACTGTGTAGCTGCTCTAACCTGTTAACACGGTCACTGTGTAGCTGCTCTAACCTGTTAACATGGTCACTGTGTAGCTGCTCTAACCTGTTAACATGGTCACTGTGTAGCTGCTCTTTAACCTGTTAACATGGTCACTGTGTAGCTGCTCTAACCTGTTAACATGGTCACTGTGTAGCTGCTCTAACCTGTTAACATGGTCACTGTGTAGCTGCTCTAACCTGTTAACATGGTCACTGTGTAGCTGCTCTTTAACCTGTTAACATGGTCACTGTGTAGCTGCTCTAACCTGTTAACATGGTCACTGTGTAGCTGCTCTAACCTGTTAACATGGTCACTGTGTAGCTGCTCTAACATGTTAACATGGTCACTGTGTAGCTGCTCTAACATGTTAACATGGTCACTGTGTAGCTGCTCTAACATGTTAACATGGTCACTGTGTAACTGCTCTAACCTGTTAACATGGTCACTGTGTAGCTGCTCTAACCTGTTAACATGGTCACTGTGTAGCTGCTCTAACCTGTTAACATAGTCACTGTGTAGCTGCTCTAACCTGTTAACATGGTCACTGTGTAGCTGCTCTAACCTGTTAACATAGTCACTGTGTAGCTGCTCTAACCTGTTAGCATGGTCACTGTGTAGCTGCTCTAACCTGTTAACATGGTCACTGTGTAGCTGCTCTAACCTGTTAACATGGTCACTGTGTAGCTGCTCCAACCTGTTAACATGGTCACTGTGTAGCTGCTCTAACCTGTTAACATGGTCACTGTGTAGCTGCTCTAACCTGTTAACATGGTCACTGCTCTAACCTGTTAACATGGTCACTGTGTAGCTGCTCTAACCTGTTAACATGGTCACTGTGTAGCTGCTCTAACCTGTTAACATGGTCACTGTGTGGCTGCTCTAACCTGTTAACATGGTCACTGTGTAGCTGCTCTAACCTGTTAACATGGTCACTGTGTAGCTGCTCTAACCTGTTAACATGGTCACTGTGTAGCTGCTCCAACCTGTTAACATGGTCACTGTGTAGCTGCTCTAACCTGTTAACATGGTCACTGTGTAGCTGCTCTAACCTGTTAACATGGTCACTGTGTAGCTGCTCAATACCTTCTATGCGAGGTTTGATGCTGGTAATAACAACACCAGCTCACAAGCCTCGGCAATGGGGGGGGGGGGGGGTCGGCTGCTGATGGAGGCGCAGTGTTCAGGGTAACAGAGCATGAGGTGAGGCGGACCTTTAAAAAAGTGAATATCAGGAAGGCAGCAGGTCCGGACGGCATCCCCGGCCGCGTCCTAAAAGTCTGTGCCGACCAACTGGCCCCAGTATTCACTGACATATTTAACCTGTCCTTAGAACAGGCTGTCATCCCCACCTGCCTGAAGAAGTCCACTATTATCCCTGTACCCAAAAAATCCAAGCCTGCTTGCCTCAACGACTACCGCCCTGTAGCTCTCACCTCCATAGCCATGAAGTGCTTTGAGAAGCTAGTAAAGGGCTACATCTGCTCCTCCCTCGCCATCAACATGGACCCCCTGCAATTTGCATACCGCCCCAACAGGTCCACGGAGGACGCCATATCCCATGTGCTGCACACAGCAGCATCACACCTGGACAAGAGGCAGGGGAACTATGTGAGAATGCTATTCATCGACTACAGCTCGGCATTCAATACCATAGTCCCCTCCATACTCATAGCCAAGCTCAGGGACCTGGGCTTGGGCTATGACCTCTGCCAGTGGGTCTTGGACTTCCTGACTGGCAGACCCCAGGTGGTGAGAGCAGGCAACTGCACCTCCTCATCCATCACCCTCAACATAGGGGCCCCCCAGGGCTGTGTTCTGAGTCCCCTCCTCTACTCCCTGTACACACACGACTGTGTGGCTCAGCGGAGTAGCAATACAATCGTCAAATTTGCTGACGACACAGTGGTGGTGGGCCTGATCTCTGCCAACGACGAGAGGGCCTACCTGGAAGAGGTCAAGGTCCTGGCGGGATGGTGCCAGGAAAACAGCCTCTCCCTGAACGTCAGCAAAACAAAGGAGATGATTGTGGACTTCAGGAGGTCGGGGGTCAAGGACTACAGCCCCCTCAGCATCGACGGGGCACCGGTTGAGAGAGTCAACAGCTTCAAGTACCTCGGAGCCTACATATCCGAGGACTTGACATGGACCACACACATTAACAGTGTGGTGAAGAAGGCACGACAACGCCTCTACTTCCTCAGGCGCCTAAGGAAGTTCCAAGTCAGCCAGAAGATCCTTAAGAACTTCTACTCATGTACAATAGAGAGCATCTTGACCGGCAACATCACCTCCTGGTTTGGGAATAGCACTGCACAAGACCGAAGCAGACTACAAAGAGTGACACGTTCAGCCGAACGCACAATTGGAGGGGGGCTCCCCACCCTCCAGAACATTTACTACAAGCGTTGCAATGGCAAGGCTAAGAGAATCATTAAAGACTCCAGTCACCCGAACAACTGCCTCTTTGAACTGCTGCGGTCAGGCAAGCGATACCGGAGTCTCAAGGCGAGCACAGAAAGACTCAGAAGTAGCTTCTATCCCCAGGCCATCAGGCTGCTAAACGAACAATGAATGAACACTACACAACAACAACCACCAAACGCACATAGCACACACATCCACACGCACACACTCACTTTAAACAAACACACTGTAGCACCCACTCCACACACTTTATAGCACACACCCACTTTAAACAAACACACTGTAGCACCCACTCCCCACACTTTATATTTATGGATGAAGGATTGCACTACAACTCGTACACCTTACTGTAAATTGTACCTAAAATTGTACCTCATCCCATTTCTGCTTTGCACTAGATAGTACTGTACATTAGTACACTGCATAGTATTGTGTATTGTATATTATATGGTAACTCAGAACATTGTACATATGTCTATACCGAACACTGTGACCTCATTTTCTTCTTCTAAATTCATGCTATATTATGTTATTATGTTATTTGATACTATCTTGTCTAGCACAGTCTCTGGAGCGTAACAGTAAGAAGCATTTTGTATGAAAGTATTCTGTACTTCTGTATGACAACTATTAAAGAACTTGAACTTGAACTTGAACCTGTTAACATGGTCACTGTGTAGCTGCTCTAACCTGTTAACATGGTCACTGTGTAGCTGCTCTAACCTGTTAACATGGTCACTGTGTAGCTGCTCTAACATGTTAACATGGTCACTGCTCTAACCTGTTAACATGGTCACTGTGTAGCTGCTCTAACCTGTTAACATGGTCACTGTGTATCTAACCTGTTAACATGGTCACTGTGTAGCTGCTCTAACCTGTTAACATGGTCACTGTGTGGCTGCTCTAACCTGTAAACATGGTCACTGTGTAGCTGCTCTAACCTGTTAACATGGTCACTGTGTAGCTGCTCCAACCTGTTAACATGGTCACTGTGTAGCTGCTCTAACCTGTTAACATGGTCACTGTGTAGCTGCTCTAACCTGTTAACATGGTCACTGTGTAGCTGCTCTAACCTGTTAACATGGTCACTGTGTAGCTGCTCTAACCTGTTAACATGGTCACTGTGTAGCTGCTCTAACCTGTTAACATGGTCACTGTGTAGCTGCTCTAACCTGTTAACATGGTTACTGTGTGGCTGCTCTAACCTGTTAACATGGTCACTGTGTAGCTGCTCTAACCTGTTAACATGGTCACTGTGTAGCTGCTCTAACCTGTTAACATGGTCACTGTGTAGCTGCTCTAACCTGTTAACATGGTCACTGTGTAGCTGCTCTAACATGTTAACATGGTCACTGTGTAGCTGCTCTAACCTGTTAACATGGTCACTGTGTAGCTGCTCTAACCTGTTAACATGGTCACTGTGTAGCTGCTCTAACCTGTTAACATGGTCACTGTGTGGCTGCTTTAACCTGTTAACATGGTCACTGTGTAGCTGCTCTAACCTGTTAACATGGTCACTGTGTAGCTGCTCTAACCTGTTAACATGGTCACTGTGTAGCTGCTCTTTAACCTGTTAACATGGTCACTGTGTAGCTGCTCTAACCTGTTAACATGGTCACTGTGTAGCTGCTCTAACATGTTAACATGGTCACTGTGTAGCTGCTCTAACATGTTAACATGGTCACTGTGTAGCTGCTCTAACCTGTTAACATGGTCACTGTGTAGCTGCTCTAACCTGTTAACATGGTCACTGTGTAGCTGCTCTAACCTGTTAACATGGTCACTGTGTAGCTGCTCTAACATGTTAACATGGTCACTGTGTAGCTGCTCTAACCTGTTAACATGGCCACTGTGTAGCTGCTCTAACCTGTTAACATGGTCACTGTGTAGCTGCTCTAACCTGTTAACATGGTCACTGTGTGGCTGCTCTAACCTGTTAACATGGTCACTGTGTAGCTGCTCTAACATGTTAACATGGTCACTGTGTGGCTGCTCTAACCTGTTAACATGGTCACTGTGTAGCTGCTCTAACCTGTTAACATGGTCACTGTGTAGCTGCTCTTTAACCTGTTAACATGGTCACTGTGTAGCTGCTCTAACCTGTTAACATGGTCACTGTGTAGCTGCTCTAACCTGTTAACATGGTCACTGTGTGGCTGCTGTCGTATATTTCTAAATGAAAACATGAATAAAGCAACTATAAATGTACCAAATGATAAAACAGAGAAGTTGATTTGAAAGACAGGGTGATTTGAAAACCATGTGAAGTTATCTCTGTGGCCCCAGGCTAAAGAGGTTGAGAGACAGTGGCCCCTCACCCGGCCAGCTGGCAGGAAGCGAGGTTTGTTTAAAGTAAGTGGTAAGAGATAAAGGAGGAGATCATTATCGTTGAAACAGGAACCAAACTCAGAATAACCGTTGAGATCAAAAAGGTCATATTTACCCTAAGGAAGGAATTTCAGGTTACAACACGGCAGCTGCTGACGAAGACCCAGAGGTCAGAAAGGTGACACAGACTATTTGGAAATCTCCCCTTACACAGTAGAATGCCACCAGTTACACATTAACTCTAATAGTTAGACTAGACGGTTTTTAGACCTTAAGGATATAGAGAAAACTAATAAAGTAAAATGTGGACAGAACTACTAGAATAACTTAGTCACAATAAAGAATAAAAACTCTTAAATACTAGAAGGTAAAACTATACAAATATTGGTCACATTATTTAAATCAGGAAATAAGGTGTTCTATTAAAGGACGGATATATAGGGTTTGTTGTCTGGGCACTGTCTGAAAGTAATCTGTTTCTTATCTAGACTATGTAAACATTTTTGTCACAAGCATGAGGATGTTACTCAGGGAAAAACTAATCCTCTCATCAAGTGAAGTGTCAGCAAGATTCAAACTGTGAAACCGTGGTCACAGGACCCAAACGGTTGTGTCAGCGAAACATGTGGTCACAGGACACCAGCAGACAAGTTTCTGCTGGAATGTGACCAAAATAAGGCAGGCAGGGACTCGCTCTCTCTCCCCCCCCCCTCTCTCTCTCTCTCTCTCTCTCTCTCTGATAAAAAGGGCTGATGGCGACACACTCAGGAGACTCACACCCAGAAGGGACCTGGGGAAGCGCTGACACAGACCCGGAGACACACAGGGGACAGGCCCTGGGAGGCAGAGCCACACAGAACTCGAGAGCCGAGCAAGACACTCAGAGGAGACGGAGAAGGATCCCTGGAGAGCCGAGCCTGAGACACAGCGAGACGAATCGCTTCGCAGCAGGAGAAGCCTACCACCAGAGGAGAGACGAAAAACGAGCGCTCTCTGCTGAGCACCGATACTCACGGAGACCAGGTTGCCTTGACAACCAGACCCGCAAACCACTAAGAGAGGACTCGTTGTTGCCATGGACAACCTGAGACGATTAGATTGAATGAAAGAGACAATTAGATTGAACCAAAGAGACGATGTACTTGTTGATTCCTAAAGCTGTGGTTTTATTAATAAACACCGCCGCCCGTTGATTTGACCATATCGTCAGTCTCTCCTTACTTGAACCGAACATCTGAGAACTACCTAACCAATGCAGGAGAAGGGTGATATAGAAAACTATACGATCACAAATAGAGATGAATGAAGCCAAGAAGAATACTTCACTGCTCTAACCTGTTAACATGGGCTGCTGAGGTTAGCGGTGTGGGACCGGCCCTCACCATCGCTCCTGTTTCATTGTTTATGCCGCACAGCTTCAGAATTAATACCTGGGCCCTCATTCATCAACGTGATTTACGCACAGATATGTGCTTAAGCTGTGCGTACGACCATTTCTAAGCAGAGTGTGGGATTCATCAATTTCAACTTGAACTTGACTTCGTGCTTATATTTACACACAGCTCGGACCATGCGTACCTGGCGCCCGTTGGTAGAATATATTATTACAACAAGGAAATGAGCTTCTGTGCATTAGTTTCAACACTGGCATGTTCTGTATGAACCGTAATTCATTATAGTTCATTGTAAAATAGCAACAGTAGTGTAATTAT
Source organism: Notolepis coatsorum (assembly GCF_963971535.1). Classification (NCBI taxonomy): domain Eukaryota; kingdom Metazoa; phylum Chordata; class Actinopteri; order Aulopiformes; family Paralepididae; genus Notolepis; species Notolepis coatsorum. The sequence continues at coordinate 198,058,726 of NC_140169.1, read as the reverse complement.
GGTCAAAACCCTATAAATAGCATTTGGAATAATAGATCTTTCTCTCAGAATGAATGCAGCATGGTTTATATAGCGTTATCGGAATATGCGGGGTGTACTGACTGACTGCGCTCTGCGTACGTAGCTCAACTCGTTATTATTCTGCGCACAGACCGCAGAAACACGGGAACGTTTTGATTATATTTAAAAGGCTTTACGTTAAACGAAACAAGTGGAATTTCGAAGCTGTAAGCAGAATACAAGTCATATGAACACCCACAATATAGTGTTCTTCCCCCTTTTTACTGTATAAGAAAGAATAAAAAACGCATTGCAATGACACCAGGGTGTATGTGTATTACAAAACCCTTGCAATAACAAACATAGTGGACAGACACAACATATAAATATGATGATGGAATTCATTCAAGTCCTCTCCACCCTCGGGTCTTTGCCACCGGCACGGTCCATCGTGATATTGGAGATGGATCGAGCAATAGACTGTTACTGTAGCTGTCAAAGCTCCATCACAAATGCAGTTATGTGAATAGAAAGGGATTCCACTCAGTCAATGTTGCGATGCGCATTTGCCTGATACATGTTGTTGCTGCATGCCGGGAGGAAAGGCATGCTGCATGTTTTCAATTCATTAAATAAAACGGATACTTTTTGCAAGGGTTTACTGACTGTCATACAAATAATCAACCAAATACATACTGTAACTTTTCAGTGCACGTTCTTATTTACATTGTGACAACAGCCTTGTGAGTTCCCGCAGTGACCCGCACACAGACATGATGGAATTCAAGTTCATGTTTGTATTGATCACATATAGGCAGGCTACACATGGCGTATCTGCTACATCATACATGGCAGTAAGATTCATTGTTCTTGTATATGCTCTCGTATTATTGTTTATATAGGCTACCCAATACTGACATCAAAATAGATTGTATGCCTCTAGAAATCATCAGCAGCAGGTAGAAAATTGACGGAAAATCCGTCGCGATTTGGAATAAAATTGAGGAGAACTTTAATCCCTGGGTATTAATCAAACAAAACGGAAAAAGGCAGTCATATTCCAGCACGGTCTTTATTAGTGTTTGCGCTGCCCATGCAGCAATGGTTAATAGATATCATATCCAACATCACCGTACGTGTACACGTCTGTCAGCCTGTCTCATAACACGCTTCCCTCGGTTTAGTCCATTCTTCCACATTTCATGGGGGTGTCCATTACCGTATATGGTTAATCGGGGCGGTTTTGGTATGCAAATACGTGAAAGTGTGCACGAGCCTCGGCGCAGGGCCAAGGTGAGATTTATCATGACAGGTGTGCGTAGAACCTGCGTACGCACGTGTGGTAAATCCCGTTTTTTTTGTGCGTGCACTGATTCTAAATTCTGTGCTTACATGTGGAAATAGAACATTTTCTACGCCACGTTGATGAATGAGGGCCCTGGTCACACATTTTTGCACTCTAGTTTTTGGATTTTTGTCAGAGTTGTTCATGTAAACATTTTGGACTGTCTTATAACATAGAATTGCATATGAATTCTGAAAATGCGTGTATTTCCCCTTTAAGTCCCAAGTGATGCTTCTAGCTGACCAAGATAAAGCCTGGGAAATTTAAAGGGGCAGTTCACCATAAAAAGGTTTTTAGTTAGATAGTCCAGATAGTGTCAGTGCATTTAGAGTTTCGTTGTGAACAGTTTCATTCTGAACTAGTTTCTCCGTACACTCGCCATCTGTACACCTGTTCACAACGATGTCTGTGGAATATCTTGAGTAACCATGGCATGATTTCTGGAAATAGACATTGCCGTTTAGTTTTTCAAATAATATATATATTTTTGGCCCTTTGATATGCCTGTCCCTTTGACATGTAAATGCCACCAGTTTCCCAAAGAAAAATATTTGCATCATCCAATTAGCAGTAAACACTAACTGTTACAAAGGGCCAGATTAAACTGAATATATATTTGTATCGTTTGATATACCTTCTATATTATTTGTATATATACACGGAATATCCCTTTACCTGCATACAAACCAGAGTAATATTCGCTCTCCTATTGGACAGCGACCCCAGGCGCCAACGACCAAGCCCCCAACAGCAAGTTCAAAGGCAACTCCGGGCATGTCGTTACATGCCCAGAGTCTGCGCAGTAATACGAGACAGAACTGAGGTTGGCACTAGATAATCACCTTACGTATAAATACGGCACAGGTGTAAAACAGCAGTAGTTCAAGTTCAGTGTCCAAGCCTTCACCACGCATACAACGTGCAGTGAAGTGAGTAACCTTGCATCTAAATAGAGCCTTGAGAACCGCGTGCGAATAGAATGCTAAAGTGTCAGAGTTTAATGCAGTAACGTTGAGTTCGACTTAATCTAATGTGAAGTAATAGTCGATCATTTATAGTGTATCGTGCGGCTACAGTTCTTCAGTGACCAGCATTACCATCGGTTCGTCGTGTATTTAGCTAGTGCACTTATCCAGGCTGTGCGGCCTAAATCTGTGCCCACACCCGAGGAGTCCTAGGCGAGAACCGTTGGATATGTACACAGGAGAACCTACACCGGCGACTGCAGAACCATTTCTGGTTGGATTATATTGCTTTGGGACCGTGACCACTGGAGAAGAGTACCGTCGATTCCACTGTCGTTTGGGATTTACCCCCGTGAGGATCATCACTCGGGCCCGCCTCTAGGAAGAGGCTGGCTAGCTGTCGTCAATGCTATTCAAGCATCTTGGATTACATCTGTTGCTTTGTCTGCTGATCAAGGGAGTACATGCACCGGCTCCTGTATCTGGAGCCTCGTTATTCCTCGTTGACCCAGACTTTGTACCCGAACATTCCTCTACCCCTACCGGCCTTACACCCCGGAGGGAACCCCCCAGTGTCTCCAGCTGGTACCGGTGTGGCCCATATAATTGCTATACCACAGGTGGCGTCAGCTTAGACCCATCCTAGTATTCATACTATTCTCATTGACTTATGCTCTTGACTGACTTTACGTATGTTCTTCGCCATGCCTAATTCTCAATCTGTAACCTAACGTTGCTTAATAATAATAAATAACCCTCCAATAGAACTTTATGTGTCAATGCCGTATTCTTGTGTGGGTGTTCACCATATATATTCATGTACTGTATGGCCAGTAATTAAAGTACATAACTAGTAGTGGTTTAATATATCACAATCTTTAATACAGTCAGGGTATTGTAACCCCTCAGTTACAATTGGTCCTTCGAGCCGGAGGGTATCAGTGTAATATTTAATATAATATTAATATTAACCATGGCCAGCGGTGAACACTCCCCAAGCGGCTCTCCCAAGCTAGAACGCCCGCAGCGCAAACGTCAGCCACCTCCCTATCTGGAGGAATTCGCTGTCGTTCTACCACCTAGCTTATCTAAACAGACGTTAAATACGGATAAAGCGGATAGTCAAAGCATGTCAAATCCTATCGACCAGGCGACCCTGCCAGTAGAGACCCCAGTGGGCTCTCACGAAACTGACCAAGCTCACGGGGGGGACCAGGTGGGACATGACATGACAATACCTCCAGACAACGTCCACGGGATAGTCCCCGGAGAGCTCCAGGATAAAGAAAGCGCTCCAGGGACAGAACCCGACACACGACCAGAAGAGTAGCGCGCCCAGGAGATGGACCTCGGGGCGCGCCAGGAGAACAGATCTCCAACAAGCCCTGTCAGAACCCGATCACCCCCGTCAGTGTCATCCCCCAGCGAGGTGGACAAGATACTGGCGCAAGCCTTGATCGCCACACTGACAGCCTCCACCGAAAGAGACCGACTTCAGGGTGAACGCGACCGGCTTCAAGCAAAGACGCTTAGTGAGCGCGAACACTCCGCCACGGAAAGAGAGCGCCTCCACGCGCAACTCCAAGCGCAAGCCCTTAGTGAGCGCGAACACTCTGCCATGGAACGAGAGCGCCTTCAGGCTCAACAGACGAGCGAGTGCGAACAACGAGAGCGCCTCCAGGCGCAACAAGCAAGCGAGCGCGAACATTTCACAATCTGCAGCGGAACGAGAGCGCCTTCACGCGCAACGCCAAGCGCAAGCCCTTAGTGAACGCGAACACTCTGCAACCGAACGACCAGGCGCAACAAAGGAGTGAAGACGACCGCATAAGACTGGAGGAGAGACGCCTTCAGACGGAAGAGAACATTGAAAGAGACCGCGCCAATGCACAATGCGACGCCGCCAATGCACAGCGCGACGCCGCCAATGCCCAGCGCGAAGCACAGCGCGACGCCGCCAATGCACAGCGCGACGCCGCCAATGCCCAGCGCGAAGCAGAGCGCGACGCCGCTCATGCCCAGCGCGAAACAGAGCGCGACCGGCTGCAGGCGCAGATGATAGAACAATTGATTGCCAGTGCGAAACCCCCTCTCTCCGCACGGAGCTCCCGGAGATCATCACGACAAGGGTCTAGGGCACCTTCCCCTACCCGACGAAGCGACCCGGGACCCGGCCAACAGGAGGATCCTGTCTACGTCTCCGACTCCCCTACCCGACGAAGCGACCCGGGACCCGGCCAACATGAGGATCCTGTCTACGTCTCCGACCCCCCTCCCCGACCGGTCCATACGAGACCCAGCCACCGGGAAGAACCGGCCTACGTAGCCGAGAGACTGACTAGAAGACTCCAGGACCTAGAAGAGGAAGAGGAAGAGGAGGAAAGTCAAGCCCACCAGCAGCAACGTACTCTGGACCAGGAGGCCCAGTACAGCCCCGACGTCAGCCCCGAGTCACTGCACTACAAACCCCCGACCCAACTCACGGGTGAGTTTGACGTACAGTCAGCACCGAGGAACAGCACCTGGGTACCCGGCCTCTGGTACCCACCAAGTACCAACCCACGACAACACGTACGGGGAGACTCGCCCAGGAGGCCTCTTCCCCTATGCTCACCAATGTGCCAGCCATCCATGGCATCGTACCTTGGCACACCGACGTTCCCAGACTTTACGCGTGACGACAGAGCACAGTACACGGAATTACGGATGTGCTTGGAGACTATGATGTCCGACGTCCCCGACGAGTCGTACAAATATGCCATCCTCCTCAAGCATCTCAAGGTGCCCAGAGCGCATAACATAGCGCTGGCATATTCCAACTCAAGCACCCCATACTCCGCGGCTCTAGTGGCCCTCGACCAGCGTTATGGACGCATATGGGACTACGTGATACAAGAAATAAGAGATACCGACCGCCTCCCCCCAGCCAGAGACAATAGAGCACTGGATGACCTCTCTATCAAGGTACAATCCCTCGTGGGGATGCTGGGGTCCCAAAAGGAGAAGGGGAGACATGAACTATATGCAAACTCTAATGTGGAGCGAATACTGGAGAAGCTCCCTCCAGCCCGCCAAGAGCGTTTTCGGTGGCAGAGAGACCACCGCGACCCCAACGGCCCAGAAGCATCCCTCCTAGACCTAGCTGATTTCCTCGCGAGGGAGGTCAGCAGTCTACGACTGGACACATTCGTGTGGAGTGACTCTAGCCCTAGAGATGGACCTCGGAGGTCCAACGATAACCGCCGGTCAGTGACCGTTATGCACCAGGCCGAGTCAGTGCCGCAGCACAAGAACCGCAGCACCCCCCCGACCAAGGGGGAGTGGAAGATTGTATGCCAGTACTGTGAAGAGGAACATCGGCTGTATCAATGTGACACTTTCAAGAAGCTGACCGCTGACGAGGTGAGTCAGTGGATCAAAGCCAACCGCCGCTGCTTCCGCTGCGCGCGCAGCCATATGGCAGCTGAGTGCCATTTAAAGAAGAAATGCAGCAAGTGCGACGGTGCCCACCTGGAGGTCCTGCACGACAGCAACAAGCGTCCGCCAGGAGGCCAGAGTGTGCCCGTCACGGTGATGTACCAGGCCGAGGCGGTGTCACCACAGACCAGTCACCAAACCCCCCCCTGGTGTCCTGACTGTTGCAGCAGACACTGGGAGTCACGGTGCTACTCGCACCATATAGATTCTGTGTCACCACAGACAGGTGACAACCCCCCGGCAAAGGAAGCACAGACAGGTGACAACCCCCCGGCAAAGGAAGGATGGAAGATCGCCTGTACGTACTGCCGCAGAGGACACTGGCTGGACCAGTGCGACGTGTTCCCGAAACTGACCATCGCCGAAATGGAGCAGTGGATTGCGTCTGACCCCCCACAAGCCGGTCACCGCCGATTCTTGTGCGAGGATAACATGAGAAGAATAGCCCAACGAGGCAACCGACCAACAGGAGTGCTCCACATAGACCCTAAGCAGAGCGGGACCCCCCGAGTGCTCATCAAAGTGGTCAGAGTGCTCCTGAGTTACGAGGACAAGGTCCTGGACACTTACGCCGTCCTAGACGATGGGTCTGAAAAGACTCTCCTCCTCGCTTCCGCCGCAGCCCAGTTGGGCCTGCGGGGTGCCAAAGAAACAATGACAATCCGTACCATTAGAAGAGACCGGAAGACCATAAAGGGTGAAAATGTCTCCTTCACGATAGCAGCGGTCGAGCAGCCTGAGAAGCAGTATAGCATCACCAACGTCTTCACCAGCCACGACATAGGCCTGTCACAGTACACCTACCCCATCCCACAGCTGATGGCGAAGTACGAGCACCTACGCAGACTACCTATACCGCTTATCGACGGCGCCACACCGACCCTGCTCATAGGCTCCGACCACGCGGACCTCATTCTCCCAATTGAGGCGGCCCACATCGGACTCAAAGGATGCCCAGTCGCGGTTCAGACCCGACTGGGGTGGACGCTCCAGGGCCCCCTCTACGGACTCGACAGTCAACCCACGTCTACACGCTGCCTGCACACAAAGGTGAGCGACACAGGCCACTCTCTCGTACAGCCCGTTGAGAGGCTATTGACATTAGACGAGAGGCCTGTGAGAGAACCGTGGGCCCAAGAAGAGGGAGTTCCGAACTCCACCCCCCTCAGCTGCGCTCCAAGCGACGTAGCTGACCTCAAACCCAGCACCCCAAGCGACTTCTTGACGGGGCGGCCGGAACCGGCCCCTCCTCAGACGGGGTACAGACCGAACAAGAGGAACAGACGGAGGATGTGGAGACACAGCCAAGCACAGATCAACCAGTCTCAGGCCCGCTTCCTCCTAAGCTCCCTACCATCCCTACCAACCAAAAGTGGACACAGTCGTTATGATCATAGACCAGTCACTACCCCGAGCTGCGTGGCCGGCCGGCCGCGTAAGCAAAGTGATCACTGGTGCCGACGGAAAGGTCAGAGCGGCAGAAGTTATTGTCCAGGGACGGACCTACACCCGACCCGTGGCGAGGCTGATAGAGTTGCCGAGGCTCCCTGACTCCCCTGATGACGACCATGACCCACTGACTTTGTAGATTGCCCTACTCCCCACAACAGACATTGAGTAGTTGACAGGACTATTAATCTGTCTTCGCTTTAACTAATTAGGTGCAGACTAATTAGGAGGCGGCTGTTACAAAGGGCCAGATTAAACTGAATATATATTTGTATCGTTTGATATACCTTGTATATTATTTGTATATATACACGGAATATCCCTTTACCTGCATACAAACCAGAGTAATATTCGCTCTCCTATTGGACAGCGACCCCAGGCGCCAACGACCAAGCCCCCAACGGCAAGTTCAAAGGCAACTCCGGGCATGTCGTTACATGCCCAGAGTCTGCGCAGTAATACGAGACAGAACTGAGGTTGGCACTAGATAATCACCTTACGTATAAATACGGCGCAGGTGTAAAACAGCAGTAGTTCAAGTTCAGTGTCCAAGCCTTCACCACGCATACAACGTGCTGTGAAGTGAGTAACCTTGCATCTAAATAGAGCCTTGAGAACCGCGTGCGAATAGAATGCTAAAGTGTCAGAGTTTAACGCAGTAACGTTGAGTTCGACTTAATCTAATGTGAAGTAATAGTCGATCATTTATAGTGTATCGTGCGGCTACAGTTCTTCAGTGACCAGCATTACCATCGGTTCGTCGTGTATTTAGCTAGTGCACTTATCCAGGCTGTGCGGCCTAAATCCGTGCCCACACCCGAGGAGTCCTAGGCGAGAACCGTTGGATATGTACACAGGAGAACCTACACCGGCGACTGCAGAACCATTTCTGGTTGGATTATATTGCTTTGGGACCGTGACCACTGGAGAAGAGTACCGTCGATTCCACTGTCGTTTGGGATTTACCCCCGTGAGGATCATCACTCGGGCCCGCCTCTAGGAAGAGGCTGGCTAGCTGTCGTCAATGCTATTCGAGCATCTTGGATTACAACTGTTGCTTTGTCTGCTGATCAAGGGAGTACATGCACCGGCTCCTGTATCTGGAGCCTCGTTATTCCTCGTTGACCCAGACTTTGTACCCGAACATTCCTCTACCCCTACCGGCCTTACACCCCGGAGGGAACCCCCCAGTGTCTCCAGCTGGTACCGGTGTGGCCCATATAATTGCTATACCACAGGTGGCGTCAGCTTAGACCCATCCTAGTATTCATACTATTCTCATTGACTTATGCTCTTGACTGACTTTACGTATGTTCTTCGCCATACAAGCGCGAGCCTAATTCTCAATCTGTAACCTAACGTTGCTTAATAATAATAAATAACCCTCCAATAGAACTTTATGTGTCAATGCCGTATTCTTGTGTGGGTGTTCACCATATATATTCATGTACTGTATGGCCAGTAATTAAAGTACATAACTAGTAGTGGTTTAATATATCACAATCTTTAATACAGTCAGGGTATTGTAACCCCTCAGTTACACTAACCTTGCATAGGCACTTGATATACAGTACACACACATACCTGACCATGACAGGGTGAGGGAGAGCAGGCCTGTGTACATTAATGTCAGAGTGCATGTATAAAACAGCCAACCAGCACTCTCACACACACACAGTGGGTTTCTGCAAGGAGACATACACAGTAGGTTTATAACAAGTAGTAAACATCACAAAAAAAACGGGTACACACATCACATGTTTATTTCAGTGGGCCTAGACAAGGAGGCTTAAAATCTGTACAATGATATCTGTGAGCCACAATGTAGTGTATCACAGCAGGCAGATGGTGACCATGGCAATTGATATGGAAAATTATCAGCATTACACTCTGTACTTTCACACACATGCACCTCTCACTTACCCATCTATTTCACTTAACCCTATCTGTCTACGTCACTCATCCCGTATCTGTCTACGTCACTCATCTGTATCTGTCTACGTCACTCTCCCGTATCTGTGCAATGCACCCACTCAGTTTGTCTGCTCCTCTGTATAAATACTGTGTTAGCGCTCCGTTCCACAGAGATCCAGGGCATGCCTCCACCGCTCCACTCTGAATCTCTCCACGCTGCAACATGTGCTTTCATTCAATTCCAGCCTCAACCAAAGACAATGTCGTCCGCCTCCGTGAATAATCTGTTTAGGCTTAACAAGATTATTCCCCATCAGCAATGAAAGCATAAAAAAAAGTATCTCCACAGTGCTAAAGGAATGCCTGGACTCAGGTAGGCTACTGAATGCTGATTTCTTTTTCAGTGTTACCCCAACAGAAAAGCTATGAAAACATATACCAGGACATTTGATTTGGTTGACTAGATACCTCACATTATGCAGCATCAATGATGAATATAGCTATATTATTGCCCCTTGTACACCGATTTGAGGATGGCTTTATTTGAGGAAATTCTATTTGTAAATCCAGATTTGTTTTGGCAGTCTGCAGTTGTATGTTGAGTTATTTCTTTGTAGAGGAGATCTTCAGTTTTGCAGGATTTTTGGAGAAAGAATGGCACTTGAGACAAAACACACTATATCCTATATAATTGTATATGAATTCCTCTTGTTTCTTTGTTTACATACATTGTTTACAGCTTGTTATATTACGTTTGATTTTGTTTTCTTTTTTTGTGGCCATCTTGGTCTATATAACTTATTGTCAATCTCAAGTATACTATTATATACTTATTGTTTGTGTGTCTTGTAAGCCCATATGGGCTGGGCATACACCTGTATGTAAGACATGAAAATAAAAAACATCAAATCAAATCAATATATAATCATTCAAACAAAGATAAAACGATCTGGAGGGGCGAAAAAAGTCAAGAATAATACATTTAGAATAAAAGCAAGTGATCATATATTTAAAAACATCCCCTAATGAGTGTATGCCTTGCTCTTCCCATATAGGGAATCTTATAGGTCGTTTTCCAATTAAGAGTGCATTGTTATTGAATAAGGGAGTATGATTGTGCCATTTTTGTGGGTTAGGATTTTTTTTTTGTGATTCACGCCATATCCGGATCGCATGAGTAATTATGGGGCCAAATTTTCGTTCACAGTGCTTGATTGGTAGTTTAGTGTATGCTATGTACTTCAGTCTTTGTGGGGCTACTATGTTTTCTTCTATTTTTCTCCAGGATGCTAATGCTTGGGAGTCAAACCATGTTGTCAATGGACTTAATGTGTACGCCTTAAAATATAGGAACAAATCTGGAAATGCCATGCCACCATCTGCTTTATTTCTCTGTGCGGTGGATCTTTTTATACGTGGTGGTTTGTTATTCCAAATAAATGTGTATGTGGAGGAGTGTAATCTTTTCCAGTAACCCTCTGGAGGGGGTAACGGTAGCATTGAACTGAAGAAGTTGATTTTAGGTAGTACATCCATCTTAACTATTGATATCCGTGCTTGTACTGTGTTTTTAAGTTTTGCCCATCTATCAAGGTCGTCTTTGATTTTGTTTTGGATTTTTGTGTAGTTGTGCTTCACCGTTTGTCTTATGGTAGGGAATATTTCCACTCCCAAGCATCTGAAATGTTTTACCATCGGTATCTGTCCTGGGAGGGTTGTATCTTTTTTTGCAGGGGTGTTAAGTGGAAGGAAAGCCGACTTCGGCCAATTTATCTTAAATCCCGATAAATCACCAAAGTCCTCAATCAACTTGAGCAGATGAGGCAATGTGGTGTTGGGGTTTTTCATGAACAATATTACATCGTCCGCATATAAACAATTTTTTTGTTGTGTGCCCTTGATTACGATTGGTTCTATGGATTGGGATTGTCTTATATATTGTGCTAAAGGCTAATGATAAATTGAACAGTCCGGGACTAAGAGGACAACCCTGTCTGGCAGAGCGTGATACCGGAAATATTTGGGAGATGATTGTGCCTGTTGTAATCATGGCCGATGGGTCTTTGTATAATACTTTAATCATATCGATGAATCCTTTTCCTAACCCCATCCTTTCTAGCACTGCCCACAGATACGACCATTCCAGCCTGTCAAAGGCCTTCATAGCATCCAGGGACAGCAACGCCTTAGGTATGGTGTCCTCCTTGTCGGCATCAAGTACATGCAGTATACGTCTTATGTTCTCAGTGATCAGGCGGCCTCCTATGAAGCCAGTTTGGTCCGGGTGAACTAAAGACGTCATATGCTTTTGTAATCTGATGGCTAATACCTTAGAGTACAGTTTGATATCTGTTCCGAGGAGGCTTAAAGGTCTATAACTACCGCACTCGTTGGGGTCTTTGTCTTTTTTAAGGAGGACTGTTATGAGTGCAATATTGTCATTTTTATGGAAGTTCCCCTCCTTGACTGAGTATAAGATCATATTTAGTAATAAGGGGCCAATTATGTCCCAACAAGAAAGGTACATTTCTGATGGGAAACCGTCTCTTCCAGGAGCCTTACCACTTTTCATTGCGGTTATGGCCTTCTTGAGTTCCTCTAGTGTGATCGGTGTTTCTAACTGTTTAGCGTCATCCTCTGAAAGTTTAGGGAGAATAATTTGATTAAGAAATGTGTCCATTTTGTTTTGATCAAAGGTCATTTCTGATTTATATAAGTCGGAGTAGAATACTTTGAATGTATCGTTTATTTTTACAGGATCTGTTACAAGTACTTGTTGTGCTCTAATGGTAGTTATATCTGCAAATGTTGCATTAATTCTTAATCGCATGGCTAATAGGTGGCTGGGTTTGGAACCATGGGAGTACTGCTGTTGTCTTGTGCTGCGTATTTGTATTTCCGATTGTTGTCTGTATATGGCATTGATCTCTATTTTTAGTACGTTAACTTGATTTTCTAGTCGAGTTGAGTTGTTGTATTTCAGAGAATTAAATAACGTTGAGTAAAGCGTTTCCAGCTCATCCAGTTTTGTGCTTTGATTCTTGCGCATTTTGGAGGAAAAGCTATCCGTGAAGTCTTTGATCATTCCCTTTACCGACATCCATATTATTCTGGGGTCTTGCACCGAGTTTGCATTCTCCCGTTGGAATACTATAAGAGCTTCTTTGAGTTGTGTAATGAATTCCTTGTTGTTCAGCAGCAACGAGTTAAATCGCCATCTTGGGGCTCGGGAGGATAGTATACCAAATGTACATTTAAGGAGTAAATAACAGTGATCTGATAGTGCGTTGGGTATCATTTCCACTTCATAATTATCAAATAGTCTCTGTGATGCAAAGACATAATCTATTTTGGATAGTGTATTATGTCTCGCAGATCGACAAGAGTACTTCCGGGTCGTGGGATTAAGTAACCGCCATAAGTCATTTACACCTGTAATCTTTGACCAATCCTTTAATGCCTTCGATGAATTATTTTGTTCGCTGGAAAAGGCGAGGTAAGATTTGTCCATCCTTGGGTTCCAGATGGCATTAAAATCCGCTCCTATTATAAATGAGTAATCGGGAATGTATAACATTGCATTGGTTAATGTAGTGAAGAAATCTTCTTCGTACAAATTTGGGGCGTATACCGCTATCAACGCTATTTTCCTGTTCTTATGTTCAATCTTAGCTATAGTTATCCGACCTTCTACATCAGACCATACTCCCTTTAGTACAATATTCAACTTACGTTTAACGACTATTGCTACACCCCGAGTTCTCGTACCAATAGAGGAGTGACTGATATTATGGTATATGTTGTCCGCTAATTTATCTATGTCTTTCCCTAGAATGTGCGTTTCGCTTAGCAGAGCAATGTCCACATGTTCTTTTTTCATCAGTGTGAGCACGCTTTTGCGTTTGAGTTGGTTATTTATTCCCCCGGTGTTCCATATCATTATATTCAAACTAGCCATAGTCTATACATGTTGCATTGTAATTTTTGGTAATGCTTCTAGAGTGCGAGGCAATAATAGATATACATCCCACTAGTGAGGTCCCGTTGAGAGCCGAGCTTAAAAACATACATATATACAAATAAAAATCCCCTACCCTTCCCTCCCACCGAGAGTCGTACAGGATTGTGTTCCATGAACACAACCTTTGCGTATGACTCCCTCCCTTGCACCACCGGATATCCCAGAATGATCCAATTATCCTTAACATTCCTATGTATACCATAGGATCTAACACTCTAAATTCTACCATAAGTAGAATGTCGACTGTGGCTTGGCCACTTTCCCGTAAAAAATAAATAAATAAAAATTTAAATGAGATAAACTAAAAATAAAGACCAAAAATAAGCTTCAATTGTCATGCCCTAATCACTTACATTTTATATGAACTTGTGTAATTTATAGTAATCCATGAATAATATGAAGGTATTGAACTGAAGAGAGAGCCTCAATAAATCAGAGAGAGCGGATGAAAAAGAAAAAAACAAGTAAAAGGAAAAGAACATTAACTTAGATCTTAAAAGAGCATTGCTATGCTTAAACATCTAAAGTATAAATTGGAGAAGTAGTGGAATTATTTCCCATTAATAATTTTTTTTTTTTAAATACGTATATGCAGCATTTCCCTGACCGGGGTGGGCGATGATCGTTGTGTAGAGTGATATTTCTGCCGGCCGGCTAAGATGGCTCTGTGGTTCTGCATCTAGATAGCTGTTGATTATTCCCCCGAGGGGCTTCTGGTAGAGTGAATGACCACGTATTGCTGATATTCCAGAATGTTCCATATATCAAAGAATGCTTCGATGTTCTAGATTATTCCAATATGTCATTTTTACATTGTTTGAATGTTCCAGTATGTTCTGGAGTGTTCCAATCTTGAATCCAATATGTCCGCAATAATATAAACACGTCGGGGAAAGCATTCAAAAACTCTGAGCACGTAGGTCTCTCTGTCCCAAATCCTCGGTTATTAAAGATTGTACTATATGGTGAACTTGCCTAACTGAGATTAAAAGGCCATTTATACACTATTCTGCGTGTTGTTCAGACAGGAATTTGGCTGCATCTTCAGGCGAGTTGAGGAGAACCCTTGCTCCTTGTTTGTCGACAATGCGAAGTATTGCAGGGTATATTAGTAGGGGTCTGTATTTCGCAAAAAAACAGGGTTTTTGTAGTGATAAAGAAATACGCAAAAAATGTAATCTCACCAAGTCCACATGGCTTTTTCACAAACAGTTAGAGCTATGTTTGAAGTCTCACGGTGTTCCATTAGACAGACCAATTGAACACCACAGATACCACAAATTCTTCTACGCAAGAGAGACATCGAGAGGTTTTGTTTCAGAATTTTATCATCAATTACTAACGTCCTCGTATGAAACCCTCCAACTTGACTCTGTCTGGAGGAGGGATATACCAGACCTGGAAAATGTTTCAACCGGAAAAAATGTGCCGTAAAGTTTGGTTTCTTACATATCTCGATGTAATTTACCATGAAATATCTATAGCAAGAATTCTGGGTCTCAATGAATCCAAAATGTCAATGTGGTTAGAAGTGGTGGAGAGAATAAAAGCTAGCTTATAATGGTAGTGTCTGGTTAGGTGCGAGGGATAGTGGAGGTACTTTTCAAGGTGGGGTCCGGGAGGGGGGGGTTCGAGCTGAGCATATGTGTGTAGGTTTTTTTTAGATAACAGGTATTAGGGGTATATCTTATATAAGACAACTAACTAAAATGTGATCTCATTGGATGTGCCCTGACAATTAATGCTTGTATATCTTATCGTGTGTTGTCATGTTTGTTTATATGTTTGTTTAAAAAATTATAAAAAAATAAAATACAAAAAAAGTGATCATATATTTAATGATGTAATATCTAATCATACATTTTGATAACCCCCACCCTGCACACACACACACACACGCACACACACACTTAACAAGCGCCCTTGCCGTATTTAACGTCTTGCTCTCTACTCATCCTGACCTTGGGGGAGACAGAGGGAGAGATAATGTGTGGACCGGCGCAGCTGTCTGTGGGCTGTGGAGCTCCGTCCTTGAACTCGGTTGATTTGATTCTGGGATGACGTTGAAGTCGGCATCAAAACTTTGAGACGGAGCGTGCTGCTGTGACTCTTCTTTATTGTTATCTTTCTTGGTCACAGGCCATTATGAGTCGAGGTGGCCGCTGTGACTGAAATGAGTAAATCACTTCCAATGTCGTCAGAGTGCGTAAGCCTGCTCATGGAAACTATCACTGAGCGACACACAGTAGGAGTTGACACAGGCTATACAGTAGGAGTTGACACAGGCTATACAGTAGGAGTTGACACAGGCTATACAGTAGGAGTTGACACAGGCTATACAGTAGGAGTTGACACAAGCTATACAGTAGGAGTTGACACAGACTATACAGTAGGAGTTGACACAGGCTATACAGTAGGAGTTGACACAGGCTATACAGTAGGAGTTGACACAGGCTATACAGTAGGAGTTGACACAGGCTATACAGTAGGAGTTGACAGACACCGGCTATACAGTAGGAGTTGACACAGGCTATACAGTAGGAGTTGACAGACACCGGCTATACAGTAGGAGTTGATACAGGCTATACAGTAGGAGCTGACACCGGCTATACAGTAGGAGTTACAGCCAACAGGATGGCTGAAACTCGCCCAACTCACCCAAAGTTGGTGCAGCATTATGCCGTCGTCAGATATGAAGAAATGGTTGGAAGGGCGGTTTCGCCCTGCTTCTGTGTGTAAGGGACATTACGTCATATCTCGTACCGGTACCGGGCCGCTCAGGCTTTTGTAATCTGACTCGCTGCGGGGGCGCTGGAGAGGCGCTGTTGTCATGCAGATTAGGCTCACGCCTTAATTTTTCGCCGGATTGACAACATTTCAACAGATTCAACAGAAAGGACTTCCCCTTTAATTTGATGTACGTCTCTTTTCGGAAGTATCAAAGACGGCTGCCAGGGATTGGTCGGAAAGTCAGTGTTGATATTGGAAAGACCAATAGAGGCAGTGGTGAACATCCTGAATTCGTCCATTTTGAGACGACCGTGTAAGTAGTGATTTAATCAATTGTATGTAGCTATCGTATATATAATAGTGTTCGTTTGGTTTGTGACGGTTTCTATTGTTTGTGTGATGTTTTTGCAGAGATCTTGGTAATATGTTTAGCTCCAAAAGCATGTTTCTAAAGCAGCGAGGAAACAGGGCTGCATGCACGGCGTGCGTCCCCGTCCCCGCTCATCTCCGACGGTCCATTGACAGAGCGTAACAATGTTTTCGAATAGTGCATTTGCTGTTATTAGTTTATTCATTACTGTGTAGTGGGCACTTACATGGGCACTTACCTGGACGGGACATAATCCACCTACACTGTCACTTTAAGGACACGGGGCATCCGGGGTATCTAGAGCGGCCATATTAACGCTTGACTTGTTTTGTTGTGGTATCCATGGCTATGCTATTAAATGATGCACACTGATGTGTGGTCAAAGAAACTTCACTCTACATTGGTGAACCTGACGTTCTTGGACGCTTTCAAGGACGATTGAACAATGGAAGAGGCAGTCGCGCTGAAGATTGTGGAAGCAGCAGTCGCGCTGAAATTGCCAGAGTTCTGGGAAACGCAAGCTACTGCATGGTTCGTGCAGGCGGAGGCGCAGTTTGCAATAAAGAAAATAACGGAGGATGACACTAAGTACTATCACGTTGTCGCTGTGCTGGGGACTAACACGGCAGCCAGAGTGGTGAGTCTACTCACAAACCCTCCGGCGCATGACAAATATGGCACGCTGAAGGCACACTTGTTGAAGTGTTTTGAACTGTCTGAGGTGGAACGAGCTAACCGGCTGTTTTCATTGCAAGGTCTGGGCGACAGTAAACCGTCCGAGCTTATGGATAGGATGTTGGCGTTGATGGGAGAACATGAGCCCAACCATTTTCTCTTCCGACAGCTGTTCTTGCGCCAGTTACCGGCTCAGGTAAGGGCCGCCTTGGCAAACACAACAATAAATGACTGCCGTATGTTAGCCACGGAGGCGGATAAGTTCTTTTTGGCCAGCCAGCAGCAACACTGTACGGCCGTGTTCTATCATGACCAACCCTCTACCTCTCACCATGGGGATTATACCGTCGCTGCTGCGGTGGCAGCCCCTCGCCAGCGAGGGAGAGACACTGGCTGGTGTTTCTTTCACACCAAGTATGGAGCCAGGGCTAACCAATGCCGTCCCCCATGTACTTACAAGGGGCCGGGAAACGCCCGGGCCGGCGCTCAACAGTGGCCATGAGCGTAGGTGGGGCCGGCAGGCTACTGTTTATTCGGGACAACATCTCAGGCAGGCGTTTCATTTGCGACACAGGGGCACAGAGAAGCGTGCTGCCTGCGTCAAGGGTGGACACCCTGGCCGACGGGCATGGGCTGCCTATGGAAGCTGCCAATGGTACTACGATCCGCACGTATGGCAGTACCCAGATAGCAAAAAATCGTTGAATCAACATTGTGTTTTTGTCAGGCTGAAGATTGGAATCAACATTGATATCAGACATAGAAAATGGCATTGAAAGTGCTCGCTATGATCAACATGGAAAGAACATTGGATTTTCAACCTACATTTAGAAATTTCAATTTGAAAGCCGACAATGAATCAACGTTGATTCAACTATGATATGAGCAACATTGAAATAATGTAGCATTGCATCAAAATTGATTCAACTATATATATATATTGCATTATACATTGAAATAATGATATTATTGAATGACCATTTCAGCACTTTTTCAACCTTCCTCTGTATGCTTTTAATATGCCTCATTAATAAAGAAAAATAATCACTTTACATCTAAATTATATTATTAGTTGTAGTTCCACCGGGAGCATGCTAAAAGGTGTCTACTAGTGACATTACTGCCATATGCCTGAATGGCAGTGATGTCACTGATAGACAGGCTTGGAGCAACCCCTGCAGAACTTTAAAACACCAAATAGAGTAAAGTGATTATTTTTGGCTTAAATGAGACATATTAAAAACATACAGAGGAAGGTTGAAACATGCTGAAATGGTCCATATGCTTTACTGCAGTGGTTCTCAACCTTTTTATACAAAGACCTCACAGGAAAAATATTTGGGGACTCCAAACTTGATTATAATTATGCCATTCTAGGTGAATATTCGAAAATATGTTGCAAGCTTGTAGATCGGCTATTTTGAATTTTTTTCTTCTTCAAGAAACCAAGGTTGAGAACAGCTGCTTTACGACATGCTCTATGAACAAAGAAACAGACAATTTATTGCTTTAACCATTTATTAAAGCCAATTAATTCGCACATACATATTCTTTGAAATGCCTCTCTTTCTATTAGACTTCGATGCCAACTATGCACGTGGCTCCAGATCAGCTGACATTCAGCTGACTCTCCCATACAAAAATGACAGAATAATAAGTTATTGAAAATATTCATACAGAACTCTGAACCTTCGCACATACATATTCTCTTTGAAATGCCTGAGTTCAATTTGGATTTAGTATCACCAGGCGTGCATGAGAACAGATAATGAAATCTACTGTAATGTACAGTAGCTTTTTTATTTTATCAGGGTGGCACCATTGAAACTATTTAATGATGCGTGTCCCTTCTCTTTCTATTAGACTTCGATGCCAACTACGCACGTGGCTCCAGATCAGCTGACATTCAGCTGACTCTCCCATACAAAAATGACCGAATAATAACAGTTATTGAAAATATTCATACAGAACTCTGAACCTTCGCACATACATATTCTCTTTGAAATGCCTGAGTTCAATTTGGATTTAGTATCACCAGGCGTGCATGAGAACAGATAATGAAATCTACTGTAATGTACAGTAGCTTTTTTATTTTATCAGGGTGGCACCATTGAAACTATTTAATGATGCGTGTCCCTTCTCTTTCTATTAGACTTCGATGCCAACTACGCACGTGGCTCCAGATCAGCTGACATTCAGCTGACTCTCCCATACAAAAATGACCGAATAATAACAGTTATTGAAAATATTCATACAGAACTCTGAACCTTCGCACATACATATTCTCTTTGAAATGCCTGAGTTCAATTTGGATTTAGTATCACCAGGCGTGCATGAGAACAGATAATGAAATCTACTGTAATGTACAGTAGCTTTTTTATTTTATCAGGGTGGCACCATTGAAACTATTTAATGATGCATGTCCCTTCTCTTTCTATTAGACTTTGATGCCAACTACGCACGTGGCTCCAGATCAGCTGACATTCAGCTGACTCTCTCATACAAAAATTACCGAATAACAACAGTTATTGAAAATATTCATACAGAACTCTGAACCTTGAACCCCTATAGAATCTTCCAGGAAGTGTTGTTTTCCAAAATTCCAACGCAGAATCAAATCTAAAAGTTAAATCTATCTAAAAACACTTTTACCTATTGCTAAACTAAGTATAATACTTCAGAGTATTATAGAGACACATTAGAGATGTACATCTATATAATATATTCACATCCACACTATAAATAGCATCCATTAATCCATCATTAATCATCACTCCATTCAGACTACCGACTACTGACAACCTTCTGAACTTGAATATGCATGCAAAACCAACAATTAGCATTTCAGGTGGCAGACTGCCTCTCCCGGGCGCACGTCAGCCCTGTGCACCCGGGCATCGACTATGCTGCCATGGCTGCTGACCAGCTCACCGACTCAGACCTTCAGGCGTTCAGGACGGCTGTGACAGGACTTCGACTTGAGGATGTGGTGTTTCACGACAGCGGCGCCACGCTCCTCTGTGACGTCTCCACTGGCCAGCCCCGCCCCATGGTTCCAACTGACTGGCGCCGCCGGGTATTTGACACCATTCATGCCCTTTCACACCCTGGGGTAAAGGCGTCGGTTGGTAGGGGCCAAGTTCGTCTGGCCGGGCCTTAGGAAGGACATCAAAGTATGGGCGGCCTCCTGTGTGGCGTGCCAGCGTGCCAAGGTACATCGACACACTAAGGTCTGGAGGGGGGCTGAGTCTAAACTAGGGGGTGGTCCTGAGGGGGGCTGAGTCTAAACTAGGGGGTGGTCCTGAGGGGGGCTGAGTCTCAACTAGGGGTGGTCTGGAGGGGGGCTGAGTCTAAACTAGGGGGTGGTCTGGAGGGGGGCTGAGTCTCAACTAGGGGTGGTCTGGAGGGGGGCTGAGTCTAAACTAGGGGTGGTCTGGAGGGGGGCTGAGTCTCAACTAGGGGTGGTCTGGAGGGGGGCTGAGTCTAAACTAGGGGGTGGTCCTGAGGGGGGCTGAGTCTAAACTAGGGGCTGGTCCTGAGGGGGGCTGAGTCTAAACTAGGGGGTGGTCCTGAGGGGGGCTGAGTCTAAACTAGGGGGTGGTCCTGAGGGGGGCTGAGTCTCAACTAGGGGGTGGTCCTGAGGGGGGCTGAGTCTAAACTAGGGGGTGGTCCTGAGGGGGGCTGAGTCTAAACTAGGGGGTGGTCCTGAGGGGGGCTGAGTCTAAACTAGGGGGTGGTCCTGAGGGGGGCTGAGTCTAAACTAGGGGGTGGTCCTGAGGGGGGCTGAGTCTAAACTAGGGGGTGGTCCTGAGGGGGGCTGAGTCTAAACTAGGGGTGGTCTGGAGGGGGGCTGAGTCTAAACTAGGGGGTGGTCCTGAGGGGGGCTGAGTCTCAACTAGGGGTGGTCTGGAGGGGGGCTGAGTCTCAACTAGGGGGTGGTCCTGAGGGGGGCTGAGTCTCAACTAGGGGTGGTCTGGAGGGGGGCTGAGTCTAAACTAGGGGGTGGTCCTGAGGGGGGCTGAGTCTCAACTAGGGGTGGTCTGGAGGGGGGCTGAGTCTAAACTAGGGGGTGGTCTGGAGGGGGGCTGAGTCTAAACTAGGGGTGGTCCTGAGGGGGGCTGAGTCTCAACTAGGGGGTGGTCCTGAGGGGGGCTGAGTCTAAACTAGGGGGTGGTCCTGAGGGGGGCTGAGTCTAAACTAGGGGGTGGTCCTGAGGGGGGCTGAGTCTAAACTAGGAGGTGGTCCTGAGGGGGGCTGAGTCTAAACTAGGGGGTGGTCCTGAGGGGGGCTGAGTCTAAACTAGGGGGTGGTCCTGAGGGGGGCTGAGTCTAAACTAGGGGGTGGTCCTGAGGGGGGCTGAGTCTCAACTAGGGGGTGGTCCTGAGGGGGGCTGAGTCTAAACTAGGGGGTGGTCCTGAGGGGGGCTGAGTCTAAACTAGGGGGTGGTCCTGAGGGGGGCTGAGTCTCAACTAGGGGTGGTCCTGAGGGGGGCTGAGTCTCAACTAGGGGGTGGTCCTGAGGGGGGCTGAGTCTAAACTAGGGGTGGTCTGGAGGGGGGCTGAGTCTAAACTAGGGGGTGGTCCTGAGGGGGGCTGAGTCTAAACTAGGGGGTGGTCCTGAGGGGGGCTGAGTCTCAACTAGGGGGTGGTCCTGAGGGGGGCTGAGTCTAAACTAGGGGGTGGTCCTGAGGGGGGCTG
This sequence comes from Notolepis coatsorum, assembly GCF_963971535.1. Taxonomy (NCBI): domain Eukaryota; kingdom Metazoa; phylum Chordata; class Actinopteri; order Aulopiformes; family Paralepididae; genus Notolepis; species Notolepis coatsorum. The sequence goes on along the minus strand of NC_140169.1, from coordinate 198,037,083 downwards.
AGTCTCAACTAGGGGGTGGTCCTGAGGGGGGCTGAGTCTCAACTAGGGGGTGGTCCTGGAGGCTAAATTAGGGGGTGGTCCTGGAGGCTAAACTAGGGGCTAAACATATGCACGCACGCATGCACGCGACAGCTGCAACCAGAGATGCTGGAGATAAATGTTGCCCCTGGATCAGCTTCCAATGATCCAACTCCCATGAAACCCACTGTCCTCCAAACCATTTGTCCTTTTAAGTCTTTGTCTTTCTTCGTATCCCGCCATTCCTCTCAGGTGCATAACGCAGCCACTTCTGCAGTGCATCTCTGTATATCAAGTCAGTCAACTTGCGGTCAAATTGACGAGCAGCCGCTGGGAAAAAAGAAAAAAAGAATACTTAAAGATAAACAAGAAAGCTGCAGTGGGCACGTTCCATTCCAAAGTGAACAGTGTCCTTTTTAGTGTACTAGATTTTCAGGTGGCCTTAGGTGCATTTTCAACCCCATAGTCATATAATTGATCCACATTAATGCTCGTAAAAAATCTTATTGTGAGCATTACAGAGGACCACTTATATGACGTTAAGGTTGGAAATGGGTGAGGTGTTTCTTTAAGAGTGGTTGCATGTTCCATCAGGCTCATTCCATGGTGATAAAAATGCATCCATTCGTATTTACTTGAGATAAAAGTGAAAATACTTAATTAAATGAAATATCCATCATCAAAATAGCTAAATCCACTGTAGTAAACCTAGTATTTTGAGGTGCAGATTGACTCACCAAACATGCAGTCCTGCATCAGTGTGTCCTTGAAGGCCCTCTTCGGTCCCTTTCCCGCCCAGTTGAAGATGCATGCTAGACAGTTTGTCATGGTAGCGGATAGCATTCGCCGGATCATATTTTCTGAGTTGGTCCCTCCGATTAATGCCAGGCGGGTTGTCTTAACAGATTGGAGAGGAAAAAAAGTGAGTGTGCTAAAGTGTACATTGTACTATGTCAAATGGACAGAATATGATGTTTTAAGTACACATTTTAAGACTTTTTTTTATTAACTCTAAAGAAAGACCATTACTGTGTCAAAACTCAACAAACAATACCATCAAACAAATTAGCTAAATGAATTGTCAAATATTGACTAAGAAATAAATATCATCCCGCATATCATTGCAAGGCTATTTTCACAATATTTCTATGCCAAGCACACATCCAAGCAAAAAACTAAATAAATGCCTCCACTCCTACAATTCAGACATTATAAACACTTAGATTTCAAACAATAAATTTTTAACAAAATACAAAAATGTTCACCATCTTTCGACGGACTGTTTCGTCCTTTAGTGCAGCTTCAGCCTCATCAAACTGCTCCTCATTGGTGAGTGGCAGCACGATGGGGAAGTTCTCTTCTCTCTGTGATTCAGGTCCAGCTCCGTGATCGTTAAAGGTGGATTTAGCCATTTCAGTCTTCAGAAACTGAACGTCATGTGAAATTTGCTTCACCTCCACGAGTAGCTCTGCAAGCATCCTGGTGTTTTTGTTGGCAGCAAGGTCTTGAAGAAAAACAATTGGTTTTACATTAAATTTCAAGGATAGATTCACCATTTCAATCATTTAGAATGACACTAAGCAATAAGGGCCTTCAGCACATTCAAATCACGTCTAATTAAAGGGATCATCACATGACAACAACGTTACTATTTACATTTAAATGTGACGCTTAAGTCTTTGCACCCCTAACTTATAGTAACCATTAAGTGCTTAAATATTAAGCCTATAAACACCATGACAAATTACATGAAAAAAAAAGTGACAAAGACTGTAAAGTCACAAGGGACATATGTTTCTCAATGCATCAGAAAATGATACTTGCCTTGTAACATTTGACTGGGCTCTCCATGGAATCTTCCCCGCGGCGTTTCAGGAGCTGAAGCTGAAGAAATCAACATGGCATCAGCATTGCACATTAGGTAATTGTGTATGGGGGAGGCGGGGGGTAAAGTGGAATATAGGCATCTTTACCCAGGCGATGTGAGTTGAAGTCAGCTGATCTGGAGCCACGGCTATAGTTGGCATTGAAGTCTAATAGAAAGAGAATAAAGGACACACATCATTGTTTACATTGAACACGAATTATGGAATTTTACCCAAAAAAACAACATTTAAGATGAGAAATGCATACCATTCCTTGCTCGCTCTGATGGCACAGTGTGGTAGGGGCTGGAGTTATACATTGGCTTTCCTAGAGAAAGAGCGACAGAATTAACAAAATAAGGTAAGCACCATCAAAGTATCAATGAGCACCATATACAGTAGCAAGCAAAAGACATACCATTCCTTACTTGTCCAGTGTGGTTCCCTCCTGAAATGGATTAAAATAACCGTAATTAGTCACTGTAAAATACAAGTTCTCATATAATATCATGCCAACATTAACAGCTCATTGCAAAATAGTGAGACACTGAATAAGCTACTCATATATGCACTCAACTTTACATTTCCACCCATTTAACTAACATTTCCAGTCAGTAAGGTATCCAGTAAGGCAGGACTAGTAATCCAACCGCCACCTATTGAAACAGACTGGAGACACAAGAGTGGCTGAGAGAATCACATAGCTATATCTAGTTTATTAATCTACTTACCATCATTGCAGTGGTCCATTGACTCCAACTGTGCCAAGAAGCTTCCACCAAAGCCTAAAATGAGAGAACACAACAAAACATGAACAATGAATGCTATCAAAAGCACATTTACAATCTGTCCACCGGCTCCACCCTGACTTAGTAGTGTGAAGTGATTCACTTACCATTATTAGGCTGGTTATTCTCCGAGCAGCTTCCTCCAGAGACCAAGCAGCTTCCTCCAGAGACTAAAAGAAGGGAACACAAGACATGAATAGTGGACACTGTAACTTTTGAACACATAACCTGACTGATATGTTTGGATGTATTGACAGAGGAACTAAATGCTTGTAAAGCTCTCATGCAACTACATTTTGTTCTGCTATGTTAGTAAATAATGACATACCACTGCTTGCATTTGATGTTGGCACCGAGGGGTACTGGCTGGATTCTGGCTGCACTGTATTAATAAATAAATGGAATTATACATGGCAATACTTAAAGTAGGTGTAGCAGTTAGTGTCATAACTGACAAGTGTCACCACTATACCTGGGAAATGAACATCAGGTGGCTTGGCATATCTTCGCGTCACCCTGCTGTCTGGCTCTTCATCTGACTCCACTGCGTGCATATGATTTGTCCTAAAAAAAAAACATTTAACATTCCCAGGCTCCCAGGATAATTCAATTAATTGAGCAATCCTTGAGACACTGTTCAGGAGCCAGCCCATGGCCCATTTCTGTTTAACCAAAAACTATCACGAGGAATTCAACTGTACCTTGCTCTTCTTTTCCGACGTACATCTGCTTCCTCTTCAGATTCCAAATCAGTGGTTAGACATCCAGTAGTCATGTACTTGTCTTCATGTTGCTTGGCCTTTACAAATAAGTCTGTAAAAGAACAAGCAGAAAATACAGCATGACATTAATAAGAAGTATGAGGAACAATTCACATCAGACAATAGCAGTGACTATACTTACCACAAGTAATTAAGAGCCGAATTTTGTCATATGTGGTCCATCCTTCACAGGGCATCATGTTTTCTTTAAGGGCCTTTGAATAATTTGTGTTTTTTGGGGGCCATAATAATGTACCTTCCGTTGGATTGAACCAGCTGGAAAGAACTGTTGCAGTTCCGCCATTTGGAAACAGTACAACGCCCCAGAGCACCACCTCACTTTCCATTCTGTGTACAATAAATTAAATTAGAATATTAATGATAAAAAAATTATAATGACAAAAACATGAATCATAAGATGTCTACTGCAGATGAGCTATTGGAATAGCTATGAGGCTATTTCCCTCTGGATACAGAACACATTTACGTTTAATAAAGCTAATTTTACCAACCCCGATCTCATCACACAACTCTCTAACCTTGTATGTACCTATGAGGGAGGACTCGCAGGGATAAGTGTAATATAATTCTTGGTGTCTGAACTTTCTGTAGATCACATAGACCTCACCTTCTTCCTGGACTATATTCTGCACTACTGCAATTGTATCTCCCACCTGAATACAATTATCCCCCTGCTTTGTAGACAAGGTAAAACGACAACTGGAGACCTTTGTGTACTGTAGAGCAACACTGAAATGTTGAGGAAGTGGACCATCAGTATGAATGTGCTTTAAAACTGGTTGATCTGTTGCTAATGGAACCTCAACATGTGGCATTTCTGACAGCCTTTTGACTACCTGTTGTAGAGGTTGGTGTGGCTTGCGTAAAAGATGCTTTATTTGGCCAAGATAATTCTCAAAAGGGAACCCTGAAACATTATCTAAAGGTCCAAATTGTTTGTATTCATCTGCTAAATGTATAAGCTGGTGGACACTGAACACAATCTCACCCGTACCATACAACTGTCCAAAGTGGCCCACAAAGGATATCATTAATCTATGTGCAAATTCAACCATTTGGCCAGAAGTTCCAGGAGACAAAAACAAATACATGGCCACTGAAAACAACATGAAGTTGTCATAAAACTCACTGGGAAGGCAATCCTTCAGAACTACAGGACCCCAGTATAACATGAAGGATCGGAGCTCAGTAGCTTTCCAATGATCAAGCTCATTCAAACCTCTTGGCTTGCGATTGAATTCAACAGGGGTGTGGGAATGTAACACCAGCAGTTTGCTTGATATACTGTTAACTGTTTGTGAAGGAAGCCTAGTGGCTAGATTGCCCTTTAACCACATATGCAACAGTTTTCTCATCAACCCAAGACAACAGAGGTGCATATAATCTATTGGGAATGAAGAAACCATCTTTACTATCCCTGTTAAAGGACTGAGTTTCTGTTTCAAGTGGTGTTCCTCATCAATCATATCACAATAACTCGAATCCGTCCTGAGCCTGACATTTGTTTCTGGATACGTCATTTTGTTCCTCCACACACCCTCTTGGTCACACTTGTCACACCCTGAATAACCATTATGTGACTTAATATTCTTAACGTAGGCCCTAGCAGGAGCATCACACACAAATGAGGAAACCTGTACATTCAATTTCTTACCATTATGAACAATGCCATTAGCCAGCACATTTTTAAGGTCGCTAACAAATTTCTGCAGATACTCAACAACACACTTTGGCTTGCTTAAACCACTAAATATACCGACAATAAATGGGGACTTAGTGTAATCACAATTCAGGATTGCAAGTATAGGCCAGAATTGAAGTCTTGAACTCCTAAAGAGGGGGAGACCATCTATATTGAACTGTAAAGTAAGAGTTGTGAGGTTCACTGGTAAACTTAAACATTTTAATCGTGAAAGTATTCCTCGCACCAATCCAAAATGATAGTACTCGCCACCTTGCATTTGAGTGGTTGCAACATGAGATTGTGTTCCAAGCAGAGTCCTTCCATCTTTAGGGAGCTTAGGGTGAAATAGCTTTAAGATGGACAGCAGAGCAGACAAAGCAACAAGACTAATGGAGTAGGATGTTGCCCAATATCTTAGGCTCCTTATAAGCAGATCCTGACTAGGCGGCTGCTCCTCATCGCTCTCATAGTGAGAATCTGATTCATCTTCATCATTGCCAGCTTCATCGTCTATATCATCATTTCCCATTTGCATATGATCAACTTCATTTCGAGCTACTGCACTACCATCAGAATGATCATTTTTCATTTGCACATCGGACTCAACTTCATCATTGCCAGCTACACTGCCATCTATATGACAATTTTCTATGTCTACATGTGAAGCCATGGTAGTGCATCTAGTTGGGAAAAGTGTGAGCTTGTGAAGGCAGGTTCCCTATTCACACAGGGGTAAATATTTTCTCTTTGATTATGCAGAGATTCCTCATATTCCTTAAGGATATCTTTCTCTATGCCCCTTACAGTTCGAATGACTCTACGTCTTTTAGCCCAATACGATTCATAAGAAGCCATCTTAACCCATTAACTCCCGGATTGAAAGGTATATAATAACGTATAGGTTACAACAGGTCTAAATAGAAAAGAGGTGGTGCTGATTATAATTTTTTTGTTATTACTTGGCCTTTTTTTTGCAGTGAATCCTCCAGTCCTCTTCTCTTGTAGCACAACCCTGAAAATAGAGGGGAAAAAAATATTAAAATAATATATGCATAAAACAAATATATATATCAGCCAAATTATTAATTTATCAGGTCCTTCCAACATATTTTAAAATATTTAACCTCTTCCACCCGGAGCCTATTTTCTGAAAATCCGCCTAAAATATATACCTAGGTAAATGGAGGCCATTTGCATATTCTTGTATAGCGTCATCTATCTATCTAATGTATATTCACAGTGTCAGAAATATTGTGTCTATTACTAGGCTTACTTAAATTGTGATGAAACAAAGGAGAATATTAATTATGATTTTTCTTTGCATCTTTGACAGTGAATAACACCATGCTAATAATGACCAAACATTAAAAACTGCCACTGATCTTGTTCAATACCTTCTTGAGTGTAAAATAAATAAAGGGAAGATTATTAAACAGAAGGTTCTGTAGATACTGTACTGAATTCTCCCATCCGGACCAATGTAATTTGAAATATTATCATAGAATATACAATAGCAGGCTCATAAATTACCTTATTATAGCCAATTCGCACATTTATATATATACATATATTATCTTTCAAATGCCCGAGTTCAATTTGGATTTAGTATCACCAGCGTGCATGAGAACAGATAATGAAATCTACTGTAATGTACAGTAGCTTTTTTATTTGATCAAGGTGGCACCATTTTGAAACTTTTCAAATCTAATTGTTGCTGAATGCTAACAATAGGGAAGATAAACTAACTATGTTTCAATATTTGTCATAAACGTTACCTTTTGTGGTAGAATGATCTCGAATAATAGCAGTTATTGGAGTCATTCTCGAAGTCAACTTCCTTTCTGTTTAACTTTCTGTCTAAGTGCATGTCTATGGCTTGGGGGGGAAACATACACTTTAGAATCACCAGAAAGGCTTTTGAAATAGTAAAATGCCATGTTGGCCTCAATATTTTCAAAACAAATTATATGAAAAGGTTATGAAATCAACAAGAATGTGGTAAAATATGTAATAAAAACAGAGCTCAACGCAGACATTTGATCAGTAGAAATCCATTTGTATCCCCCATACAAAGATGGCGCCGTTCTCGTGACGTCAGAGTGTAGCTGACGTTAGCTTGCTAAGCTATCAGATTCGCATGGTCTGTGTAGCTGGCTAAAGCTAGCAGACTCGCATGGTCGAGCTGACGTTAGCTTGCTAAGCTATCAGATTCGCATGGTCTGTGTAGCTGGCTAAAGCTAGCAGACTCGCATGGTCGAGCTGACGTTAGCTTGCTAAGCTATCAGATTCGCATGGTCTGTGTAGCTGGCTAAAGCTAGCAGACTCGCATGGTCGAGCTGACGTTAGCTGGCTAAGCTAGCAGACTCGCATGGTTGAGCTGACGTATAGCTGACGTACGTTAGCTCGCGCTGTTATAAGTTAACGCTACTTTCCAGGCCGGGGGTTTTGACATTTTCAAACCGTGAAACCGGTTACCGGCACATGCCTAATGTGAATAGCATAATACATTATATTGTCAAGGACTTACCAAAGACGTGTGCGCACTTGACTAGTCACGCTGAATGAAGACACCATGGCGCCAAGTTTTTCTTTTAATGCCTCAAGTCCCGTGAGATCTTCTAGCTGGCCTCGCGAGTTGCTTACGACCTACCCCCTCGAAGGGGAGGGGGGAGGGGAGGGGGGATTATCAGCACTACGTTGTAACCATGTAATTTCATTGTTGGGCATTTCAACATTGAAAAACAAGCATCTATACTAAATCGATTCAACAACAGTTTTTCAAATGTTGAAATGGTGTCTGTAATTTAGATATTGAATAAACATAGCTTTTTCAACCTCAACCAAAAATAACCAATCTGACCAAAATCCAACATTTAATTAATGTCTTTTGCTATCTGGGTAGGCTAGTGGAGTTGTGTTTTGGTGAGCGGCGGTTTAGCTGGAACTTCATTACTGCTGATGTGTCTGTGCCCCTGCTGGGTGCTGATTTTCTGTGTGCCTATGGATTGTTGGTGGATGTCAGGAACAATCGATTGATCGACGCCACCACCTTTTGTTCATTTGAATGTACTGTCGGGGCAGCGCCTCCTGTGGGTTTGTCTAACATGTTGTCTGTTACAGATGAGTTTCACCAGCTGCTAGCCGAGTTCCCTGTCCTTACCCAGCCCACTTTCTCGTCCTCCACCAGTAAGCACGGTGTGGAGCATCACATTGCTACGGCAGGTGCGCCAGTCTACTCCCGGGCTCGGCGCCTAGATCCTGCCAAGCTGGCCGTGGCCAAGGCAGAGTTTTCCAACATGGAGAACCTGGGTATTATCCGTCGTTCTGACAGCCCATGGGCCTCACCCCTTCACATTGTCCCCAAGGCTGCCGGCGGGTGGCGCCCGTGTGGCGATTACCGCCGCCTTAACGAGGTAACCACACCGGACCGATACCCGGTTCCACATATTCAGGATTTTTCCACCCACCTGGCCCGGAAGCTCATATTTTCAAAAATAGATTTAGTTCGAGGTTACCACCAGGTGCCGGTCCACCCAGCGGACATCCCTAAGACGGCGGTGATTACTCCCTTTGGTTTGTTTGAGTTCTTGCGCATGCCATTTGGGCTTAAAAACGCAGCACAGACATTCCAGCGCTTGATGGACTCTGTGTTACGGGACCTGCCTTTTTTGTTTGTCTACCTAGATGACATCTTAGTCGCCAGTACCACCAAGGCAGAGCACTTGTCCCATCTCAGGACCCTTTTCCACCGACTCAGTCAGCATGGGCTCATAATTAACCCAGTTAAATGTCAGTTTGGGCTGTCTAGGATCGATTTCCTCTGGCACCACGTCACCAAAGATGGGGCAGTTCCCCTCCCATCTAAGGTTGACGCCATAGCAAATTTTCCACTGCCACCCACCATCAAGGCTCTGCAAGAGTTCCTTGGCATGGTACATTTTTACCATCGGTTTGTCCCCCGGGCTGCTCAGCTAATGCGACCTCTTTACGAGGCTCTCAGGGGTAAAATCGCCAAACATGTGGTAGACTGGACGGACGAGAGACGCAAGGCGTTTGTCGATACTAAAACCGCCCTGGCCAATGCAACCAGGCTGGCACACCCACTTCCCAACGCCCCTGTTGCCATCACCACTGATGCTTCAGACTATGCTGTTGGAGCGGTATACGAGCAGTGGGTGAGTGGGGCTTGGCAGCCACTGGTGTTTTTTAGCCAACAGCTTCGTCCTAATGAGTGCAAATATAGCACTTTTGATACGGAGCTCCTCGCCCTCTATCTGGCCGTGCGGCATTTCCGTTCCCTGCTGGAGGCTCGTTCGTTCACGGCATTTGTAGACCACAAGCCACTCACTTTTGCTATGGCTAAAGTAAGTGAGCCATGGTCTGCCCGTCAGCAGAGGCACCTGTCATATATCTCAGAGTTTACCACGGATATTCAGCATGTCGCAGGCAGGGACAATCTAGTGGCAGACTGTCTCTCTCGGGCCTTGATCGGGGCCGTCCATGTTGGTTTGGACTATGCACGCATGGCCTCAGACCAGGTTTCCGACCTACATGCATGGCCTACAGGACGGCCATCACAGCACTCAGGCTGGAGGATGTGGCATTTAATGAGGCTAACGGCACACTCCTGTGCGACGTTTCCACGGGGCGGCCGCGACCAGTGGTGCCCAGCAGTTGGAGACGTCATGTTTTTGACATCATACATGGTCTCTCTCACCCCGGTAACAGGGCGTCTCAAAAGCAGGTGGCAGCCAAGTTCATTTGGCACGGGCTGAAAAAGGATGTGAGCGGGTGGGTTAAGACCTGTGTGATGTGCCAGCGCGCTAAGGTACACCGCCACATTAAAGCTCCTTTGGCCCAGTTCTCCGTGCCCGAAAGGAGGTTTGACCATGTGAATGTGGACCTGGTGGGTCCATTACCCCCATCGCATGGTTTCACATACCTCCTCACGATGGTGGACAGAACCACTCGGTGGCCAGAGGCCGTTCCGCTGTCATCCACAACGTCCACTGATGTGGCTCGGGCGTTTATATATACGTGGGTGGCCCGGTTCGGTGCTCCGTCTGACCTTTCGTCGGACCGCGGACCTCAGTTCACCTCTGAGCTTTGGTCCGAGATTGCCAGAAACTTAGGCGTGAGACTGCACCGCACTACCGCTTATCACCCGCAGGCTAACGGTTTGTGTGAGCGGTTTCACCGGTCCATGAAGGCTTCTCTCCGAGCTACCCTTAGCGATGGTAGTTGGGTCGACGGGACCGCCCCCAAGGATGATCTCCAGTCATCGTCGGCTGAGCTGGTCTATGGCCAACTGCTGCGGGTCCCCGGGGAGTTTTTACCTGACACCACAGACCCCTGGTCTGCAACCCAGCAGCGCGTTTCAAACTTGGAGAACGCTAGGGCATTTGTGCCGGTCCCCACCTCGCAGCATGGTTTGCCACAGACTCGTGTTCCACCCGGCCTCCAGGCGACGGAATACGTGTTCATACGGCACGATGCCCACCGCGGGTCCTTTCAACCCCCCTACGATGGCCCGTTTCGGGTCCTACAGACGGGAAGTAAGACCTTCGTGGTGGACATTGGCGGTAAACCGGAACATGTCTCGGTGGACAGGCTTAAGCCAGCTCATTTGGATGTGGATCACCCCGTGGCACTCGCTCAGCCCCCGCGGCGGGGGCGACCTCCCCGTGTTAAACCTCGTCACCCTAGGTCGCTTTTTCAAAATATGAGTCCCTCACCGCCCATTAGGCACCTTGCCCCTTGCCCTCCCCGCCACCGCAAGGCCCCAGGGGGTCCCACGGTAGCTCATATGCCGGCTCCAGTTGTTCGGAGCCGTTATGGTCGGGAGGTCCGTCTACCGACCCGTTTTGTGAGTTAGTAGGGTGAATTCTGGGGGGACATATGTAGTGGGCACTTACATGGGCACTTACCTGGACGGGACATAATCCACCTACACTGTCACTTTAAGGACACGGGGCATCCGGGGGATCTAGAGCGGCCATATTAACGCTTGACTTGTTTTGTTGTGGTATCCATGGCTATGCTATTAAATGATGCACACTGATGTGTGGTCAAAGAAACTTCACTCTCTTTGGTCGTGATTTCCCGTCTCCTACAACTGGTTCATATTCTATATATAATATATTCCATTTCATCAGCCCAGAACGGACGAATTGTGTGACCAGTTAGACGCGGCCCACACGACCAGAGATGAAGCCTCCAGGCGGCCAGCAGAGCTTAGCAGAGTTCTATATTTCCCCACAAGATTGTCTATATTCCGTACACTATAATTTTTGTTATCCAATGTAAATAAAGTGGTAACAAATACATTTGTATGTTCAAGTTCAAGTTAAACTCAAACGATTTGCTGTACATATGCAGAATAATAACAATAATAATCATGATAATCATACACATATTTTATATAATTGGAAAGCCCTAGTTGTTAGTTTCAAAATGGTACCAAATATGAGGTACGTTTAAATACCCACTAACTAATAATCTTATCACAAACCCATGAAGTTCAAGTTCAGGAACTTTCTAAATGGGGTGCTATTAGGTGTACAAGGGTTAAGGGGTTACGGTCTCAAGCGGGCCCTTTAAGCTAGTATGAACATATGGTATATGAAACTAGAGATATTGAGGAATCCAAAGGTACCAGGTACCATACCATGCTAGCTTACTGGAAAACTAGGTAGATCTTGCTCCAAAGTTAAACTATTTTAAGCTATCTTGTTAATGTAATTCATACAATGCTGTTTAAGATAAGATAAGATAAGATATTCCTTTATTGATCCCCTTGGGGAAATTCAGGCATCATAGCAGCATGGGGGGGAGGGGGGGAGGGGTACAGGTAGTAAAACAACACAGTATACAGGTAGTAAAAGACAACACAGGCAGTGTAAACAAATTGATCAATATGGTCAATATAATTTACTATCTGACTAGCTGAGGAATATTCACATTATTCACAGTGTCACATAAGGTGCAGTATGCATGAGGTAGTGTTATAATTTACTATCTACTGAGTATACATTAATCAAAGTACCAGGGTAGTCTACGTTGTCCCCCTTGGGTTCCTATAAGTCCCAGGTCAATGTCTGGTAGCAGTCGCTGTCGCTGCCCCCTGTTGTGGGGCCTGGAGGCTGCTAGTCGCTGCCCACTGTTGTGGAGCCTGATGGCCGCTGGTATGAAGGACTGTCCGAGGCGGTTAGTTGAGTGTTGGGGGGGAATGATTCTGTGGCTGAACGAGCTTCTCATCTTGACTAGCTCGTCGTAGAGGGGGTGGTAGGGGTTCTCCATGATGGCATCCAGCTTCCTTATCATCCCCCTCTCTACCATCACCTCAAGTCTAGGTAGCTCGACTCCCACCACGGAGCTAGCCTTCCTCACCAGCTTGTTGAGCTTGTTGGTGTCCCTTGAGTTGATGTAGCCTCCCCAGCATGCCACAGCATAGAAGAGGATGCTGGCCACAACAGACTGGTAAAAAGACTGCAGCAGTTTGTTGCACACATTGAAGGACCTGAGTCTCCTCAGGAAGAACAGCCTGCTCTGTCCCTTCCTGTAGAGGGCCTCTGTGTTGTCCGACCAGTCCAGTTTATTGTTCAGGTGTACCCCAAGGAACTTGTATGAGTCCACCATCTCCACATCCACCCCTCGGATGGAGATGGGAATCGGGGGGGGCCTCTTCTTGCCCCTCCGGAAGTCCACCACCAGCTCCTTGGTCTTACTGGTGTTGAGTTGGAGGTGGTTGCTGTCGCTCCACCCCACGAAGCTCTCCACCAGGGCTCTGTACTCCTCCTCATCATCGTCGGTGATGTAGCTTACGATGGAGGAGTCGTCTGAGAACTTCTGCAGGTGGCACCCGCTGGAGTTGCGGCAGAAGTCTGAGGTGTAGAGGGTGAAGAGGAAGGGTGACAGCACAGTTCCCTGGGGGGCGCCGGTGTTGCTCACCAGTACGTCAGACTGACTGTCCTTTAGTCTGACGTACTGTGGCCTCTCAGTGAGGTAGTCCTTGATCCAGGCCACCAAGCCGTGCTCCAGCTGCATCGCAGAGAGCTTCTCCGCTAGCAGTGACGGCTGGATGGTGTTGAAGGCGCTGGAGAAATCAAAGAACATAATCCTCACTGAGCTGCGCGGCTTCTCCAGGTGCGTGTACGCTCTGTGGAGCATGTAGATGATGGCATCCTCCACCCCGATGTTTGCCTGGTATGCAAACTGCAGGGGGTCGAGGGAGTCACGCACCAGGGGCTTGAGGTGTTGCAGGACCAGTCTCTCAAACGTCTTCATGACGTGTGACGTCAGAGCGACTGGCCTGTAGTCGTTGGGGGTGCTGGGACGTCCCTTCTTGGGCACCGGGACAATGCAGGAGGTCATCCAGAGCTGGGGCACCCTCTCCAGCCTCAGGGAGAGGTCGAAAAGATGCTGGAGCGGTGCTGCCAGCTGCTCTGCACATACCTTGAGCACCCTGGGATTGGTGTTGTCCGGTCCTCTGGCCTTGTTTACATTAATTCTGGAGAGCTGCCTACTGACCTGACTGGTTGTGATCGTCAGGGTTGGGGGTGGTGGGCAGTCTGCTGGTGTTGGGGGTGGGGTGCCGTTGCTGATGGGTGTGGGTGGGTGGGGGGTGGGGGGGCTGCTTTGTAGGTGTGATCTGGTGCTGGTGTCGATGGGTGGGGGAGGGGTGTGGGGAGGCCACTCTGGTCAAAGCGGTTGAAAAACGAGTTGAACTCGTTTGCACGCTCTGGCGGGCCCTCCACAGCTGTGCCCTGCTGTTTGAAACCAGTGATCTTCCTGACCCCCGCCCACACCTCCCTGGTGTTGTTGGCCTGTAGTCTGCCCTCCAGCCTGTCCTTGTAGCTGACCTTGAAAGCCCTTAGCTCTTTTTTGAGCTCCCTTTGGACAGCCCTGGCCTGCTCAGTGTCCCCTGCCATGAAGGCCCTCTTTTTCCTGTTTAGCAGGTGTTTAATGTCCTTGCTAATCCAGGGTTTATTGTTTGAAAAGCAGCGTACCTTCTTTGTGGGTACGATGCTCTCCTCACAGAACCTGATGTAGTCTGTGATGCAGTGGGATTGTCCATCAATGTCATCACCATGGGCCCTCTCAAACATATCCCAGTCTGTCGACCTGAAACACTCCTGTAGCTCCTCCTCGACGTCGTCAGACTACTGTGGGACAGACATGGTGGTCGGAGGCTGTCTCTTAATGAGAGGCGTGTATGTGGATACAAGCCTCACAAGGTTGTGGTCTGACTGGCCGAGAGGGGGCAGGGAAGTCGCACTGAAAGCCTCCTTCACGTTAGCATACAGGAGGTCCAGAGTTTTGTCTCCCCTGGTTTTGCAGGTGACTGATAAAGCTCATGGCAGGTTGGTGTACTCAGAACTCTGGTGAATCCGGTCACCTCGGGCAGGCTAGACTGCTAGAGGTTCAGAATCCTGGTGATGGTCGGGGCCCAGGGCAGTTAATGAGTTAAGATTAAGATTTGTTTATTAAGGACAATGCAAATTAATGAACATCATTTACATGTGTATGCATAACATCACAGCATGATAAGGACGTAAATATGCCGGGAATAGCACAGGGCTAATTTCCACCCGTAGTCCTAACATAAAACAAACCCAAAACGGACCATACAACGTTCATTCATAAAAACTGACATCACTGACATGACCACACTAACATGACATTCAGTCAGTACAACATCACTAACATCCCTAATGAGTGCATATTTGGCTGTCTAACAGCCATTTCCTGAGTTGGCCCTTAAAGGTGGACAGGGTGGGACATTCCCTTAAGGGGACCGGAAGGCTGTTCCATGTTCCACTTCCCTTTATCGATAGACAATTTTTGCTGAAGGCGGTCTTTCTAAAATGGACCTCACAATCCCCTCTGGTGTTTGATCTAGTGGCTAATCCAGTGTTCCTTTTCTCGTGGATAAACTCCTTGAGAGGGGGAGGGGCTAATCTGTGCAGGCATTTATATACAAAGCAGGAACTTTTATAACGCCTGAGGTTTTCAAAATTTAAAATTTGATGCTTATCCAGGATTTTACAGTGGTGGTATGAGTACTGTTTCCTGTCATATACCTTCAATGCTCTGTTGTAGAGTTGTTCTATGGGTTTCATGGCTGTGGCCCCAGTAAATGACCAGTTTAGAAGGCAATATTCAATGTGAGAGAAGACCATACAGTGTAGGTATGTCTTTGCGGCTTCAAGTGTTAGGGAGGGCCGTATTTGTTTGAAGTTGGAAATGTTGAAGTTGATGGTGTTCCTCACTTTCTTTATGTGTTTCTTAAAGGTCAGGTTTGAGTCCAAGATGACCCCAAGGAATTTGAAGTGGGAAACAAGTTCTAGTTCTTCCTTCCTTCCCTCCTTCCTCAGGAACACATTGGACCGCTTGATGGTTTCTGGACGCTTGCTAAAGAACATGCACACAGTCTTTTTCGCATTAAGTAGGAGACAGGTGCTGTTTAGCCAGCATTGTACCTTGTCTAGTGCGCATGTGAGCCTGGATGTAATCAACTCTATGTCCTTGCCCTGTGTGTAGATGACTGCATCATCGGCATACATCTGTACATTGAGTTCGGGACACACATTTGGCAGGTCATTGATATACAGGGAGAATAGCAGGGGCCCAAGGATTGATCCCTGAGGGACACCTACAGGGTTGTCTAGATATGGGGACTTGGCGCCATTGACCGTGACACATTGTTTTCGGTTTGATAAGTAGGATCTAAACCATTCTATTGTAGCAGCTGAGAAATTGAAGTGAGTTAGTTTGGTTAGGAGGATATTATGGTTGACACAGTCGAAAGCCTTGCTAAGGTCTAAGAAGACAGCACCAACATACTTGTTGCTATCTAGTGCACTCTTGACCTTTTCAACAAACAGACAGTTGGCTGACTCTGTTGAGTGAAGGGCACGGAATCCAAACTGCATTGGGTTAAGTGGGGTGGGGCCCAAGTCGAGATGTTTAGTCATGAGATTCGACACCCACTTCTCTGCAACTTTGGATATGACAGGAAGTATACTGATGGGCCTATAATTGGTCACCAGTGCCTTGTTGCCAGATTTAAAGATAGGGGTCACCATGGCCATCTTCCAGGATGATGGAACTTCCCTGGAGGTGATTGATTGATTCACTAGTAGAGTGATGGGTTTAATGAGTGCATCAGAGTATGTTTTGAGGAAATCAGTGTCGAGCCCTTGGCTTTGGAGCCTTTCAGAGCCAGAATGATCTTTTTCACTTCAGGCTCTGTTATCTCCTCCAGTTCAAAGAGGGGCTGGGTGTTGGTTACTGGGTTTGGTAGGATACTGGAGGGGGCAAAGTGTTTGGTGCTGTCTAGAACACTATTTAAGAAGTGTTCGTTGAGGGTGCATGCCAGTACTGTGGGGTCTTTAACTAGTATGTCATTCACATTCAGTTCTAGGGGGTCTTTTTCCCGATTCTGGTGTTTGCCTAGGAGTTTATTCAAGGTTTGCCAGATTTTTTTGCCGTTCCCTTTTCCTGCTTCAATTATACTAATAAAGAAGTTTGCTCTGGCCTTTCTGAGGGTCTGTGTGACCTTGTTCCTAGAATGCGTGAATCTCTGTCTGTCGATAGACAGTCCAGACTTTAAGCTCCGTTTGAGGAGTGAGTCCCTGTCTTTCAATTGCTGTCTGCAGCTGTGATCTAGCCATGGGAGGTGGGTTTGTTTTTTGACTTTTTGGCTCCCCTTCCTAGAGAAGGAGGCCATCGTCTCCTTGATTTTTGTTGTGAAGAGGGTGCAGTTTTTCTCTGTGGTATTGGAGGATAGTATCTCCTGCCAGTCAAGCTTTTTCACTGCATCCTCAAAGCTCTGTTGCAGGTTTTTTGGGATGTAGTTTGATGAGGTGGCAGATTTTTTGGATGTTTTTAGAAAGCGAGTTTTATTGAGTTTCCTGGTGAAACAGATGAAATTGTGGTCAGATATACCGGTCAACATGTTGTTGGTCTTAGTGATTCTATCCGGTTGGTTGGTGAAAACTAGATCTATTTTGGTCTGGGAGGTTTTGGTAATTCTAGTTGGCTGTTTGATTATTTGTTCAAAGCTGTGGGCATCCATGGATTGTTTTAAGTTCTTTCTAGCCTGTTTACTGTCCCAGTTGACATTGAAGTCACCTATGATTATTGTTTCCTTGTTGCAGGATTTTAGGACATGTTTTAACTGGTCGTAAAACTCAACTTTTGCATCTGGTTTTCTGTAGAGACATATCAGGGTAAATGACATTTGTTCAGCGAGAGTGATTTCCACACCAACAGATTCTACACCAACACATTCAAAGTCAGTGGACCATTCCAGTATTTTACAGGCAATTGTGTCTCTGATGTACAGTAGGACTCCCCCACCTCCTTTCCCAGTCTTCCTGTCATTCCTAAATACATTGTAGCCTGGCATGGATACTAGGGCTTCAGGGGATGACTTCTTTAGCCATGTCTCACTCAGACATAAGCAATGTAAGTTAGAATCAAGTAGGAGGTGCTCTAGCTGTTCGCGTTTATTACCAACACTACGAATGTTGAGGTGACCACAAAAGAAACCCTTTGGTTTGCATAGGGGGTCCCATACAGTTCTGGCCTGGTTTAGGGTACCAAATAGTTTAGTCTTGCGGTGCTTTCTCAGTACATGGTTTCTACCTCTAGGTGCTACCTCAGGGTCTCCTCTGGCAGTGGAGATGTGGGGTGACAGCTCAGTGTTGGCCGTTAAATCGTTTATTTCAAGTTTCAAGTTTTATCAAGATGGCACCCTTACACATCAACTCTGGTCTTGTCCCAACTTACACACATTCTGGTCTGATATATTTGACTTTTATTCAAAAGCTTTTAATAAACAGTGGGAACCCTGCCCCTTAGTGGCCATTTTGGGCTCTAGCGACAATGTTACTAGGTACTCTGGCAATGAAAAATGGCCGATATATCTAGGTGCTGTGTTGGCTAAAAATCTCATCTTGAGACTCTGGAAGTCTGATGCAGCACCCTCATTTGAAATGTGGATGAGAGAGCTGGGTGAGACCTTCTACTTAGAGAGGCTTAGATTTAAAAATACAGGACGGAGAAAGGTGTTTGATAAGACATGGGACCGGTGTTGGATTACTTAAAGGGTCTGAGGGAGGATGAAGATGATATATAAGTTCAAAGTGTTACTCTTATTACAGTAATGTCTGAAGGTATAATTCTCTGTTTTGTCTTGGCTTTTGGCCTTTTTATAATGCTCTGATTTTTTTGGTCTCTTTTTTATTTCCCAGCAAGAATCTAGCTTATTTAACTATCTTGTTTATTTGTATGTATAAATCCGCCAAATGAAAGAACGTTTATTTTTAATCTTTTTTGTTATATGCCGCTGTACAATTGTTTTTGAACAAGAAAAAAAATAAGATTGCATGTATGCATCATTATGGAATGTAACTAAAGTAATGTGCAATAAAAATTTTAAATAAAAAAAAGTGTTCAAGTTTTGTTTTATTTGTAACATATAAGGTACATACATTACAGTTCCGTATGTTCGGTACAGGTTGGTTCTGTATGAGCCCCCTGAGATTGTGCTTCATACAGTAAAAAGGTCAAAAGAATAAAGATCAAACACTATACATCATCATCATCTTCGCTTTACGTCCTTTTTTCCCACTACAGTGAGGTTGATATACAAAATGTATACAACGGCATGCAAATTTCTCGATTCTGATTGGCTGAAACAGTCATTTTACACGTGTTTATTCTTCACAATTCAACGCTTCTGGTCCTAGGACCGCCCACAACCGAATCACATCACATCACTCCGCCGGATCACAAGATGGCGGACAATAATCTTTAACAAATGGATATTGATAGCGTCAAAACGACTAAATATCAAGCGATTCTGTCACAGCGAATGTCTTAGTCTCTTACACAATGTTGGATTGTGTAATCTATGGGTCATGAATCATTGTGTAACAAAAGAAAAATCGCGGATTGATTGATTGATTAATTTGCATTTTTTTTTTCAATTTCTTTTTCCTTCCCTCTGACTGCAGCGCTGAGCGCTCACTCTCAACACTGTCCGACGCTGGCTCTAGTCTCCACCCACCCCCACACACCCCCACACACCCCCCCACACACACACACACACACACACACACACACACACACACACACACACACACACACACACACACACACACACACATACACATTCACATTCACATTCACACACACACACACACACACACTCCTGTCTGCAACAGCGGGGGAAAGTCAGACTGAGCTGAGCTGAGCTGGGTGCTGCGCTGTTTTAAGTGAGCATGGTCTATTGAATTCATTGATTGGTTGATTGCTAATTTTATTACTGTACGCCTGGTTTCCAACTGGTTAAGTTTAGGCTAAAAAAATAAATAAAAAAATAGGGCGAAGAAAACTTTTTTTCCCTATAGGGCAAAGAAAACTTTTTAATTTGTTTTACCTACTTTCTATAGAAGCATCTAAGAATAAAGTTCTATAGAAAGTAGGTCTGTATCCCCTTAACAATTGTGTGTATTGAGCCGTACTGTATTGTACCCATTCTGCATCTGGTAATACAATTTTCAATCAATCAATCAATCAATCATTCCAATAACCACTAACTTCATAATTAAAAACTAAAGAAAAGTTGGATGTGTTAGTTGGTTGGATGTCTTAGTGGAAAGGCAGTTGGATGTGTTAGTTGGTTCGATGTCTTAGTTGAAAGGCAGTTGGATGTGTTAGTTGGTTGGATGCCTTAGTTGAAAGGCAGTTGGATGCAATAACACACAGTTGGATGTGTTAGTTGGTTGGATGCACTTCAAGCTGCTTCCACATGGAGGCAACTTCTCTCAACCATTCCAATAACACACAGTTGGATGTGTTAGTTGGTTGGATGCACTTCAAGCTGCTTCCACATGGAGGCAACTTGTCTTTTTTGTAGTTGTGGGAACAACTTTTTCTGGCGGATGGTTTTTTCAATAAATCTTCGATTAATGTGTGTTTATTGTATAGCAATAAGGTTGGATGAATGTGGCAGTTGTATAAAAGCATTACACCACTTGCAGTCGTGATTTGTGAACAATAAACCATGCCTAGGGGGGTCTAACGACCACCCCTAGGCATGGTTTATTGTTCACAAACCACTCCTGCGCGTGATGTAATGCTTAAATACAAAATACTAAACGAAAGTACAAAATGCTAACAAAATGTAAAAATGTAGGTAGAGATGTAGTGTAAATCTTTTAGTAATAAATAGATAAAATATGGCGTGTTGTTAAAAAGTGTTTAAAAGTGTCTAAAGTGAATCTTAAAGGTGTGCAATGAATGTAGAATGGATGGGTTAGTGTTGCATAGGGTTCACATTGAGCATCGTGATGGCCTGGAGATAGAAGCTCCTTCTGAGTCTCTCTGTAGCCTACTGGCCATGAGTCTCGGGTAGCGCTTGCCTGACCACAGCAGTGGTATTTGACTATTCTCTTAGCCTTGGCCTTGCAACGCCTGGTGTACATTTTTCCCATACGTGATTGTGATGAGGGATTCACCAGAGCCACACAGCAGAGGACTGGGAGGAACAGGCAGCGTGGCAATTATCACCTACAGCTGGTAGCCAATTTCCCACACCAGGAACTAGAGGTGTAATGGTACACAGAAGCCACGGTTCAGTACGTACCTCGGTTTTGGGGTCACGGTTCAGTACGAGTTCGGTACAACAGGAAAAACATATTTATAATGATTATTATATATTTATAATAATAATTATAATTATAATTATTAAATTTCATTCTTTTATACTTAGTTCCACCTAGGCTTGCCACGGTAGTCAGTGATACCGGTGTCATTCTATGTTCAGGAAGCCACCCCACCGGTGTACGCTTTTTAGGTGTCAGTTTCACTTCTAGAGTAGATTTAACTTCACGTGAAGCAGAGAAAGAAGGCTCTAGAGAAGAGATTACATGTTACACAAAATGGCAGAAAATTTATCAATATTTTGTATTTAAAGGGGACATGCATTGCTATTCCTTGCACTATTTGGGCAACTTTACACAATTCCTGTGAGTCTATTGACCACATCTGTAAGGTTTTTTTCAAAGAAAATTAATTGTTTTATATTTCTAATCAAGTACTCAAAAGCCACATTTTTCTCCCTTTGGATTTCAGGCTGTGTTGGCTCCGCCCATAAGCACTTTGAGTGACAGTCATCCACACAGTCTGCGACTGGCACAGAGAGAGATAGAGAGATAGAGAGAGAGAGGGAGAGGGAGAGGGAAGGAGGGAGGGAGGGAGAGAGGGACACGGAGCATAAAGTTATCTCTCCACTGCTTCCCCGCAAGGTCCAGGTTGTGTGTAAATGAGTATGTGCTACTGCTGCTTCCCTGCGAGGTCCAGCCCAGGTTGTGTGTAAATGAGTATGTGCTACTGCTGCTTCCTCGCGCACGGTTTGTTTCCCCGACAGAAGCTCCTCTCTCTCTCTCTCTCTCTCTCTCTCTCTCTCTCTCTCTCTCTCTCTCTCTCTCTCTCTCTCTCTCTCTCTCTCTCTCTCTCTCTCTCTCTCTCTCTCCCTCTCTATCTCTCTCTCTCCCTCTCTCTCTCTCTCACTGGCTCGTTGTCTGCCTCGCTCTGTTTGAGGAAGTGAAGATAATTCCACTCGCTCTGCTGTCGCTGTCAACCATAGAGGGGGCGTTAGTTATGCAAATCTGTGCTATATTCACGTCAGCAAAACTGTCAAATCAGAACAGCTTAGTTGAGTGAGGGAGGATCTCATGAACTCGAGACTAGACTGATGAGTCAATATGATAATTAACGACACAGACCACATTGATATTTAGTTAGTTTAGTTTAGTTTAGTTTCTTTAATAGTTGTCATACAGAAGTACAGAATACTTTCATACAAAATGCTTCTTACTGTTACGCTCCAGAGACTGTGCTAGACAAGATAGTATCAAATAACATAGTATAGCATGTAATTTAGAAGAAGAAAATGAGGTCACAGTGTTCGGTATAGACATATGTACAATGTTCTGAGTTACCATATAATATACAATACTATGCAGTGTACTAATGTACAGTACTATATAGTGCAAAGCAGAAATGGGATGAGGTACAATTTAGGTACAATTTACAGTAAGGTGGTACGAGTTGTAGTGCAATCCTTCATCAATAAATATAAAGTGTGGGGAGTGGGTGCTACAGTGTGTTTGTTTAAAGTGGGTGTGTGCTATAAAGTGTGTGGAGTGGGTGCTACAGTGTGTCTGTTTAAAGTGAGTGTGTGTGTGTGGATGTGTGTGCTATGTGCGTTTGGTGGTTGTTGTTGTGTAGTGTTCATTGTTCGTTTAGCAGTCTGATGGCCTGGGGATAGAAGCTTCTTCTGAGTCTTTCTGTGCTCGCCTTGAGACTCCGGTATCGCTTGCCTGACCGCAGCAGTTCAAAGAGGCAGTTGTTCGGGTGACTGGAGTCTTTAATGATTCTCTTAGCCTTGCCCTTGCAACGCTTGTTGTAAATGTTCTGGAGGGTGGGGAGCCCCCCTCCAATTGTGCGTTTGGCTGAACGTGTCACTCTTTGTAGTCTGCTTCGGTCTTGTGCAGTGCTATTCCCAAACCAGGAGGTGATGTTGCCAGTCAAGATGCTCTCTATTGTACATGAGTAGAAGTTCTTAAGGATCTTCTGACTGACTTGGAACTTCCTTAGGCGCCTGAGGAAGTAGAGGCGTTGTCGTGCCTTCTTCACAACACTGTCAATGTGTGTGGTCCATGTCAAGTCCTCGGATATGTAGGCTCTGAGGTACTTAAAGCTGTTGACTCTCTCAACCGGTGCCCCGTCGATGCTGAGGGGGCTGTAGTCCTTGACCCCCGACCTCCTGAAGTCCACAATCATCTCCTTTGTTTTGCTGACGTTCAGGGAGAGGCTGTTATCCTGGCACCATCCCGCCAGGACCTTGACCTCTTCCAGGTAGGCCCTCTCGTCGTTGGCAGAGATCAGGCCCACCACCACTGTGTCGTCAGCAAATTTGATGATTGTATTGCTACTCCGCTGAGCCACACAGTCGTGTGTGTACAGGGAGTAGAGGAGGGGACTCAGAACACAGCCCTGGGGGGCCCCTATGTTGAGGGTGATGGATGAGGAGGTGCAGTTGCCTGCTCTCACCACCTGGGGTCTGCCAGTCAGGAAGTCCAAGACCCACTGGCAGAGGTCATAGTTCAAGCCCAGGTCCCTGAGCTTGGCTATGAGTATGGAGGGGACTATGGTATTGAATGCCGAGCTGTAGTCGATGAATAGCATTCTCACATAGTTCCCCTGCCTCTTGTCCAGGTGTGATATAATCCCCAATTGCTAGGAAAACATGCTAATCACTGGAAAAGGCCATTTATAATGCATGTCCCCTTTAAACACCAAAGCAGCTCAACTGGAGAGGAGCTCAGAGGACCAGTCCAGATCAGCAAAAGTATGTTTGCGTGTTTTTTTCTTCTTCTCGGATCAGCTGTGAGGGGAAAGTAGCGGGGAAGAAAGTTGGTGTGTGTGTGTTACGAAGGATCAGATTAAACCGAATATATATATTTATTACTTGAGATATATTGTATAGTATTTGTATATCGTCTGATATCCCTTGTATATTCTTTGTACATATACACGGAATATCCCTTTACCTAGTACAGACCATAATATTTCGTTCTCCCATTGGACAGTGATTCCCTAGGCGCCACGGCCATACCCCCAATGTCTAGTTCAAAGTCACCGCCAAAGACATGCCTGGACATGACCGGCTCTGCGCAAGAATACGAGACAGAAATGAGGCTGGTACTAGATTGTTCACCTAACGTATAAAAACTGCAGGTGAATACAGCAGTATGTTAACCAATAAGTTGAAGCCTCACACCACGATACAACGTGCTGTGAAGTGGGCCCGTTTTGCCCCAAAATAGAGCCTTGAGACCGCGTGCGAATTGATAGCTGAAGTGTCAGAGTTTAACGCTGTATCGTCGAGTTCGACCTATTCTATTATTTAAGTAATAGTCTATTATGTATAGTGTATCGTGCGGCTACCGTTCTACAGTGACCAGCATTACCAACGCTTCCTCGTACCGAGCTAGTGTGCTTGTCCAGGCTGGGCGGCTTAACCTGGTGCCGTCATCCGAGGAGCCCTAGACGAGAACCGTGTGGATATGTACACTGGATAACCTACACCGGCGACTACAGAGCCCTTTTCGGCTGGATTATATTAGCTTTGGTCCTGTAGCTGATGGAGCGGAGAATCGTCTACACCCACAATTGTGTGGGATTTACCCTGTGACGAGCCACGTCGAGCCCGCCTCTAGGACGCCTGAGGCTGGCTAGCTTTCTTCCATGCGGCACTGCATACCGGAGAATAGCTGTTGTTCGTCTGCGGATCAAGAGATTATTGCACTGTCTCCTGTACCTGGAGTCTCCTTATTCCTCATTGAGACTAGACTTTCGCTACCGACAAATCCTCTCCCCTGCTGGCCTACAACCGGAGGGACCCTATTAGTATCTCCAGCTGCCCTACTAGTGTACCATATATATAATTCTTATGATACAGGTGGTATTAATTATCTCCTGCGTAATATGCTCATGGACTTACGCTCTTGACCTATTCATGCACATTCTTCGCCTTACAAGCGCAATTCTCAATCTTGATAAGTAAAGTAATGTAAGATAATCTTCGTGCTGCTAATAAATATTCTTCTAAACGAGTATTTGTGTGAAACCGTGTGATTGTGGATGTGTTCATCTCATATACCTGTGTACTGTATGGCCAGTAGTAATGTACATAAGTCAGTAGTGGTTTAATGATACCATACTTATTCAATACAGTCAGGGAATTGTACCCCTCAGTTACAATTGGTCCTTCGAGCCGGATGGTAATTAGCGTAATATTAATATAATATTAATATTAACATGGCCAATGATGAACACTCCACAAACGGTTCTCCTAAGCTAGATCGCCCGGAGCGCAGACGGCAGCCACCTCGTTACCTAGAGGACTACGCTGCCAGTCTACTACCTAGCTTTATACAGACGTTAAACGCGGAAAAAGCGGATAGTAAAAGTATGTCAAACCCTACCGACCAGGCGACCCCGCCAGTAGAGACCCTAGTGGGTTCTAACGTAACTGACCAAGCTCACGGGGGGGACCAGGAGGGACCTGACATGACTTTACCCCCCGCCAACGTCGACGAGGCAGTCCCCGGAGAGCTCCAGGATAAAGAAAGCCCTCCAGGGACGGAGCCCGACCCACCACCAGAACAGACGTGCACCCAGGAGATGGACCTCCAACGAGCACTGCCAGAAGCCGATCACCTCCATCAGTGTCTTCCCCCAGCGAGGCGGACAAGATGCTGGCGCAGGCCTTTATCGCCACCCTGGCAGCCTCCACTGAACGCGATCGACTCCAAGCACAGACGCTTAGCGAGCGCGAACATTCTTCCATGGAACAAGAGCGCCTCCGCGCGCAACACCAAAGTGAGCGCGAACACTCTACCATGGAAAGAGACCGCCTGCAGGCTCAACAACTAAGTGAGCGCGAACAATCTGCAGACCAAAGAGAACGCTTCCATGCGCAACTCCAAGCGCAAGCCCTTAGTGAACGCGAACACTCTGCGATTGAGCGAGAGCGCTTCCAGGCCCAGCAAAGGAGTGACGACGACCGCATACGCCTAGAGACTAGACGCCTCCAGACGGAAGAGAATATGGAAAGAGACCGCGCCGAAGCCCAGCGCGCCGCCGGCGATGCACAGCGCGGAGCCGCCAATGCACAGCGCGACGCAGCCCAAGCCCAGCGCGAAGCAGAGCGCGACCTCGCTCACATCAAGCGCGAAGCCGAGCGCGACCGATTACAAGCGCAGATAATGGAGCAACTGATTGCCAGGGCAACCCCCCCTCCCTCCGCACGGAGCTCCAGGGCCTCGTCAAGACAAGGGTCTAGGGTACCCTCCCCTACCCGATCAAGCGACCCTGAGCCCGGCCAATCGAAAGAGCCTATACACCTCTCCGAACCCCCTCCCTGACCGGTCCATGCGAGACCTAGCAACAGGGAAGAACCGGCCTACGCCGCTGAGAGACTAAATAGACGATTACAGGATCTAGACGACCTGGCAGAGGAAGAAGAAGAGGGAGAGGAGGAAAGTCAAGCCGAACAGCAGCATCGTACTCCACAGGACCAGGAGGTCCAGTACAGCCCAGACTTTACCCCCACGGCTCTGCGCTACAGACCCCCGACTCAATTCACGGGTGAGCTTGACGCACGACCAGCCCCGAGGAACAGCACCTGGGTACACGGGCCTTGGTACCCGACAGGTACCAGCCCACCACGACACGTAAGAGGAGACTCGCCTAGGAGGCCTCTCCCCCAACGCTCACCGATGTGCCAGCCATCCATGGCATCGTACCTTGGCACACCGACGTTCCCGGACTTCACACACGAGAACAGAGCACAGTACACAGAGCTACGAATGTGCTTAGAGACAATGATGTCCGATGTACCAGATGAACCGTACAAGTATGCTATCCTACTCAAGCACCTGAAGGTGCCCAGAGCGCACAATATAGCGCTGGCATATTCCAACTCTACTACCCCATACACCGCGGCTCTAGTAGCCCTCGACCAACGTTATGGACGCATATGGGACTACGTAATACAAGAGATAAGGAATATTGACCGTCTACCCCCAGCCACAGACAATCGCTCACTAGATGACCTCTCTATCAAGGTACAATCCCTGGTAGGGATGCTGGGGGCACAAAAGGAAAAGGGTATGCACGAACTGTACGCGAACTCTAATGTTGAGAGAATATTAGAGAAGCTTCCGCCCGCCCGACAAGAGCGCTTCAGGCGGCAAAGGGACCACCGTGATCCTAACGGTCCCGAGCCATGCCTCCTAGACCTAGCCGACTTCCTGGCGAGAGAAGTCAGCAGCCTACGATTGGATACGTTCGTGCGGAGCGCGCCAAGCTCCAGAGAGGGACCTAGGAGATCAAACGATGGCCGCAGGCTGGTGACCGTCATGCACCAAGCCGAGTCAGTACCGCGCAACAAGAACCACAGTACCCCCTTGATGAAAGAGAAGTGGAAGATTGTATGTCCGTACTGCGAAAAGGAACACTGGCTGTCACACTGTGACACGTTCAAGAAGATGACCGCCGACGAGGTGAGTCAATGGATAAAGTCCAACCGCCGCTGTTACCGATGTGCGCGCAGTCACATGGCAGCCGAGTGCCGCTTAAAGAAGAGGTGTAGTCGGTGTGACGGAGCCCACTTGGACGTTTTACATGACAGTAACAGAAGAAAGCCTGCACCCTCAAGCAGCACAAAGGCAAGTGTTATGTACATTGACCCCGCCAGCAGCGGGGGCGCCCGGGTGCTCTTGAAGGTGGTCCGCGTAACACTGAGTTACGAGGACAAGGTCATGGACACCTACGCTGTCCTTGACGACGGGTCAGAGAAGACCCTTCTCCTCGCGTCCGCTGCGGCCCAGCTGGGGCTGCGGGGGAGCGAAGAAACGATGGCGATTCGGACTATAAGAAGAGACCTGAAGACGATCAAGGGCGAGAACGTCTCCTTCACTATCGAATCAAGCCGGCAGCCAGAGAGACGGTATAGGATCACTAACGCTTTCACCAGCCAAGACATAGGCCTGTCGCAGTACACCTACCCCATCGCCAAGCTGATGGATAAATACGTGCACCTGCGTCAACTACCTATACCGCTCATAGACGGTGCCACCCCGACCCTGCTGATAGGATCCGACCATGCACACCTCATCGTCCCGATGGACCGGGTCCACACTGGGCCCAGAGGCTGTCCAGCAGCAGTCGAGACCCGCCTAGGATGGACACTACAAGGCCCCCTCTCCAGGTCTCCCAACCGAACAGCAGCCACTCGCTGCCTCCACTCCAGAGTGACAGAAGAAGACACCACCCTCCTACAGCACGTCGAGAGGCTATGGACACTAGAGACAATGCCCTTTAAGAACGAAAAGAAACACATTCGTTCCAAGGAAGACATTTATGCTATAGCCCTCCTCGAGCAGGGGACAAAGAGAGTCAAAGTCAACCGAGTGATGAGATACGCAACTCCACTCCTGAGGCGAGAGGGTATGCCTACCTTCCACGCCCCAAAAGAAGCGACGGAGCGGTATCTATCGAACACAGAGCGGCGCCTAGCCAGAGACCCCGCTCAAGCTACTGTGTACCGCGCTGAGATTAACAAGCTAATCACAGCGGGACACATAAAGAGAATTGACATTAAAGAGGCCGATCAGACGACCGAATCATGGTACGTGCCGCACCACAAAGTCCACCACAACGGCAAGGATCGTATTGTGTTTAACTGCAGCTACCAGATCGGATCACAAAATCTGAATAAAGAGCTCTTGCCCGGCCCAACACTCGGCCCCTCTCTACTGGGCGTGTTGCTACGTTTCCGCCAGAACAAGGTGGCCATCAGCGGCGACATCAAAGGGATGTTCCTGCAGGTGCGACTAGTGGAAGAGGACAAGCCCCTGCTGCGGTTCTTATGGAGAGAGAGGATCGGGGATGAGCAACCATCCATCTATCAATGGGAAGTCCTCCCTTTCGGAACCACATGCAGCCCATGCTGTGCTACGTTTGCACTGCAAAAACACGTCGCAGAGGACCCAGAAGCTGATGAAGAGGTCCGACAAAGTGTAGGAAATAGTTTCTACGTGGACAACTGTCTGCAAAGCGTCTCGACGCCAGAAGAAGCCGAGGCCCTCCTACTCAAGCTCCGCGCCTCCCTGATCAAAGGCGGCTTTGATCTCCGGCAGTGGGCCAGCAGCGACCCTCAAGTATTGCGCAGCCTCTCCCCAGAGGACAAGGCAGCAAGCAGCGAGACCTGGATGGCGACCATCCCAGGAGAGGCCCAAGAAATGACATTAGGACTAGTCTGGCGCTTCAAAACAGACTCGCTCCATTATAAACACACACCCCTGACCAGGGAGCAGGGAAGGTCGACTTCACTGCCGACCACGGGACGGAGTGTATACAGCGCACTCGCCAGACAATATGACCCGTTGGGATGTATTCTACCTTACACCACCAGGGCAAAGATGATTGTGCGAGCGCTATGGGACAAGGACCAGGGCTGGGACGATCCCATACCCGAACACCTTGCCTCCACATGGAGAGAGTGGGAGACAGAACTCAGCTCGCTCCCAGGTGTCAACATACGCCGCAGCTACTTCCCACCCACAGTGAGGCCGGAGACGTGTCAGATAGACCTGCACGTCTTCAGCGACGCCTCCGAAGTAGCCTACGGTTCGGTGGCCTACTTGCGGGCCCGAGAGGAGGGAGGAGAAATACATACTGCCTTCATCCTGGCTCGCTCAAGAATAGCCCCCCGCAAGCAACAATCTATCCCGCGTCTAGAGCTCTGCGCAGCCCTAGCAGGAGCGCAACTCGCCACGTTAATCCAACGTGAACTCACCATCTCGGTGCAAAGAACAATCCTGTGGTCAGACTCCATGACCGTACTCACATGGATCCAGTCCGATTCGTGTAGATACAAGGTCTTCGTGGGAGTCAGAATCACAGAGATCCAAGAGTTAACAGAAGCAGCATGCTGGAGGTATGTGGACACAAAACAGAACCCAGCTGACGTCATCACACGGGGAATGTCCCTGGATGACCTCACCCGTCACAATCTCTATAGTGACGGTCCCGAGTTCCTCAAGCTCCCGGAAGAAGAGTGGCCTACACCCACCCCACGGGAGGCGAGTGAAGAGGAGGCAGAGAAGAAGAAATCTATGTTCTGTGGGTTGACACACACACTCGTCCCCACAGATCCCAACATAGACGACTGCCCCACCCTTGAGAGTGCGCAGTTAAAAACATTCCTGTGGCACCACCCAGAGGTTCCGTCCACTACTGACATTACTGCAGCTAACTACGAAGAAGCAGAACTCCTTCTGCTACAGCGAGCCCAAAGAGACTTGTTCCCCGACGAGCTAGACTGTCTGCAGGGATCAAAGCCAGTCCCGTCAGACAGCAGACTGCTCCACTTGGCCCCTGAGAGCGACGCCCATAATCTCATCAGAGTGGGTGGTCGTCTGAGGAGAGCCCCAGACTTAACGGATGACGTCAAGTACCCGATAGTCTTAAACAGCCGACACAAGGTCACAGAGCTCATCATAAAGAAATACGACGAGGACGTGCACCACGCCGGGGCAGAGAGAGTCTTCGCGGAGATCAGACGTCGCTATTGGATACTGCAAGGAAGAGAAGCAGTACGACGCTTCCAGCGGACATGTCTAGACTGTCGCAAGTGGCAAGCACAGCCCAGTATACCCAGGATGGCTGACCTACCCCCCTGTCGCCTCCGACTCGGCGACAAGCCCTTTCACTCCACCGGTATGGACTGTTTCGGCCCGCTGTATGTAAAGAAAGGAAGAGGGACGGAGAAGCGGTGGGGTATTGTATTCAAATGCATGACCACCCGAGCGATACACATAGAACTCCTTCCAACCATGAGTATGGACTCATTCCTTATGGCCTTCCGGAGATTCACATCGCGGAAAGGAAAACCGTCTATATTATTGTCTGATCACGGGACAAACTTCAAAGGCGGAGAAAGAGAGCTGAGAGAGAGCTTCCAAGCTATGGGCCCAGAACTTAAGACCCACCTCGCTCCCTCTCAGATTGATTTCCAGTTTAACCCCCCGAATGCACCTCACTTCGGTGGAACTTGGGAACGAGAAGTACGTTCAATAAAGACAGCCCTGTACGCCGTGCTTGGGGCCCAGACCGTGGTGGAAGAAGTTCTAACGACAGTCCTCACGGAGATCGAGGGAGTATTGAACTCAAAGCCCCTCGGTTACGTCTCAAGTGATGTAGCAGATGTCGACCCAGTCACCCCCAACACTCTCTTGATGGGGCGGCTGGACCCTGCGCTACCACAGACAGTGTACAGACCTGAAGAAGCGAACGGCCGAAGAATGTGGAGGTACAGTCAAGTATTGGCTGACAAGTTTTGGAACAGTTTCCTCCTCCACTATCTACCGTCTCTACAGACCGCCAGAAATGGGTGAAAGAAAGAGACAATTTGACGGAAGGTACAGTCGTCATGATTATCGACCAGTCACTACCCCGAGCTATGTGGCCGGCCGGCCGCGTAAGGAAAGTGATCACTGGTGCCGACGGAAAGGTCAGAGCGGCAGAAGTGCTCGTCCAAGGGCGGACATACACCCGACCCGTGGCGAGGCTGATAGAGTTGCCAAGGCTCCCCGACTCTCTTGATGACGACCATGACCCCCTGACTTTGTGAACTGCCCTACCCTCACAACGGACATTGAGTAGTGGACTGTGCGGTTAATCTGTCTCTGCTTATCTAATTAGGTGCGGACTAATTAGGAGGCGGCTGTTACGAAGGATCAGATTAAACCGAATATATATATTTATTACTTGAGATATATTGTATAGTATTTGTATATCGTCTGATATCCCTTGTATATTCTTTGTACATATACACGGAATATCCCTTTACCTAGTACAGACCATAATATTTCGTTCTCCTATTGGACAGCGATCCCCTAGGCGCCACGGCCATACCCCCAATGTCTAGTTCAAAGTCACCGCCAAAGACATGCCTGGACATGACCGGCTCGGCGCAAGAATACGAGACAGAAATAAGGCTGGTACTAGATTGTCCACCTAACGTATAAATACGGCGCAGGTGAATACAGCAGTATGTTAACCAATAAGTTGAAGCCTCACACCATGATACAACGTGCTGTGAAGTGGGCCGGTTTTGCCCCAAAATAGAGCCTTGAGACCGCGTGCGAATTGATAGCTGAAGTGTCAGAGTTTAACGCTGTACCGTCGAGTTCGACCTATTCTATTATTAAGTAATAGTCTATTATGTATAGTGTATCGTGCGGCTACCGTTCTACAGTGACCAGCATTACCAATGCTTCCTCGTACCGAGCTAGTGTGCTTATCCAGGCTGTGCGGCTTAACCTGGTGCCGTCATCCGAGGAGCCCTAGACGAGAACCGTGTGGATATGTACACTGGATAACCTACACCGGCGACTACAGAGCCCTTTTCGGCTGGATTATATTTGCTTTGGTCCTGTAGCTGATGGAGCGGAGAATCGTCTACACCCACAATTGTGTGGGATTTACCCTGTGAGGAGCAACGTCGAGCCCGCCTCTAGGACGCCTGAGGCTGGCTAGCTTTCTTCCATGCGGCACTGCATACCGGAGAATAGCTGTTGTTCGTCTGCGGATCAAGAGATTATTGCACTGTCTCCTGTACCTGGAGTCTCCTTATTCCTCGTTGACCCAGACTTTCGCTACCGACAAATCCTCTCCCCTGCTGGCCTACAACCGGAGGGACCCTACTAGTATCTCCAGCTGCCCTACTAGTGTACCATATATATAATTCTTATGATACAGGTGGTATTAATTATCTCCTGTGTAATATGCTCATGGACTTACGCTCTTGACCTATTCATGCACATTCTTCGCCTTACAAGCGCAATTCTCAATCTTGATAAGTAAAGTAATGTAAGATAATCTTATTGCTGCTAATAAATATTCTTCTAAACGAGTATTTGTGTGAAACCGTGTTATTGTCAGGGGTGTAAAGTACTTGAGTAATTGTACTTCGTTACAATACTTAAGTACTGTTTTGGGGGATTTGTACTTTACTCGAGTATTATTATGTTTGTATACTTTGTACTTTTACTCCATTACATTTCAGAGAAAAAAAACATACTTTTTACTCCTTACATTTAAAATGCAGACCTAAAAAGTACAAAGTACAAATGTCACAGGTCCAACCATTTGAATTAGTATATTTTAATTGTTTATCTGGCCGAACTAACATTAACGTTATTAATCCTGCGACCGCAGGTAAACAGCCAATCAAATCCCCATCAATGGAAAATGAACCCGCCCATACCCATGCTGATTGGTCCTTGTGCAACACTAGAAAGCGGGGATCTTTGATTAAACACCTGCTATCAGAAGAATAGACAGTCAGATCCGCATTATGCTGCGGTTAATATTGTGATATTATTCAGGGTACTCCAGTATTCTGTCTTTAATATGGTGATATTGTTCAGGGTACTCCCAGTATTATGTCTTTAATATTGTGATATTATTCAGGGTACTCCAGTATTCTGCCTTTAATATTGTGATATTATTCAGGATAATCCAGTATGCTGTGGTTAATATTCTGATATTATTCAGGATACACCATTCTGTTTTTAATATTGTGATATTATTCATGCTGTGATGTGAATGCCGTCCATGTTAGTTTACCTTCAATGGGGAAGTGCATTAAATCATTTGAATGCAAAAAAAGTGTCCTCTGTTCTTTCATTTCAGCATTGTCTATAGCAGAACACATTCCATTGTGGGCAGAGTGTCTGCTTGGTTTCATTCCAGCCTTGCCTAAACACCAGCTGATGATTTCACTAATTGGCTCACCTCTTCAACTAACTCACCTGGTGCAATGTATAGTTAAAATGAAAACATGGCCCACGATGGAATGAGTTTGAGACCCCTGGTCTATCCCTTTAAAAAAAATTACTTTTACTTTTTAGTACTTAAGTACATTTAAAAGTAGGACTTTTTTACTTTTACTCAAGTGTGTTTTTAGCCAGATACTTTGACTTTTACTTGAGTCAGATTTTGAGACGGTACCCATACTTTCACTTAAGTATAATTTCTGGGTACTTTTTACACCCCTGGTTATTGTGGATGTGTTCATCTCATATACCTGTGTACTGTATGGCCAGTAGTAATGTACATAAGTCAGTAGTGGTTTAATGATACCATACTTATTCAATACAGTCAGGGAATTGTACCCCTCAGTTACAGTTATCAAGTACTATTTATTCACCGATTTTGTCGCGACGGACGTGTACCGGAATATGGCCCAGAGTCTATACGTACTAAAACGGATTTACGCCGACTATCATTTTCTGTAATCCACAAACCTCCATTTCTAGACGAACTTAGCCAGCCTCATCCCAATCCATTTGACTGACCCCCAACACGGATCGATCTCCATTTAGTTCGGCTGATATTGTCCAGAGAGCTCACCCCCGTTGATTTGAAACGGTGAGCGGCTGCCTCGGCACAATACTTTCAAAAACCTCCGTGATAGCTCCGGTGAGGCCACCCTTTGCATATTACGTCCACGTTAATCATCTCGCGACCCGTAACTCCCATTATCATATCGACGCCCTTCATACTCACATCTTCTAATTACGTGACCCGAACAATGTTGGAATTATAGTATTAACGACACCACGATCCCGCCGATGGTTCAGATCCCCGCTTGCCGCCGTTTGAGAGACGGCTCCAAGCGGAGATCTGCTTCACCCCGCAAGCGTAGACACATAACCCACACATTTGTCCGGACACGAAAAAATTACCACACCTCATCTGTGCACGTTCCCGGGAAAAACGACTTAGGTCTGTCTATTAACCGGGATACACTCCATCGGACCTTCTTGACACCAGACTACCGAGACCACGATTCAATGGTCATTTCATCTTAATGCAGCCCGACACTTCAATTCGCGAGAAGCGTACTAAAAACACCCCCGCCGGCTGATTGAACTAATCAATATGATAACAGTGTTACGCACCCTAACGCCTCATTTATAACCCTCCCCGAGAGACATATATATGAGGTTCATTTCTGTCAACCCCAGTTCGAACTGAGCGCCCTTCGTGTCTTGCCATCACGGCTTGTATCCACTCACCTATTTTCAGGTTTCTGATGTGTCGAATTTCTCCGGCAGCTGATCGATCCTGATGTCCAGTGTGGCCGTAAAAAAATCTAAATCAAGGACGCTTCATGTTCAGGGGTAACGGCACCACTTTGAAGTCACAAAGGTTCTATGTTCTGTTCTGATGGATCAGAACCAGCCTACTCTGCGTTGTGAATTGTGTCTCCTAAAAACCCTTGTACTTTCAAAAGACCATAACTCTGGCCTTGTTTCACGGCGGCTATGCAGGAGAAAAAGAGGAGACATTGTACCAGCATCTGTTTTAATTCAAAGTTAAAAGTGTAATCACAATGGTTCTGGTTCAATTACAATGCTATAGTATTGATATACGAGACCCTATGCCGTCTGTAATCAACACTAGACTAAGAAAGTAGATTAAAGAATGGTAGTTGTTGAGTTGTGGATGGTCTTTGTTTGTCTGGTGACAAACAAAGAGGTTCTGTTCTCCTTCCAAAAGCTTGTTCTCCGTGTTCTCCTCTGCTCGCGCCGTCCTCTGTGTGAAGAGGTGGGAGGTGTGTTCCTGTGTTGGTTCCGTTTCAGTGTGTCCCCACAGTCACAACACCCCCCTTTTTATCAATGAGCCAGGAGTGTCTGCATGATGTCACAGGAGTGACGTCAAGCAGATGTTCCCCTCCAATCACGGGCTCCCTAAGTTTGAATTTGAAATAGAAGGTTGTCCTCAGTAAGCCAACCCTCTCCTCTCTATTTTGTTTCAAATCAGAGAAATAGATACCGTCTAAACTAACTTAATACTTTTGTTATTAAACCCAAGATATATATATTCGAATTGAGATTGATTCCATAAACACAGAGATATCATTTTTGAATAGTTTCTCTTGATGCTAAATGAGAATCACAGTAGTTTTATCATTAAGCCCACTTCAATAGTTTTCTAATCATCTTCTTTTAACTTAAATTAATATCTATTTTATACAGTTATTATTCAGCACTTTTAGTATTTTCCAATGTAGTATCAGAAGTGGCTTAATTTCAAACTCTGTGATTCTTACTAATAAACATTGCATATTTCATATCATTAGATTCAGGATTATTACCACAATATAACAGGAACATTTGCAGTTCATTTTAAGCTAATTCAAGTATAGAAACAGACATTTGAAAGTGTACTTGAGTTACTGAGATACTGAATCCTAGTCCCTCCTACGGCAGCTGTCCCCACATGTCGTGCCACAGGGCCAGTTTAACAGATACCACCGATGTGTGACTTTTTACCTATTGTCTTCTTGTTGCCAACAGTTGTATGCAAATCTACCTCCTGTTGTGAGCCCAAGTCTCTGTAGACACACACAATCTCTAAGCTAAGTCACTCTAGTCAAATCAGGTTTAAACTATATTTGATTGCCAATTGTTACACTTTGACTGTTTCTATAAGACTAGAACACATGATTTTGATTAGTTACTGAATTCCTTAACCAAAGGTAACAGACATCCTTTTCTCTTATCTATTTGAACACCAGTTTCAGGCAGAATACAGATCTATGGTTACCAAATGATACTGCACATGTGATCAGGCATGATGTCAGATAGCATAGCATAGGGTGACCATATTGTGATTTCCGAAAAAAGAGGACACTCTAACCCCAGCCTCAAGATCCAAAGTTTACTCAAAGATGTTTACTCAAAGATATATTTAAAGTATGCCTCCGCTGTATAGATAGACAATTATGTATAGATAGACACTTTCACCCCAGTTAGGACAGCCGAATCACGTCCAATCTTTCACCGTCGACTAAAGACGCACTTCTTCAACCATTATCTGAATAAAAAATAAAAAAAAAAATAAAAAAAAAAACGAACCCTAACTAACCGTACTGTCATGCACTTGTCCTAATAAACTAACCTACACTGTAGCACTCAACACTTTGATGAACATTGTTGCTCAGCTGATAGAGTTGTGCCCTTCCTGATGGCTTGTCGTACAGAACTTGTAAGTCGCTTTGGATAAAAGCGTCAGCTAAATGACTAAATGTAAATGTAAATGTAAATTATTATTTATATTATTTTATATAACATACGGTTATCCTATAACCATAGTTATATGAGTATAGTGAGCGCTCTGCGCTCAAGTGGAACACATCCCATAGCCAGTCTAATACTGAATAAATGTCTTCACATGTACACACCCATCCGCCTGGCCACACCCCCATCCGCCCCTCTACATAAGCGGGGATGTGGCCATACTAACAGCTCCTTCCCAAGTCTTTCACCACCGAAGCTGAAGACCACGGGGTCCTCAGTGAGTCAGTGCAGAGTTCTTGCTATACTCATATAACTATGGTTATAGGATAACCGTATGTTATATATCGTATAGCTTACGCTCTGCGCTCAAGTGGAACACAGGAGCTGAGCAGAGCGGAAGTTCGACAAATGTACCCGCTGAGGCACCCCATAACCATCAGAACCGGGGAGGACCCGAGCCCCCGGACCCCCCTAGTGGAGGACGGGAGGGAATCATATCCGACTGTGCGAAGAGGGTTTAGCAACTCAAACACACAGGGTGAGCAGATCGTGGGACTTACCTTCCCACAGAAGAACCCACGACTACACAGGTGCGCAACCCACATGCCACTAGGGAACGAACGGGAAGAAAAAGAAAACGGTTACAACCCCTAATATCACGGGTCAAGGTCAAGAACCGAACCCTGTGGCAAGGCCGTAGCAGCGGAGCGCAAAGGAGGACCCAGCATCAGGAAGGGTCAGGACCCCCCAGAAAAGGGGGCCTGGTGAGGCCAACGACGCCGAAGCATCGAGACCCCACCAGGCGGTCACTAGTGACACCACCCCCCACTTCGCCAGTGTATCGGACAGGGCCCATCCAAGAGCAGGCCCTTCCCCCCTACAGCACGCCGCCCTGAAGCCCTCAAGAGGCTAGACCCCCACAGGGGGACCAGGCAGCGCACCGGGACGACAACCCCCAAAGAGGTTGATCGCTCAATCCAGGCAACAGGCCAGAAGGACTCGATCTGTGCCTGGAGCACTGCGGACTAGACAGGCGCTGAAAACAGCACCCCGGCGGAAGGGGCGTTCGGTATGCTGTGCACCATGTCGCAGCCTCCACAAAAAAAAACCCTCTAGAGGGGCCGAGGCAGAGAAAACTGACATGATTGGCAGACGTCATGAAAGGTGCGGGGGCACACTCGCAGGCAGACGGGGTCAAGCCCGGCCTAACCCGAGAGTTGACTCCGCTACCAAAACACCTGGAAACCAACCACCACCTAACAGGAGGCGGTTGTTCCTATAACCCCCCCAAGAAAAGAACTCCAAAACACAACTGCGGGTATACACCGGCTATACAGCAGTACAAGTGTCTCAGTTCTCAAGAAGGGGTTAACCCAGGCCAACAGGTCGACGAGAACGAGTCCGGACCAGGGCCCGGCGGACCGGGACATATACAAGGGATGCCAGAGGGGTACGAAACCCACCTCGACAGCCCCCTCCCAGCCCCGCCAAGCAGGAGAAGAGAGGGGCGGAAAAAAGAATGGAGAAGGACCAGGCTCCTTTAGCACAGCGCAAGGTACAACACAATATGGACCAAGCAATAGTGAAGGATAACACGCATGTGAGAAGTTGGTCTAGAACACAGCCCAATTACTGAACACACAGGAGAGGAGAATGGAGCGTTTCAAGGGGTTTTAATTGCACACAGCAGTTCAACAGGAATTGGGGGAATAGAACAGGGTTAGTGTTCTTGGGGCTGCAGCTGCGGGCAGCGAGAGAGCAAGTGGTCCTCTTGCTCTGTATGGAACGTCCAGGCAGAACAGCGCACTGGAACGGGGATCCTGGGGCACAGGAGAAACGGGTTTGAGCAAGGGAATACACGACGACTTCTGGTCAGCGTTGTGGGGTAGAAGTAGGATCCTCATCAACGGGGGATAGGATACAGCTGTGAGGAGTGAGGTGCCTGACAGCGTGTGAATCAGAGGGATGAGGTGCAGCTGGGCTAGGTGACGGGAAGTGAAGTGATGCTGGCCGTATAAGGGTGAATGGAGGGGTGAATGGAGAAAGAGAGGATGAGGAGGAGTGCGTGGTGGAAAGAGAGGGGGATGAAGAGGAGTGTGTGGTGAACGTGAGGGGAAAAGGAGGGGGAGTGAAGTATGCTCGTGCTGTGACTATGACAGGACCCCCCCTCTACGGGCGCCTCCCGGCGGCCCAGGCTTGTCAGGGTGGGCCCGATGGAAATCCCGGACGAGGTCTGGGTCCAGGATCATCTGCCGGGGGATCCAGCTCTGCTCCTCCGGGCCGTAGCCCTCCCAGTCGACCAGGTACTGGTAGTCGCGGCCGCGGCGCCGCACATCCAGCAACTCCCGGACCACGTAGGCCGGGTGGTCGTCTATGACCAGCGGAGGAGGAGGCTCTGGAGCAGGGGGAGACAGGGGACTGGAGACCACCGGTTTGAGCTGGGAGACATGGAAGGAGGGGTGAATTCGCATATGGGAGGGGAGCTGGAGTCTGATGACAGAGGGATTGATGAGGGACAGGATCTTGTAGGGACCAATGAAACGGGGGGTCAGTTTGCGTGAAACGGCTTTGAGTGGCAGGTCCTGAGACGAGAGCCATACCATCTGACCTGGTTGATAGTCGGGAGCCGGGGTCCGGTGGCGGTCGGCGAAGCGACGGTTCTGGTCCATAGAGCGGAGAAGCGTGGCCCTTGTGTCCTCCCAAATTCTCCTGCAGCGGCGGAGATGGTCCTGCACAGACGGAACGGCGATCTCCTCCTCCTGGGCAGGGAACAGCAGGGGTTGGTAGCCCAAAGAGGATTCAAAGGGGGACTGACCTGTGGCCGCTGAAGACAGGGAATTGTGGGCGTATTCGATCCATGGCAGGAAGGTGCTCCAGCCGGAGGGGTCCCGGGCTGTCACGCAGCGGAGGGCGGATCCCAGGTCCTGGTTGGCCCGCTCCGACTGGCCGTTGGTCTGCAGGTGGAACCCGCAGGAGAGGCTGACCATGGCCCCCAGGGCCCGACAGAAAGCCCTCCAGACCTGGGAGATGAATTGAGGGCCCCTGTCGGAGACGATGTCCGCCGGGATCCCGTGGAGGCGGTAGACGTGGAGCACCATCAGGTCTGCGGTTTCTGCAGCAGAGGGGAGTTTGGGGAGAGCAACAAAGTGCACAGCCTTTGAGAAACGGTCAACAATGGTGAGGATGGCTGTGTTACCGTGTGAGAGGGGAAGGCCGGTGACGAAGTCCAGGGCGACGTGCGACCAGGGCCGACCGGGAACAGGGAGCGGATGAAGGAGCCCGGCGGGCCGTCGATGGGAGGCCTTTGCACGAGCACAGACGGTGCACGCCAGGACGAAGGCGCAGGTGTCCTCTCTCATGGAGACCCACCAGAAGTGCCGTTTCAGCAGGGACAGGGTACGGTCGATCCCAGGGTGGCAGGCGAACCGGGAAGCGTGAACCCACTCGAGCACCTGGGAGCGGACAAGGTCAGGGACAAAAAGCCGGTTAGGTGGACCGTTACCTGGGTCCGGCTGGGCATGCTGAGCCTCCCTGACGATGGACTGGATCTCCCAGGTGGCGGCGGCCACCAAGCAGGATGTAGAGAGGATGTTGTCGGGGTGTGCGGGACCCTCCTCGGGGACAAACTGCCGGGAGAGAGCGTCTGGCTTGGTGTTCTTGGAACCAGGCCTGTAGGTAAGGGTGAAGTTAAACCTGGCGAAGAACAGCGCCCAGCGAGCCTGGCGGGAGTTCAGGCGCTTGGCCGTCTGGACGTAGGCGAGGTTCTTGTGGTCCGTCCAAACCAGGAAGGGGACCTCCGATCCCTCCAGCCAGTGCCTCCATTCCTCCAGGGCTAGTTGACCGCCAGGAGCTCCAGGTTTCCGATGTCATAGTTGACCTCGGCTGGGGTTAGGCGCGCGAGAAGAAGGCGCAGGGGTGCAGTCTCTGGTCGGTGACGGAGGATTGGGAAAGGACCGCCTCCACTCTGGTGCAGGAGGCGTCCACCTCCACCACAAACTGGCGGGACGCATCCGGCTGGACGAGGATGGGTGCGGTGGTGAAGCGCCGGCGCAGTTCGGCGAAGGTGGAGTCCACTTTGTCGGACCAGACGAAGGGCACGGAGGGCAAGGTGAGTTTGGTGAGGGGTGCCGCTACCCGGCTGTAGTCCCTGATGAAGCGCTGATAGAAGTTGGCAAACCCCAGGAAGCGTTGGAGCTGCTTGACGTTGGTGGGACGGGGCCAGTCGGACACCGCTTTCATCTTCTCTTGGTCCGCCCGGATCTTGCCGCCCTCAATGATGTAGCCGAGGAAGCCGATGGAGGAGACGTGGAACTCACACGTCTCCGCCTTGACGAACAGCTTATTCTCCAGAAGATGCTGGAGGACCCGGCGGACGTGCTGGACATGCTCCTCCATGGAGCGGGAGAAGATCAGAATGTCATCCAAATAAACGAAAACGGAGTGGTTGAGTACGTCGCAGAGAACGTCATTGACGAGGGCCTGAAAGACAGCAGGGGCATTGGTCAGTCCAAAGGGCATTACCTTGTACTCGAAGTGGCCGAGTGGTGTCTTAAAGGCTGTCTTCCACTCGTCTCCTTCCCGGATGCGGACAAGGTGATAGGCGTTCCTGAGGTCCAGCTTTGGCACCTTGCAGGGGCTTAAAAGCAGAGTTGATTAAAGGCAGGGGGTACTTGTTCTTTACTGTGATATTGTTGAGACCCCGGTAGTCGATACAGGGGCGAAGGGAACGATCCTTCTTGGAAACAAAGAAGAATCCTGCGCCGACAGGAGAGGAGGAGGGAGTGATAATGCCTGAGGCCAAGGACTTGTGGACGTACTTCTCCATTGACTCCCTCTCTGGGCGTGAGAGGTTGAACAGGCGACTAGCGGGGAGTGGCGCTCCGGGGAGTAAATCAATAGCACAGTCGTATTGACGATGAGGAGGCAGGGAGAGAGTCTGTTGCTTGCTGAATACCGCTTTTAAATCATGGTAGGCAGGGGGGATAGCAGACAGGTCAATGTTTTTGTTGGGGAGGTGAGAACCAGCGGCCCCTAGTGGCGGCCGAGCCGATTGTAGGCATGCAACGTGGCAGTGAGTGCTCCAGCTGGTCACTAGGCCGGTAGGCCAATTGATGACGGGGTTGTGTAATTTGAGCCAAGGCATGCCAAGGACAATGGGATTGTGGGGAAAGCTGGTAACATGAAACCAAATATTCTCGCTATGATTTCCGGATAACAGGAGGCGGAGGGGTACGGTGTGGCGAGTTATTCATGTGAGCAGTTTCCCGTTTAACCCCCTGGCGTCACGGGTTATCGGCAGGGCGTCAGTAGCGATGTGGTAACGGGAGACTACCCCAGCATCGATGAGGTTTTTGTCGGCCCCTGAGTCGACCAGGGCGGACAGCGGGAGCGATTGGTTATTTAGACACAGCGTGGCGCTGAATAGCATGTTTGGGCCGGAGCTGGAAGTGATATCAAGACTCGAACAGACGCCCAGCGTTACTGCCGAGCCCCATCGTTTGGGCGAAGCGAGCATGAGGCAACGGAGTGACCTAGTTGGCCGCAGTATAGACATGCTCCTGTAGCGAGCCTGTGACGGCGTTCGTTGGGGGGGAGGCGTGAGCGGTCGAGGTCCATGGGCTCGGGGGAACTACTTTCAGTGCGGCCGGCGCGGGGAGAGCGAGTCGGGCAGGGTATAGGCGGGCGAGTGGTGCTAGCTTTCTCTCGACGACGTTCACGGAGACGCATGTCCAGTTCCCTGGCCAAATGGATTAGCTCGTCTAGGGAGTTTGGTTTCTCTTTGGACGCAAGTTCGTCTTTTAGAACGTCGCTCAAGCCTTGGCGGAAGGCGCCTCGCAGTGGCGTGTTCCCCCAGTCAGAGCCGGCTGCTAGGATGTGGAATTCGATAGTGTATTTGCTCACACTGCGACTTCCTTGCTGGATCGTAAACAAGCCAGAGGCTCCATCCGAGCCACCTGGAGGGTGGTCAAAGACTTTACGCATGTCGTCGATATACGCGGAGTACGACTCTCAGAGGAAGGAATCGTTGAAGTGGAGAGCGGTGGCCCATTCCAGCGCAGCACCCGTGAGCAGAGCCGACAGGTAAGCTACCTTAGACCTATCGCTGTGATACATGTGTGGTTGTTGTCCAAAAACTAGCGCGCACTGAAAGATAAAAGCTCGGCATTTGGAGACGCTTCCGTCATAGCGCTCTGGTGCGGGGACAGGAGGCTCCCTATGCGGGGGAATCGCTGCAGCGGGGGGAGAGTCTGGTGGAGCCTGCCGTGCGATGTGTGCCTCGATACGGTCATATTGTCTTTCTCGCTCCGCGGAGTGGAGGGCGAGGGTGGCCAGCTGAGCAGTGACGGTGTCTATGGAGAGAGCGAGTTGGTCTACTCCGGCGGCCTGGCCGTTGATTATACTCACAGACTGCTTCTGAAATTTCCTCCATTCCTCAATCTCGTGTGCAGCTGGTGCTGTCATTTTTGGTCGTGGTGTTCTGTGAGAAGTTGGTCTAGAACACAGCCCAATTGCTGAACACACAGGAGAGGAGAATGGAGCGTTTCAAGGGGTTTTAATTGCACACAGTTCAACATGAATTGGGGGAATAGAACGGGGTTAGTGTTCTTGGGGCTGCAGCTGCGGGCAGCGAGAGAGCAAGTGGTCCTCTTGCTCTGTATGGAACGTCCAGGCAGAACGGCGCACTGGAACGGGAATCCTGGGGCACAGGAGAAATGGGTTAGAGCAAGGGAATACAAGAGCAGGTTTCAGCAGAGCTTTAGGCAGAGACGTCGTACCTAGGTTCTGGTCAGCGTCGTGGGGTAGAAGTAGGATCCTCATCAACGGGGGATAGGATACAGCTGTGAGGTATGAGGTGTCTGACAGCGTGTGAATCAGAGGGATGAGGTGCAGCTGGGCTAGGTGACGGGAAGTGAAGTGATGCTGGCCGTATAAGGGTGAATGGAGGGGTGAATGGAGAAAGAGAGGATGAGGAGTGCGTGGTGGAAGGAGAGGGGGATGAAGAGGAGTGTGTGGTGAACGTGAGGGGAAAAGGAGGGGGAGTAAAGTACGCTCGTGCTGTGACTATGACAACGCAGTGATATAACCACAAACACCTCCATAACATCAACCCCTGCAACGCCCGGGCCAACCCGGCATTTTCCTTCAGGGTACCAGAACAGCAGATCTGCACCCCGGCGGACAACGGGTTAACTAACCTGGGCCCTCATTTATCAACAATTCTTAGAAAGTGTTCTATTTTCGTACGTAAGCACAGAATTTAGAATGTGT
Source organism: Notolepis coatsorum (assembly GCF_963971535.1). Classification (NCBI taxonomy): domain Eukaryota; kingdom Metazoa; phylum Chordata; class Actinopteri; order Aulopiformes; family Paralepididae; genus Notolepis; species Notolepis coatsorum. The sequence goes on along the minus strand of NC_140169.1, from coordinate 197,992,935 downwards.
GTACGCACAGGAAAATTGCGATTTATCAACCGTGCGTACACAGGTCCTACGCACACTCTGTGTTGATAAATACCTCTTTGTTCTACCGTCAATGCTCGTGCATGATTATCCATATATGGTAATGAAACACCCCCCATGGGATGTGAAATAATGGAATCCTCTTCTGTTCCGGCACCCGCGCCTGCTCCAGCCAAAGGTGGCGCTGGGACAGAGTGGCCAGGGCGTGCCCCTTCCCGGCGGCTATCGCCTGCAGCTGGGTAAGGTGCAGGATGGCTCCAGCCGCCTGGGCGTGAAGGTACTGTTGATGGTCGTCCAATACCGACCCGCCCGTTATCATCCCCGACATGTAGCGTGCTAGCTGCACGATATTGGACGTCGCAGCTAGGCTCTGAGTCGCAGCGATGTACGCCTGGTCACTCCAGTTAGCCATCTGCCTAGCCGATTTCCCTTGGGGAACCGGCTTCCGCAACGGCTCCCACACCACTTCGGGACAAAGAATGGATGTCATCGGGCTATCAAGCCGAGGCACCCCGTCCTTTAGTCCCTGGACCAAACCCGCCACCCGCGTGACTGGCACGTAGGCGGGGATAAGGCCAGTGATGCGGGAGATTACCTGTCCCTGTTTCACGTAGGCCTCCATTGACGGGAAGAATGGGCAGACAACGCCCGTCTCTCTCACAGGACGACGTTGCCAGAGATGACCTATCATGTCATCAGGAACAGGTGCAGGCAGCTGCGGCCGCCGCCATGAGCTCGGGGAACAAGGCACACAACTCCCCTTGCGCACCTCCCTCCACGTCGCCCGCATCCCTCACGTATGGGAGGCTGCCATGTCGGGCGCCACCATCCGACGCGGCAGATAGCTGGGCATCTTGTCTCAGGGTCGGAGGTTCTAACCCAACACCGGAGAACAAGGGACCCCAAGGAGACGCAACACTCCCTGCCACACCCCGAGGGGGAGAATTATACGAATCCATTGTGGCATCAAACAAGAGCGCTCTCGCCCCCTCCATGTGATCCTCAGTTTCCATCAGAAACGGAGACAGGGCAAGAGCACTCTCGTTCGGCTCCAGCACATCCCCAAAGCCAGGCCGTTCGCCCCTGCAGCTCGCCGCCCTACGACGGGAGCGACCAGTGGCGAAGAGCCTGTGTCGCAAATCCCCAGACACCAGAGGAGCTGTCGGGCCGACCATCCACTGGCGGGGGAGCCAGGCCCGAAACTAGGCCATCTCACGGGAGATGGCGGCTCACCGGCCCCTCGGAGAGGCAGACTCACCACCGGGCGCCGCTCGGGCGTATCTGACTGCCACGACCGTGGAGTCAGAGCAGCCTCACGACGCACGGCGGACACGGCAATGGAGAAACGCTGGTGAAGGGTGACGTTGTGAGCGTTCGAACCCCCCAAAGGTGCAGACATTATGACTTAGCTTTTCTCGAAAATTGGCGAGAGAGAGAAAAAATAAGATACAATGTCCACGTAGCTCCTTTCCAACAACTATTTCGGCATTAAACTCAAGTGGTGTATACAGACACTTGTCGGTGGTGAAAATAGGGAAGGAGCTGTTAGTATGGCCACATCCCCGCTTATGTAGAGGAGAGGATGGGGGTGTGGCCAGGCGGATGGGTGTGTACATGACTGGTTAGACTGGCTATGGGATGTGTTCCACTTGAGCGCAGAGCGTAAGCTACAGTATACGATATATAACAGAATAATATCTCTCTATAACCAAAGTTACTCAACATGCTTTATTATGCCTAAAGTAATCTCTCTGACAAATCTCACGAAAATAATAAAAAAAATCAACCTATAACAAAATAATAGCTATTTTCAAGTCTTGACTTACTTGACTTAACTTGACTTAAGCCTTTGCACTCCCTGCGGAGCATAGGCCACTGACGATTTCTTTCCATGTTGCACGGTTTTAGGCCTCCCGAACGATAGTCCAGCCTCTTTAATTTCCCCTTCCCAAGAACGGCGCCAGGTGTTTCGAGGCCTGCCGCATTTCCTCTTTCCGGGTGGGTTCCATCGTAGGGCTTGCCGGGTAATTTTTGTGTCTTCCTTTCTCAGGGTATGGCCTATCCACATTCACTTTCTCTTCTTTATTTCTTCTGGCGGGGGTAGTTGTTTTGTGCACTCCCTTTTCAAGTCTTACTGGACAAAATAAATAACAAAGAAAATATGAATTAATGTTCTAAATAATACCTCCTCTGTAATAGACAATCCAGCTTTAAAAAATATATCTTTGTATCTTTTCAATGTAATGTAAATTATAAAACAGTAACCTCACAAAGATACTAATTTAAAAGTGCACTATGCAGTTTCGGATTTGTTTACATTTGCATAACTTGCAATTAGTGTACAAAACGAATTTATTACACAAATACTCCTTAGAATGATTATATCATAAGCATCTTATATCATCATAAATCAAACCAAAACATAATTTTGAGGCATCAAATTTGTTTTTAATTATTTTCTTTCTCTCTCTGTATAGCTGCATACTTTCGGTCAACTTTGCCATCAAACTCTCGCCTCGCACAGCTTTATTTTTTTATGTTTTTCTGTGTCCATGTGAGCTTTGAGCCATGTGAGCTTTCTCCGCCTCCCATTTGTCTCGACCGGGACAGTAAATTGGGAATTTTCTCTGCAGTTCATCTGTAATGTACATTTTAGCTTAGGCATTGTGAGCAGAATCAATGCTGGTCCGATCTGTCCGCTCCTCTGTTTGTGTGTGAGTAGAGCAAAGCAAGAAGCAAGTCTTCTCTGGGAATACGTCACACGCAACAGAGTACCGTAGTATTCGGTGCAACGCTCCAGTCAATTTAAGTGTATGCATAATGGTCCTGTGAAAAACATTGAAACCCAGACATTTTGAATTTATGAATTTATAAAACCCCGCCGGACGCCCCGGACAGGGTGTGAAAAGAGGACGTTTGGTAACCCTAGCATAGCATGCTAACCTGCTGGCTACTGATACCATGCTGACATAGTGTGGGTATAATGTACAAGCAGGTCAGAAGGCACTCTTATCAATTAGCATTGGCATGCTAACCAGCTAACACACTATGCTGGGATCATCCCTATGTTCCCCGGGTCCTATGTTCCCCGGGTTCTACGTTCCCCGCTTTGATTGATTAATAGATTGAAAATGTAATACATTTGTATTATTTTATTAATTATTAATGTCCGCCTTGTTTCGAACGGTTAAGCTTAGGCCCTCTTTCGAACTGGTTAAGGTTAGAGTTTGGAATCAGGGCTGGTGGTCTAAAATGTTCAATCAATCAATCAATCAAAGCGGGGAACATAGAACCCGGGGAACATAGGACCCGGGGAACATAGACATGCTCCCACTATGCTAACTGATAGCCACAATATGTCTTTGTTATGTTAAAGTCTGCATGGTGTCAGTTAGCATAGCATGCTAACCTGCCAGAGACTGGCCATATACAGGAGGGTCTACCGGCTATTGATAAACCGTCTTTGCATTGCATTTATATAACCAATGATCTTCTGCAACTGCCAACTATCTTCTCTCTAGGCTTGTGTCACAATAAACGTCTCTTCAGGCTAAGGTAGAAAAGGCAACCGCATTGATTGAAGGCAATCAAGAGCATTATTCATACCTATGACTCATGGCCAGTGGTTCCTTCCTAAAACTCAAGGCCCGCCTGGCATTTTCATCTTGCCCGCAGACTGAATTCATGTTGGCCCGTTGCCGCTCCCATGCGCAATTCAACTGACCTGTGATGGAAACACACCTCTGTCTTCCTGCCAGGCAATACAAATTACTTTCGCTTTTAAAAGCTCCTCAGTCATCCGTGACTCGAGCCGTGGTATTGAATCCAATTTTACTTTATCAAGTGAATTATTGGTAATTCATCATACCTACTCTGAAATCCAATCCATGGAAATCATTGGTTTTGCGCAAGATAAGTGAAAGCTGCTTGAGGTGAGAGATTCTTTCTGTGTGTTGCTTGTGCGTGACAGTGTGTGTTCCACTTCCCATTTTTGGACATGCACTCGAGACAATGCATGGGGAATCGGGTGCGTGCATTGCCTGGAGTTGCCTTTTCGGACATGTAGCACACAGCATGCGATTCTCCAGGGCAGACATGTTTGGAGTGGACATATGGAAATACTGTCCGGTTTAGAAGAGGGCAGTGGCGGCCGGTACATTCTTCTCCATGGGGGGCGCTATACCAAACATTTTGCAAACATGTACCACGCATTGGCATGTCACTGGCAGCGGACAGCTGACCAAGCGAACACTGACTCCCCACAACACTACCAAACCACCAACAACACACAATCAGTCAAATAAAGTACAGTCTAATTCACAACTTGAAACACAATATATAAATAGAAAAGTTAGAAACAAACTCGCTCCGTCTCCAAACACACGCATACGCACAGAGAGAGAGAGAGAGAGAGAGAGAGAGAGAGAGAGAGAGAGAGAGAGAGAGAGAGAGAGAGATAGATCGCGGCCACTCACTCACCACACTACACACTGAGTAGCCTACTGTGTGCGTCAGAGAAACCACAAGCGTACAAATATTTAAGTAGGTACAGTTACAGTACAACTATCACCATATTGAGCCGTACTGTATTGTACCCATTCTGCAATCTGTTAAATAAAGTTTTCATTCAGAGAGAGAGAGAGAGAGAGAGAGAGAGAGAGAGAGAGAGAGAGAGAGAGAGAGAGAGAGAGAGAGAGAGAGAGAGAGAGAGAGAGAGAGAGAGAGAGAGAGAGAATCACGGAATCACGTTAGTTAGTTAGAGAGAGAGAGAGAGAGAGAGAGAGAGAGAGAGAGAGAGAGAGAGAGAGAGAGAGAGAGAGAGAGAGAGAGAGAGAGAGAGAGAGAGAGAGAATCACGGAATCACGTTAGTTAGTTTAGCATTAGCTGAGTGGCTAACACCAGCTAACGTTAGCTGAGTGGCTAAGAGAGAGAGAGAGAGAGAGAGAGAGAGAGAGAGAGAGAGAGAGAGAGAGAGAGAGAGAGAGAGAGAGAGAGAGAGAATTAACTCACTTTGTTTAATTGAAACGTGGTCCAGCCGGAGGGCTTGATAAAGTGTATGTCCACTGACTGTCCCCCAGACTGTTGTCGATGTATATCCACTGCCCACTGTCCAGACTCCAGACTGCATCACAACACACAGCATCGAACACCCTGCAAACTACCTGGCATTCTATCGTCCACACAAGCAAAACCGAGAAATGCGGCTACGGAAAAGTACTGGCATCGCGTCGGCCAATCGGAGAGCGTCTCCGCGAAATGCGGCTACGGAAATTCTAGACGCTGCTAAGGCTGCTTGCCTAGACCGCTTCAAATCGCGCCCGGCTTCCAACATAATACATCATATTTCAACGCACAGCACGTTACGCACTGATTGGCTGCGACGGATACAGCGATGAAACAGTGACGCACACTCAGAGCGCTATTGCGTCTAGCCCGGGCCGAGAGAAATACGGCTAGGAGAAATGCGGCTATGCGACAGTGAGTCACTTCCTGTTCAGGAAAACGATTATTTTTATTTGATATATTAACGTTATATTGTGCATTGGAAACACAAACATACTTAAAATGAGTAAATATTATTAATTTTAAACATGTTTATATTATTTATAGGGCTATAAAACAAAAAACAAAACAAAAACAGGGGGGTCAGCGCCCGAGCGCCCCCAGTGGCCAGCCGCCACCGGAAGAGGGGTGGCGCCTAGGTAGAGTGAGGGCATGACGTGGTTTCCTCCTCCGCCTGTGTACGGAAGATCATCATTTAAAAAATTTATTTTTATTTAAATGGCATGTACTGTAACTCGACATCTCCAAGTCCAGGACCAGTATAACCTATAATTGCTAATCTTACAAACTCTTGGTGGGTGAATAATTAATTGAAATCTAATTGGTATTATTAGCTTGCAAATTCATCATTATTTTAATTCATTTCACATACATACTTTCTGTGGACATAATTGTTTTGCGTTAGACCAATGAAAGCGAGGTCAGAGATGTTTTGTGTTCGTGTGTATTCTAGTTTGTTCTCCAATAGTCCAGGACCACTTTTGCCTACAATTGCTAATCTTACCAATTGTTGTGGGTGGGTAATTAATTGAATCCTAATATATGTAATACATTTTTACAACAAGTAAAACGTTAATAAGCCAATTATCCATAAATGATGCCTCCTTACCCACCTTTTAAACAGCCCTCATGGTATTCATTGAGATGCCGAATGAACATGAGTGCATTTACAACAACATATTGAGCTGATATGCACACATTTAATACATGAACAAAAGGACCAATTAAACTAGTGACCTCAGGAACATTGAGGTTTAGGCATTATTATATGTCTAGCCCGCAAAATCATCTGTATTTTTCATTTCAGCCCCCTTGGTAATTGAGTTTGACACCCCTGCGCCCTAGAGCAATATCTACTCTCTCTGGCATTAGGGAGGTACAGGCAGGGTAATAGAAATGACAAAAATTATGTTTCACATTTGTCTTTCGTCCACTCGCAAACTGTTTTAGGTCACTGAAACCTGACCTTTTTGAAAACTCCTGCCAGGGTGAAGACATTTAGAAACTCCCTTTTTAAAAATACATAGTGTGTTGTGTGGTTAAAACCAGAGATTATGGAAACCAGAGCTTATGGCCCCGGGCCGTCCACAAACATTTTTGAAAACAGAGTATCTTTTCTGCAATCAGGACCAGGGAGAGCTCCCTGCAGCCTCCCGTCCAGGTAGCGTGAATATTAAAGGCAACCTACTTGTGTTCAGCTTTTCTCTGATTGGCCACGACCCCCCTGCGAACGCGGCAGCAGAGGTCCCTGCAAGGTCCCAAATTAAATTAATGAAGCGCGCAGCGAACGCGGCAGCAGAGTGTATAATGTTATTTCGCGGAGCATAATGTATAATGTTATTTCGCCCGTTTGTAACGTCATAACATCAGTGGAGGCTGCTGACTGATTAACTCGAAACTGTACAATTGTAACGTTATATGTTATTTCGCGTATAATGTTATTTCGCCCGTTGGAGGCTGCTGACTGATTAATAATAAGCTCTCTTTATTTCGCGGAGCATAATGTATAATGTTATTTCGCGTTTGTAACGTCATAACATCACTGGAGGCTGCTGACTGATTAATAATAAGCTCTCTTTATTTCGCTTCCATTCATTTTGGGGACGATGTTCAAATATCATACTTCTGAAGTATAAACAAACTATACTGCTGTGACGATTTTGAATTGTAACGTTATATGTTATTTCGCGTATAATGTTATTTCGCCCATTGGAGGCTGCTGACTGATTAATAATAAGCTCTCTTTAATAATCCACAATTATGTCTGTATTTGATTATGGTGAAATTATGTACATGCATGCGCCTCCCTCCACTTGAAAGCCCATCCACGCTGTGTATCATAGAGCACTGGGTTTTATCACTGGAGATATATTTCTCACTCACCATTGTATTTTATATGAAAATAATTGTAAGTAGGTGAATTCTACACATCTGACAACGCCATCTGACAATATCATAATGATGTGTTTTCTATATTATATCCACAATCATTCATCTAAAAAATTGTATGGGCGTAAATACATGTTAAGATATTCAAAATCGTCACAGCAGTATAGTTTGTTTATACTTCAGAAGTATGATATTTGAACATCGTCCCCAAATTGAATGGAAGCGAATTAAAGAGAGCTTATTATTAATCAGTCAGCAGCCTCCAGCGATGTTATGACGTTACAAACGCGAAATAACATTATACATTATGCTCCGCGAAATAAAGAGAGCTTATTATTAATCAGTCAGCAGCCTCCAACGGGCGAAATAACATTATACGCGAAATAACATATAACGTTACAATTCAAAATCGTCACAGCAGTATAGTTTGTTTATACTTCAGAAGTATGATATTTGAACATCGTCCCCAAAATGAATGGAAGCGAAATAAAGAGAGCTTATTATTAATCAGTCAGCAGCCTCCAGCGATGTTATGACACCTGGGGGAGCCTCATGCGCATGCGCGGCCGCGGTCACTCTCTGCCGCGTCTCTCTGCCGCGTCCTCTCTGCCGCGTAACAACACACAGAGCGGCGCGGATAAGGGCGTGTGCTAGGGCGGTCACGTGGCCGTGTGGCCAATCAGGGAAACCCTGAACGAAAAGCTGAACACAAGTAGGTTGCCTTTAATATTCACGCGTCCAGGTAATTTCGTGTGACTTAGAGTTCTTCTAAAACACTGTCAAGAACACTGCGATCATCAGCTGCTGGACTACTAGAGTCTCCCAGAAGCAGTCAAAAGAGGATTGGTAATGCAGCCTTTATCAACTATGCCCCAAAACTATGGAACAAACTACCCCAAAACATCAGGGAAGCCAACTCGCTAGACATCTTTAAAAGACAGCTTAAAACCTATCTCTTTGCACAGGCATTTCACTGATAAATATCTGCTACCACCTAGTGGCAAGAGGAAACATCAGGGATATCCTGACACAACTTGTATTTACCTGCACTATTCTTACCCTGCCTACTCTTATACACTGACTATCTCATGTGTCGGTTATTGCACTTTTTACTTCTTACCGATGACTATTTAAAACTGAATCATTTTAAACTAGTTTTATTATTTGCTAGATCCAAATGTGAAACACTGTGATTAATTGTATTACTGAATAGAGAGCCTATTAGGATGCTAGATCCTAATGTGAAACACCGTGATTTACCATACCTTGCTATGCTCGCTCATGCCTGTATTTTTTATGTCCATTATATTTTATAATTTTTTGACTATTTTTAAACTGAATCATTTTAAACTATTTTTATTATTTGTGTTACTGAAAACTGTAAGCGGAGAGCCTATTGGGATGCTAGATCCTAATGTGAAACACTGTGATTTGCCATACCTTGCTACCTGTCTATCTTTTTTATGCCCGCTTATGCCTGTATTTTTTACTGTTGTGAAGCACTTTGAACTGCAACCTCTGTATGAAAAGTGCTATACAAATAAAGTTATTATTATTATTATTATTATTATTATTATTATTATTATTATTATTATTATTATTATTATTATTATTATTATTATTATTATTATTATTATTATTATTATTATTATTATTGTTGGTGTTGTTATGTTCTAGCATGTGGCTGCTGTATTTTGTTTGTCCTTTTGTGTCTCCCCCTCTCTCGCTCCCTCCCTCTCTCACTCACTCCACCTGCTACTCTGATCCAGGTCATTTATCAAGACACCAATAGGAACCCAGCCAGTCATCCCTGCCAGTCATCAATCAATCAACAGTTGACCAATCAGAAGCCGTGTGTGTGTGTGTGTGTGTGTGTGTGTGTGTGTGTGTGTGTGTGTGTGTGTGTGTGTGTGTGTGTGTGTGTGTGTGTGTGTGTGTGTGTGTGTGTGTGTGTGTGTGTGTGTGTGTGTGTGTGTGTGTGTGTGTGTGGATTTTTTTTAAAGGAGGAAACCCTGGTTTAAAAAACACCTGTGTATCAGTCAGTATCTGAGACATGTTTTCATGCGCTGTGGAAGTCACTTTAGATGTCAACCTTTACTGGTTCTCATACATGGAGTCTGTCGATGCTGTGTGATGAATTTGGGCAAAGTCTGTGTGACTTATAGGGTTTAGTTAGTTTTGCACATTCTGAAAAAGAGAGTGATGGACTTCATAGGATAAGACGAGATGTTCTTTATTAATCCCCTTTGGGGAAATCCGGGGGTCATAGCAGCACAGCGGTGGGGGAGGGGAGGTACCGGCAGGGTAATAGAAATGACAAAAATATATGAGAATAGAAATAAGAATAAAAGGTGAGAACAAGATATGAATAAAGTTGAGGGTCTGCCGGACAGGTGAGACATACAGTATGTATACTCTATCAATAATAACAGGACTTAGGAAGTCTTTATTTGGCATGCAAACGACACACACACATGCGATGGGCGGCACACACACACAGGAACACACACATGCAATGTCTTGGGGCGCCAATGCGATTGAGTCTCTGCACTTGACCCATCCCGTCGTCCTTCCCCCTAAGGGCAGCCGGGAGGCGTGAACACTTTAGGCAACCAACTTGCGCTTCCGAGTTGCTCTGAATTGCTCTGATTGGCCGAGCGCGTGCATGCGCATGAGCCGCGACGCGCTCCTCAGAGGCAGGAATACTAAGCTCCCCCTTAAGCTCCAGGAGAGAGGAGAGAGGCTGAAAACCTGCAGTTCTTGCCCGACTGATGGGAGCCAAATCCCGGATCCGATTTTTCTGATGAATACCCCCAAAACATGGAGGTCCCGAACACATGGACGTATTGATTGCGCCGTAACGAATCATTAAAAATATATACGGTTAACTGGAATATGTTGTGCCTTTACACATATGTTGGATTATGTAATTGGTTTGTCATGACAAACTAATAAAAAAAATCGCGATTTACCCGGTGGCTACAACAACACGCATGTAGTCACTGTGTGTTGTTGTAGCCACCGGGTAAATCGCGATTTTTTATTAGTTTGTCATGACAAACCAATTACATAATCCAACATATGTGTAAAGGCACAACATATTCCAGTTAACGGTATATTTTTTTAATGATTCGTTACGGCGCAATTAATACTTCCATGCGTTCGGGACCTCCATGTTTTGGGGGTATTCATCAGAAAAATCGGATCCGGGATTCGGCTCCCCATCAGTCGGGCAAGAACTGCGGGTTTTCAGCCTCTCTCCTCTCTCCTGGAGCTTAAGGGGGAGCCGCGCTCGGCCAATCAGAGAAACGCGGAAGGCGCTCGGCCAATCAGAGAAATGCGGAAGCGCAAGTTGGTTGCCTAAAGTGTTCACGCAGCCGGGAGCAAACAGGGCGTCGACGTGGGCCGCGCCCCGGGGACCAATCCAAGTGCTCCTGCCCGTCTTTGTCAGGGACGCGACAGCGTTAGCGATCTGTTGTTGTGCATGTTTTTCCATTGGGTTTATCTTATCGGGGGGGAAACCCTTGCGAGCACGGTGAGAACATGCAAACTCCACACAGAAAGGCCCGGGAGATCCCCCACCTGGGTACCTGGCAACGCGGAAACCTGGTCCCCAAGCGGGAATCGAACCCTGGACCTTCTTGCTGTGAGGCGACAGTGTTAACCACTACACCACCGTGCAACACATGACAGGTGAGACATATGTATACAGTAGGGGGCTCAGCACACAGCCCTGGGGGGTCCCTGTGCTTAGAACCTTTGTGTCTGATGTCCGGTTGCCGACTCTGACTGACTGGGGCCTATTTGTAAGAAAGTTCAGCACCCAGTCACAAAGAGCCGGTGTCAGACCCACAGTGAGGAGTTTAGCAGAGAGTTTGTGTGGGATGACTGTGTTAAATGCAGAGCTATAGTCGATGAATAATAGTCTAAGAGGTTAAAGGGGAACACCACCCAAATTATGAATTCCGATATGTTATTTCCACGGCCTTGGAAAGTTCTATCATCAATATTTGTGAACGTGAGCTACTCTCCAAAGCCAGAAACCAGAGAAGACTAAAACATATGATGTCATCACCTACAGAATGTTTGTTGTCTTTTAATACAAACATTTGCTTTATTCTCTTGTAGTGTTCTCAGTTCTGAATCAGAAAAAGTAGAGTTAAATCAGACTTTTAGCATTTAAGAGTTAAATGTTAATAATATGTTTGGACTGTCTTAGATCATAGGTGAAGAAAGATTCTGCAACTCTTGGAAGACCTTCATCCGGGTTACATTTAGGGTGACCAGGTGTCCCCCTTTTGGTTGTGCAGTCCCACCATTTGACCGAACGTCCCACATATTGAGAGGATGTCCCTCTTTTTGAAGCAAAAAAAAAACATTGGTCTCGGTGAAGACCATGTTATTCTAATAAAAAAAATTACATTATCTATCTGTCCCACTTTGTCCCACCAAAATCTTACTGTTGTCCTGCTTTTGGACTTTTTGCATCTGGTCACCCTAGTTACATTTGTCACATCTGTTACATCTGTATCGGTTTTAATTATATGAATAAAGAACATTATTTTTTAAAACATGCAACAGTTGCTGAATCTTTCTCCCTCACTAGTTGTTTCCAGTTCATGCACTTTGGTTGAAAGACAAATTTGCGACAAGATCTTTTGTTTCTCTTAGATCATAGGAATAAATGGTAAATGGTGCATTTATATAGCGCTTTTATCCAAAGTGCTTTACAATTTTGTTCCTCACATTCACCCATTCACACACCGACGGCGGACACCATCATGTCTTGCTCAAGAACACTTCCGACATGCTGCCCGGGAAAGTTAGTTGTTCACCAACAATCTCAACATTTGTTTTAGCATTAGCTCAAAAACACAGAACTGGGCGACACAAGTTGTCCGCTCATAGATAGGTTCCGCTAGCGATAACAACAATATTTCCAGTCGGGGGCTTTCAAAATAAAAGAGTAAAGTCTAAAACACCGGAAAAGACGTTTATTTTGTACAGCGTTTTCCTCCACGAGTAATCCACGAGTAGCCTACTCAAGTACATCATGCGATCAATGGATGCGATTTATCCTGTGCTGAAAAGTATCCATTCCAATAGAGATAGTATATATTTTGGTGTTTATTTGATTATGGTTTCACTGCCTTTTATTTATTACGTTTCCACAGTTTTTTCCTCATACTTTATTAACATTTTGTACATGGTACCACAAGGTACATTAATACAAGTAGGCCTACATGTTAAAAGGATGACACAAAAAGCCAGACAGAAGGCTTGTTTCCAGTTTCAGTTTGTTTTATAATAAACAATCAAACTGAGCATTTTTTGCCTGCCTATTTGTTTGGTGGAAACTTGATCATGAAGTTGATTAAAAAAAAGAATACAAAAAAAAGTAGTGCCGATGTAGCTAGCTATTTTTGCCATGTTGCTTGTAGTGTAGCTTGCTACATTTCTCTGGGGATAGCTTCCGTTGTAGTTGAGCTATATTTAATCGAGAGTAACTGGTAGTGTAGCTTACTACATTTTCAAAGTAGCTTGCCCATCACTGAGAATAACATGCGTGAATTCAGACATTTTCCCTAGTTCCCCTTGACGGTTTCGGCAGCAGTTGCCTTCACAGGTTGCCTCCCCTCACAGAGCTGCACTGTGATGGATTCAGCTTAGTAGAGACTGACAGCTGGCAAGTCCACCCCCTCTACCTTCGACCCAATTACCATAGACATGCCAGTCAAAACATACATTATATACACACACACACACACACACACACACATGCACGCATGCACACACACTCTCTCTTGGCTCCACACACACCTCCCACCCCCAATCCCATGACTCAATTACTTGAAATGTGGCAGTCTAAACAGCCGGAGGGCCCCAGCTCAATAACATAGCGTCAGCTGCTATAAGGACGAAGAGTGACTGTGATGATGGCCTGGCTGGGCATAATACTGTATCACAGCAGCATGCCAAGGGACACGTTTGTCATTCAACTCACGCCACTCTGGACACCCAGGGGCCCCCCAGGGAAGAGTATAGAGTAGGATGCTGTGAGGGGGGGGGGGGGGGTACAGACCTACGATACCCATAGGTCAAATGAGAATGAAAGACCAAAGATACCGTACAGCTTTACAACACTTTATAATGAGATTGTATTAGCTAACAATAGTTCAGATTCAGATTCAGATTCAGATTACTTTATTCACTATATTGCAGTACAAATGGAACGTGATTTGACGTTTACAGTGCATGCTTTTTTTTCACAATTAAGAACAATACAACAGTAAATAAATAATTATAAGTAAAGTGCAAGACAGGACAGAACAGTGAGACAACAATAAGACTGTAAAAGTGCATATGAGTTCATGTTGGACAAACACTTCAGACACACACACACCTAGTTAGCATGAATAAAGTTTTGAACATATACTTTGGTATATTAGTAAATGGTTTAGTAATACAGGGGGAAAGTGGAAGTGAGACAGTTTTGTCATGAACACAATGTAATTATAGCACTTAGTAATAAGTGTATTCATTGCGTTTTAGAGATATATATTTTTTTTTATAAATCTCAGTACATAAAAATGTACCCTTAAATACAATTTTATATAATAAGAATGAATGTGAAAAACAAAGTTGTAAACAAAATAACAATCAGTATAATCGAAGTCATGGCATAAAATCTGTCAAAATGAGGTATACTAACATCGTTCATCTTGATCCAATGTGTCTAAACGTTTTGCTTTTGTAATGGACAATGTCACACGTTACATTATCGGGTTTGCGATTGACATAGTTGAGTTTGTCTTCCCTCATCATCATTGATCTGCAAGTCACTCGTGATAGATGTGGTGTCCATGGCTAGAGTACTGTAAAACGTCTCGTCACCTTGGAGACCAAGCATCCTCTCAGAGAGGACAACTCCTCATTTTGAACTCTCTCTAACCTCACAATAATAATAATATAATAATAATAATAATAATAATAATAATAATAATACACTTTATTTGTATAGCACCTTTCATACAGAAACTGCAGCTCAAAGTGCTGCACAACAGAAAAAAGACAGGCATAAAATGAGCACATAAAGTGCAGACATATAAAATCACAGTTTTTCACATTAGGATCTAACATCCCAACAGGCCACCTTGTTTATGGTTTGATTCAGTTTTAAAAAGACAATAATAAAAAGAGTAAGATAAAATAGACAGAGTAAAATAGTGCAATAGTGCAGTGCAATAAAACAGTAGAATAGAATAGACATAAAATGAGCACATAAAGTGTAGTCATATAAAATCTTAATTTTTTATTTGATTTTATTATTATTATAATTTTTTTTAGCCCTCTGTCTCTTTGTCTGTGTCAATTCAATCACATTCAACCATATTGAAGTACCGTATTGCCAAATCGCATTGTACAAGGTATTCCAAACACAGAAAAGTAATTTCTTTAAGATACAAACAATAAACCATTATGTTAACGTTATAGTTCAAGAACAACAACCATGTTAACAATATATTTGAACCCTTTCACTGCCACATTACCAAATGGTTAAGCCTTTCACTGCGACAATACAGAAGGTTAACCCTTTCACTGACACGCGACAAAGGGTTAACCCTTTCACTACCACACTACAGAAGGTTAAAGGGTTAATGCAAATATAAAGTGTTTGCGCTTGACTGAGAAAATGCAAGGATTCGTAAATATGCAAATTGACAACAAGCATCCATTGATATTTTCAAAGGATTCCAACTAGGCAGCTTCTATTTTTTCAAGACATGTCTGTACCTACTTAACTTTCTATGTATGCAGAAGCTAAAGGTGTCAAATGATCACAAATTGGACAATGATAGGTTCGGCCTATTAGTGACATCACACGTGCAGATTTTAACTCAGATTTCAGAGAAGTTCTCTTTTCAGGGGAAGAATGTGAAAAAGGTGACAAATTCTACACAAAATAACAATCAGTATAGTCAAAGACATGCCTCCACGAGGAGTAAAACCTTACAAAAGTAACCAAAATGAGGTATACCAACATCTTTCATCTTGGTCCAATGTGTTTGGTCTGCCCTCTTCATAGGCAGTATAGTATGTCTTTGATCTGCAAGTCAGATGATGCATGAGGTGATAGATGTGGTTTCCATGGCTACAGTACTGTACAACTTCTGGTCACCTTGGAGACCAAGCATCCCTTTGACTCAGAGGACAACTCCTCATTTTGAACTCTCTCTAACCCCACAAAAGCCCTTTGTCTCTTTGTCTGTGTCAATTCAATCACATTCAAATAGGCTTTATTGGCATGGCCATATTGAAGTACCGTATTGCCAAATCACATTGTACACGGTATTCCAAACAAGGAAAAGTGATTTCTTTAATATACAAATTGTAAGGGCTGCGGCCTGCGGGTGTTTGGGTCACTAAAAGATAATAGGAACACTAAGTTGTTCAAAATTAATCTCCACTAAACTGCTAAGCAGACACTAAGGAGAAAGGGGAAAAAGATAGGGGAAAAAGATAAGAAAATAAATCAAGTCCAAAAAAACACTCAAAGAGGTATAGAGAAAAAAAACTGAAATAAGCCACAAAGGCACCTCCTAAAAACTGAAATATGTAGAAAAACAATAAACACCCACTAAGGGAGTTTATGGGACTAATGACAGTTCAAGAGAAACAAAAGAAGACTGTTGTGAAAAAAACACAAAAGGCTCAGCTTCTAGAAAACAAAGTGCTGAATAAAGCCAGCCCAGTAGCCTAAAACAAGAATGGCTACAATGAAAGGCTAAATGTGTCATAATCACAGTGAGAGCCTTCTTCACTCCTCCTCATCCTCTCCCACATTCACAACGGAAGCCTCACACCAGTGGAGGTTTCTCTATGACAACACGTGAAACACAAATTCACTCATAATTCATAATTATTATAAATTTACATATACCTATATATATATATATTTTTTTTTTTGTAATTATTATTATTATTATTTTTTTATTATAAATGTTTTCCTCTGTAAAAAAATGCCAGTGAATTTTTTTTTCTTCAAAAATGGCCAAAATTGACCGCTCTTAGCAGGCCTGCACTGCAGTAATTATTCGTGCAGAATATTTTCACAGGTTGACCAGGGCCCCGTTCCTCGTACCTGGATAACTGAGTTAGCCGGATAACTTTAACTGGATAACTGAGTTAGCCGGACTTTCCGGTTCCCCGTACCTGGATTTTCCAAATCACCATGACAACAGATCCAAAAGTTTGAGCCTGGTCGAAAGCAGAGTTTAAGTTCAAGTTAGCCTGAACCATCGCCACGCCCCCGCAAAGAAGTGACAGCCCGTTTCCTGAAATTATTCCCACAGTCTACGATCTGCATTATACCATTCTGAATTACGTTTTTGTGCTCCATTCTTCCAGAGGGGGCTTTTGAAATGTAAAATAGACCCAAAATGCTGATACTAAATTCACTTTGTCCTAAATAATGCACGTTATATATACCGTGGCGCTCGCTCGTGCGATGTACACATTATGTGGTTATTTTAATTGTAACTGGGATTAAGATGTCTGATGAGATGCGCTGTTTGACGGATTTGAGAAATTGAATGAGCCGTTGACGTCACATTAATGAATGAGGATAAAGAGATAAAACTTCATTCAAAACAAAGAATATTCTAAACACGGGTCTCTCGTTCATTAATGTATAAACAATGAATTTATCCCATCTGGCACAGTGGCTCAGCGGTAGTGCTCAATCCTGGCAACCCGGCGACCGGGGTTTGAAATCCTGTCTTTCCAATATAAATTTTTGGAATATAATATTAATGATTATACGCAAAGGTAGCATAGTTTTAAGTTAAAATATTATAAATCTACATGCATTGAGGATGTCATTCTTTATATAGCTCTCAACGTGCACCAAATTGAATTATTCCTATATTGCAAAAAGAAGGAGATGACTGGGTCTCGAACCCCGGTCGTCTGCGTGAAAGTCAAAAGAACAACCCGTTAGACCACAGAGAAGATAAGTAAAAGATCGACCATACATCAATCAATGGGTAAGGGAGCCGTATCGTTATTCTGTATAACAGTTTTACTAATTATTTTCGCTAGCAAGATCTCATTTGATTATTCAATCCAGCAGGCAAGTTTAAAGAAATATAATCTGATTGATTGAGGTAATGAGGGACTTGAAATTAGCCTATAGATAATGCATTTAACTTGTCGGCGAGGCGATTGAGCCGTACTGCAATATGTTAATAAAGTTCTAAATCAATTAATCAATCAATGCCGCTAGAGAATCAGATTCTCTGCTATCGATACGTGCTGGCTTTTCAACTGAAGCGGCCGCGCGCATTTAGCCTGGGTCGCAAGTCTGGCTTGAGTTAACGAGACTGAATCCACCTTCGAGGAACAGGAAAATCCCGGCTTCAAACATCGGGTTAACTGAAGCTGGATAATGACATCTTGATCGACTTAGTTGAACCAGGTACAAGAAACAGGGCCCAGGGTTAAATAAATAATAAATAACAGCCAATCAAAATAGGCTATTAATGTCATCTAAGCACGGTCTGTGCAGTTAAACTCTTGCCATTGAATGGAGGTTTGATTGATTGACAGCCCTTGACATCCAATAATACACAGAGGTTGAATGATTGGCAGCCTTGCGAATCCAATCAGAGATTGCTGCATCGCACAGTTAAAACGGGTCCAGCTGCAGGTTCGGAAGTTAGTTTAGCTTGGGCCAATCTCAAGTTTCTCAAGTTTCTTTATTAGTTGTCATACAGAAGTACACAATACTTGTATACAAAATGTAACAGAAAGAAGCATTTTGTATAAAAGTATTCTGTACTTCTGTATGACAACTAATAAAGAAACTTGAGAAACTTGAGATTGGCCCGAGCTAAACCTAACCTCCGAACCTGCAGCTGGACCCGTTTAGACTGTGTGAAACATAGCAAGCTAGTAGTTGAGTAAACTGTACAGCTATAACAACACAGGCTAAATTAAACTTTGTGCCAACATTAGGACCGAAGTATAAACCAGCAACTGAGCAACATGAAGAAGTGGACTTATGCATCTGGATCAGAAAAAAAGTTTTGGATGAAAAAGTAGGTAGGCTACAGTGTTTGTAAAAGCTTGTATGCTAACAGTAGCTAGCCAGCTTAGCCTATATCACAATGAATCTGATCACCAAGCTAACTTACTGTACACACTGTAGGGCTGGGCAATTAATCGAAACAGAATCGCGATATCGATTCATAGACCTATGCAATCTCATTTCTAAGTTATGACGATTTTTCTTTTATTAAAAAAAATTATAATTTTAAATTTTTTTTAACTTTTTAAATTATTTTATCTGGGTTGAACATGATTTGTTTCAAGTTTCAAGATTCTTTAATAGTTGTCATACAGAAGTACAGAATACTTTTATACAAAATGCTTCTTACTGATACGCTCCAGAGACTGTGCAAGACAAGATAAGTATGAAATAAAATAACATAGTATAGCATGTAAATTAGAAGTAAAAAAAATGAGGTCACAGTGTTCAGTATAGACATATGTACAATGTTCGATGCAGAATAGACGTAACTGAGTTACCATATAATATACAATACTGTGTAGTGTACTAATATACAATACTATATAGTGCAAGGCAGAAATAGGATGAGGTGCAATTTAGGTACAATTTTCAGTAGGTGTAAGAGTTTAAGAGAGTGGGTGCTGCAGTGTGTTGTTTGTTTAGGTGTGTGTGCTGTGTGCATTTGATGGTTGTTGCATAGTGTTTATTGTTCGTTTAGCAGCCTGATGGCCTGGGGATAGAAGCTTCTTCTGAGTCTTTCTGTGCTCGCCTTAAGACTCCGGTATCGCTTGCCTGACCACAGCAGTTCAAAGAGGCAGTTGTTCGGGTGGTTCGAGTCCTTAATAATTCTCTCAGCCTTCCCCTTGCACCGCTTGTTGTAAATGTTCTGGAGGGTGGGAAGCCCCCCTCCAATTGTGCGTTCGGCTGAACGTGTCACTCTTTGTAGTCTGCTACGGTCTTGTGCAGTGCTATTCCCAAACCAGGAGGTGATGTTGCCAGTCAGGATGCTCTCTATTGTACATGAGTAGAAGTTCCTGAGGATCTTCTGACTGACTTGGAACTTCCTTAGGCGCCTGAGGAAGTAGAGGCGTTGTCGTGCCTTCTTCACAACACTGTCAATGTGTGTGGTCCATGTCAAATCCTCGGATATGTGGGCTCCGAGGTACTTGAAACTGTTTACTCTCTCAACCGGTGCCCCGTCGATGCTGAGGGGGCTGTAGTCCTTGACCCCCGACCTCCTGAAGTCCACAATCATCTCTTTTGTTTTGCTGACGTTCAGGGAGAGGCAGTTCTCCTGACACCACTGGTTCTCTACCTCTTCCAGGTAGGCCCTTTCGTCGTTGGCAGAGATCAGGCCCACCACTACTGTGTCATCAGCAAATTTGATGATGGTCTTGTTGTTCCGCTGTGCTACGCAGTCATGTGTGTACAGGGAGTAGAGGAGGGGGCTCAGAACACAGCCCTGGGGGGCCCCTATGTTGAGCGTGATGGATGAGGAGGTGCAGTTGCCTGCTCTTACCACCTGGGGTCTGCCCGTCAGGAAGTCCAAGACCCACTGGCAGAGGTCATAGTTCAAGCCCAGGTCCCTGAGCTTGGCTATGAGTTTGGAGGGGACTATGGTATTGAATGCTGAGCTGTAGTCGATGACAGCATTCTCACATAGTTCCCCTGCCTCTTGTCCAGGTGTGATGCTGCTGTGTGCAGCACATGGGCTATGGCGTCCTCCGTGGACCTGTTGGGGCGATATGCAAATTGCAGAGGGTCCAGGTTGATGGGGAGGGAGGAACAGATGTAGCCCTTCACTAGCTTCTCAAAGCACTTCATGGCTATGGAGGTGAGGGCTACAGGGCGGTAGTCGTTGAGGCAAGCGGGCGTAGATTTTTTGGGTACAGGGATGATGGTGCACTTCTTCAGACAGGTGGGGATGACAGCCTGTTCCAAGGACAGGTTGAAGATGTCAGTGAATACCGGGGCCAGTTGGTCGGCACAGACTTTTAGGACGCGGCCGGGGATGCCGTCCGGTCCTGCTGCCTTCCTGATATTCACTTTCTTAAAGATCCGTCTCACCTCATGCTCTGTTACCCTGAACACTGAGTCTCCATCAGCAGACCCCCCCCCCATTGCCGTGGTTTGTAGGCTGGTGTTTTTATTCACAGCCTCAAACCTCGCATAGAAGGAATTGAGATCATTTGCTAAGGAGATGTCACTGTTCAGTTTGAGGGAGGTGCCTTTGTAATCTGTCATTGTTCTGAGGCCCTGCCACATGCCTCTAGAGTCAGCCTGTTCAAACTGAAGTTCAACTTTATCCCTGTAACGCCGTTTTGCCTCTATTACTGCCTCTGGTGTTGTGGTCGTGGTATTCACTGACCTTTGGGAAGTATTTTGACATGCACATGGGTATCTTAGTGGTGTAGTGTATCTTGTAGACCAGGCCCATTGCAAGTTGCTGTACTCTGTCGTCTACTCTAAGCCATCCTAGGTTGTCAAAGTGGGCAGGGGTGAGGTGGGTTTTAGGAGTAAGGTCAAGCAGTAGTCTGACCAGTTTGTTTTGTGATGTTTGTAATCTTGTTTTTAGTGCCTTTGAGGTGCTTTGGTACCATGAGGTGCAAGCATAGTCGTAGTACCCTTGAATGAGTGCTCCTGTTAGAGTCTTCAAGGTATTCTTGTTTACCAGAGAGGAGATCCGGTACAGGAATCTAGTTTGTTGGTTGACTTAGTTTTATTACATTGGATCCCATTTTGTCACATGAAAGATTTGCTTCTATAGGATGGAACCCAGGTAGGTAATTTCATCTTTCCTTTTAAGATAAGATAAGATATTCCTTTATTGATCCCCTTGGGGAAATTCAGGCATCATAGCAGCATGGGGGAAGGGGGGGTACAGGTAGTGAAAACAACACAAGCAGTGTAAACAAATAGGTCAATATAATTTACTATCTAACTAACTGAAATATATTTTCACAGTGTCACATATAAGGTGCAGTATGCATAAGGTAGTGTTATAATTGACTATCTAACTAACTAACTGAAATATACATTATTCATTATTCACAGTATCACAATATCCACATAAGGTGCAGTATGCATAAGGTAGTGTTATTGTCCTACTTGGGTTCCTATTAGTTCTAGGTCGATGTCTGGCAGCAGTCCCTGTCCACTGTTGTGGAGCCTGATGGCCACTGGTATGAAGGACTGTCCGAGGCGGTTAGTTGAGTGTCGGGGGGTATGAGTCTGTGGCTTCCTTGTCACCTTGACCTAATATGTTTTGATCTGGTCAGGTGCGCTGTCACCTAATATGTTTTGATCTGATCAGGTGCGCTGTCACCTAATATGTTTTGATCTGGTCAGGTGCGCTGTCACCTAATATGATTTCATCGGGTCAGGTGCGCTGTCACCTAATATGATTTCATCTGGTCAGGTGCGCTGTCACCTAATATGTTTTCATCTGGTCAGGTCCGCTGTCACCTAATGTTAATATGTTTTCATCTGTGTCCACTGACCACTGACACACAGTGGGGGATGTTTTAAAAATATAATTTAATATATAATATAATATAATAATTTGTGCTTCACCTAAAAATTTGGTCAGCAGTCTCCACTGCCTCACACCCATATATGGGCAGCATGCCTTCACACACTGTCAAGCTCCTCACTCAACACAGCTGTGCCTCATCCCCTGATTCACACGCTGCCAGGCACCTCACTCGACACAGCTGTACCTCATCCCCTGATCAGCAAGACACTACATCTACCGGCAGATTCTGACCATACCTCGTTGTGGTGTTATTCTAGTTACCTAGGTAAGACGACTCAGCCTGAAGCCCTGCTAACCTGCTCTTGTGATTATTCCTTGCCCTAATCTTGTTTCTCTTGTTCCCAGGACCTCCGCTCCAGTGCACCTCCCTGCCTGGACATCTCGTGCTGCACAAGGAGTGCTCCTTGCTCTCTCTCGACACAGACCTGTGTCTTCTGCCCACAGCTGCACTGGGAGTGCACCTGTCCTCATCCCCCCAAGAAACATTCCCAATACCTGTCTGTTGCACATTCCTGCCTGTTCAACTGTCTGCTTGGGGAATATTATTAAAACACCCTAAAACGCTCCATTCTCTCTTCTCCTGTGTTCAGCTATTGGGCTCTGCCTAAACCCATTCTCACAAAATGCTGAACAGGGCAGAAAAACAAAACGGCACTACAGTAATATAATAAATTATAATAAAGCCTGCTCAGAAGGATAGCCAACACAAAAGGGAATGAGAAAGCAGATAACTCTGCGAGATTCAAACTTAAATAGGCTCGGCTACAATGAGGCACAGCTGCTCTGAATCAGGTGCAATCAAGCACACACACCTGCCCTACTAAGGGGCAATTAACCACAGCCATCACAGAACCATCAAACCAAGTAAAAACCACGACAACAAACAAACCATTATTATTATTATTATTATTATTATTATTATTATTATTATTATTATTATTATTATTATTATTATTATTATTATTATTATTATTATTATTATTATTATTATTATTATTATTATTATTATTATTATTATTATTATTATTATTATAGTTCAAAAACAACAACCATGTCAACAATATCTTTGAATGCAAATATGCGATCATTGTGCTTGAATGAGGAAAAAAAAGAAACAGGAAGATGAACATAAGTACCAATGGATATCAGCAACAATATGAAAATAATAATATTGGTAGGAATAAAAAAAAAATGGCTCTGTCTTTATCTGTCTGTCTCTCTCTCTCATTGTCTCTTCTCTGTCTCTCCCTCCCTCTCTCTCCCTCCCTCCCTCTCTACTACTCTCTCTTTAGCTCTCCATGTCTCTTTATTTCCAGTTCTGTCTTCCTCTTGCTCCCCGACTGTCTCCCTCACACACACACACACACACACACGCACGCACGCACGCACGCACACACACACACACGCACAGAAAGCCAAAAGTTGACACCAAACAGATGTGTCGGCTCACTGGAGCATTAAAGTGCTTTCCTCGCTTACCTCTGATTAAGAGAGAGGACGCCTGTCCCGTCTCAGTCCTGTCCCCACTTACCTCTGATTAAGAAACAGGACGCCAGTCCTGTCTCAGTCCTGTCCCCACTTACCTCTGATTAATAAAGAGGACGCCAGTCCTGTCTCAGTCCTGTCCCCACCTACCTCTGATTAATAAAGAGGACGCCAGTCCTGTCTCTGTCCTGTCCCCACCTACCTCTGATTAATAAAGAGGACACCAGTCCTGTCTCAGTCCTGTCCCCACCTACCTCTGATTAATAAAGAGGACGCCAGTCCTGTCTCTGTCCTGTCCCCACCTACCTCTGATTAATAAAGAGGACACCAGTCCTGTCTCTGTCCTGTCCCCACTTACCTCTGATTAAGAAAGAGGACGCCAGTCCTGTCTCAGTCATGTCCCCACCTACCTCTGATTAATAAAGAGGACGCCAGTCCTGTCTCTGTCCTGTCCCCACTTACCTCTGATTAAGAAAGAGGACGCCCGTCCCGCCTCAGTCCTGTCCCCACTTACCTCTGATTAAGAAAGAGGACGCCAGTCCTGTCTCTGTCCCCACTTACCTCTGATTAAGAAAGAGGGCGCCAGTCCTGTCTCAGTCCTGTCCCTGTTTACCTCTGATTAAGAAAGAGGACGCACGTCCCGCCTCAGTCCTGTCCCCACTTACCTCTGATTAAGAAAGAGGACGCCGGTCCCGCCTCAGTCCTGTCCCCACTTACCTCTGATTAAGAAAGAGGACGCCAGTCCTGTCTCTGTCCCCACTTACCTCTGATTAAGAAAGAGGACGCCAGTCCTGTCTCAGTCCTGTCCCTGTTTACCTCTGATTAAGAAAGAGGACGCCCGTCCCACCTCAGTCCTGTCCCCACTTACCTCTGATTAAGAGAGAGGAAGCCGGTCCCATCTCAGTCCTGTCTTTATGCCTCACGCCCCCGCTTTAATGGACGTGTACACTGCACACAATGATGGGCTAATCAGCTGCAGCTTAATAAAGCACAAAGGACTCTCTGGGCCGTGGGCATCCTGGCTGTGAGGACACCTCCACATCCACACCCTGCCTGCCCCAAATAAATTGGCTGGAAATCGCTGCATGTCTCAGGCTGCAATTAGGAGGCCCTCCCGTGGCTCGGAGCAGACGTTAACTAATAAAGGCTACATTTCCCTTGCAAATGAGACCCACTTTCCAAAGCCACCAAGATATCTGTCATTCTCTTAACCTGCAGATACTTTATTGTGTGTGTGTGTGTGTGTGTGTGTGTGTGTGTGTGTGTGTGTGTGTGTGTGTGTGTGCGTGTGTGTGTGTGTGTGTGTGTGTGTGTGTGTGTGTGTGTGTGTGTGTGTGTGTGTGTGTGTGTGTGTGTGTGTGTGTGTGTGTGTGTGTGTGTGTGTGTGTGTGTGTGTGTGTGTGTGCGTGTGTGTGTCGAGGTAAAGATAAAGGAGTAGATACTGTGTAAAACCTTTAATGACACTGGGCTTCAGTGTTCATTTTATGTCTCAAATACTCTTTTTAGTTTTCATCATATTTACTCACCTTTATCTATTTTTCGTTTAGTCAAGTTTTAGTCAACTACAGGTCTGAGCATTTTCGTTTTAGTATTTTTTGTTTAGTTTCGATTTAGTCTTTTTGGTTTAGGCTCACCACTCAGTTACAGCCTCATAAGTTGGTGTGAGCTTTATTAGTTGTCATACAGAAATACAGCATACTTTTGTATGAAATGCTTCTTTCTGTTTTAATAACAGAACTAAATAAAATAAAAAGATAGTATAAAATAAGTATAATATTAGTATAAAATAGAAAGTCAAGTACGTAAACAAGTGTAAACAAAACAAAAATGTTCAATATACATATATACAGTATATACAATGTATACACAATGCAGAGCAGAGAAGGTAACTGAGTTACAACAATATACAATAGCTTAGCTTGTGGTGTCACCTTGTGGTGGTGAGGTGCAATGAGGTATGAGATATGTGCAAATCTCTTATCAATAAATATAAAGTGTGTTAAGTGTCTACGGTGAGTAAAGTGGGTGCTACAGTGAGTTGTTTATTTAAATTGAGTGTGTACATGTGGATGTGTGTGCTGTGGGTGAATTTGATGGTTTGTTATAGTGTTATTGTTCATTGAGCATCCTGATGGCCTGGGGATAGAAGCTCCAATGTACTGGTGTCTCTGTTCACATGCCGTACAGTACTACATGCTATCAGCTGTTTCCAGAATGAGGTTATTGACCTATAGTAACACATGTCAAACGCTCACAATGGTGTAAGGTTGAGTTTCCTTTGTATCTTTCCTTTGTCTCCCCATGTGTCCTTGTCCACCTTGACTGGTAACTTCAAGAGTATAATATGACCCACCCTCTTAAAAAACAACATATATCATATCTATGACATATTTACAGTGTGCATAATGTTGGTCCTTGTTATCCGAAGCCATCGTCCTTCTCCCCTGCCTCTGTCCATCTCCTCCGAATGGACAGATAGCTATCCACTAATTAGCAGATTTGGCCATTGAAAAAAGATTTTTTTTCAAATGAATAACTTGTAGAGAGTGCTTTATTGAGGTTTAGGGACAGTTGACCGGTCCATCTCAGTGGTAGCATCACTTTGCCAGGTTTGCTAAATAAAGTGCTCATCATATTTGAAACTTATCCAACTACTCTTTTTTTTCCCCTACAGATTGATTTCAGGCCATCAGACACGTTGACAGGCCCCCTTGTTTACAACCTTGGGATTTGCTATCCCATGTACTAGGGATGCACCGATCTGATATTGATATCGGATATCGGCCCCGATATCACTAAAATAGCTAGATTGGGTATCGGAGACAATTAAACAAATTATAATAATAATAATAAAAAAATTAAAAAATTTGTCATTTAATTTGAATAATAAATAACAATTCAGTAGCCTACATTTATATCTATGTGTTAATTTGTTACATTTTGTTTCACTAAGTTAGGAAAGTAATGTTTTAAGTCAAGCCTAATGTTGCCTTGCACAAAAGAATGATCCCAGTCTCTCCCACACAGTGAGGCAGTACAGTTTATTAATTGAACAATGGGATCAGTACTCGGTATCGGCCGATACCCAAAGCCCAGGTATCGGTATTGGTATCGGGACTGAAAAAGTCGGATCGGTGCATCCCTACTGTAACTGAGGGGTTACAAAACCCTGACTGTATTAAAGATTGTGATAGATTAAACCACTGCTAGTTATGTACTTTAATTACTGGCCAGACAGTACATCAAATATAGATGGTGAACACCCACAAGAACACGGCATTGACAAAGACATAGTATTTGAGGGTAATTTATTATTATTAGGCAACGTTAGGTTACAGAATGAGAATTAGGGTTGCGCTTGTATGGCGAAGAATATACGTAAAGTCAGTCAATAGCATGAGTCACTAAGAATAGCAGGAATCCTACGATGGGTCTAAGTTGACACCACCTGTCGTATAGTAGCAACTATATAGGGCAACACTGGTACCGACTGGAGACAATGGGTTCCCTCCGGGGGTGTAAGGCCTGGAGGGTAGAGGAATGTTCGGGTACTCCGTCTGATTCAATGAGGAATAAAGAGACTCCAGGTACAGGAGTCGGTCCTTGTAAACTCCCTTGATCAGCAGCAAAGTAATAATTGTAATCCAAATGCTAGATAGCATTGATGACAGCTAGCCAGCCTCCGTCCACGAGGCCGGCCCGAGTTGTAATCCTCACGAGATTGAATCCCAAACGATAGTGGAAATCAACGATGCTCTTCTCCGGGTACCACGTTCCAAATCAATATAATCCAACCAGTAATGGTTCTGCAATCGCCGACGCCGATTCTCCGGTGTACATGTCCAACGGTTCTCCGCCTAGGACTCCTCGGGTGTGGGCGACGTATTTAGGCCACACAGCCTGGTTAAGTACACTAGCTAAAAACACGACGAACCGCTGGGTAATGCTACACACGAACGAACTGTGGCCGCACGATATACAATAAATGAACAACTATTTACTTCACATTAGATTAAGTCGAACTCAACGTTACTTCATTAAACTCTGACACTTTTACCATTCTATTCGCACGCGGTTCTCAATGCTCTGTTAGACGCAAGGTTGCTCACTTCACTGTTTTACCGAACTGCTGCTGTTCGCACCTGCGCCGTATTTATACTTAAGTGAATATCTAGTCCCAACCTCAGTACTTGTCTGGTATCACTACGCTGACTCCGGGCATGTTCCGACATGCCTGCACTTGTCTTTGAACTTGCCGTTGGGGGCTTGCGCGCTGGCGCCTGGGGGCGCTGTCCAATAGGAGAGCGAATATTACTCTGGTTTGAACGCAGGTAAAGGGATATTCCGTGTATATATATAAATAATATACAAAGTATATCAAACAATAAAGGTAGATTCTCAGTTTAAGGGGAGACACTGCAGGTGAATAGGGTAAAAACATTAACTAATAGATATAACAATGAAACTTCCCCAGTTGATTACTTATATTAAGACAATACTTTTTTGTATTACACGTTTTCTGAAATTGTATGTTTAAATATGCAAATGAGGCATGATCTACTTAAATATGCACTCATTTGCATATAATTCCAGGACAGAAATCTGAACATTGGATAAAGCCATTTTCAAACTTATAGTTTCATTTTGTTGACATATTAGAGCCAAAGGTTATTACAGAGGGGATTTTGGATATCTCTTTTTATCACTCCATAAATCAGAAAATACTCCATTCAGTAAATTTTTATGGTAAAATTCCATATTTCGCCATGTTTTTAGGAATAAAATGTGAAATAAATCAGGGTATGAATGCGATATCAACAAACCCTTCTGTAAATACCTTCAGAACATAGATATGAATAGAACTGGAAGGTTTGGTGTATGTGAGTGCTACTGAAGTGGAGATTTCTGGCTCAGAGTATGAGGAAAAACTCTTAAAACTCATTTTTGGGAAAACGCCTTCAAAGTTCTGTATTGTAAAATGCCATACTTTTTTTTTTAAACAGATATTTACAAACACAATACCTAATCAAACCATTAGTAATAGACAACCTAAACACATGCCTGATAACTGAATAATAATAATGATGTTATTGAAATGAACAGAACTACACACAGGCTACAAACAGTGTAGTACAGTGTAGTACCCCCTAATAGGCAAAAAATATTTGAATAGATATCACTATGAAACTTTCCCAATTTGTTATGTACATATAAACTAAGAAAAAATATATTGCAAGTTTTCTGAAATTTATGTTTATATATGCAAATGTGGCACTTCCCCATTAAATATGTGCACATTTATGGATGCAATAAGGCAAAATGATGTAAAATAAACAACTAAATGTGTGTTATTGACGTTTTATTGTCACTAGTTTCATAGAAGACATGTTTAGGAAGCAAAATATAACAAAATCTCAAAATCAACAAAAAAAGTATATTTGACTATTCACCTGCAGTGTCTCGCCTTAATCTGGCCCTTCACAACACCTACTATGTACTGCTGTCCTTGAGCAAGACAAATCCATTCT
>NC_140169.1:197953846-197961346 GCF_963971535.1 Notolepis coatsorum | reverse complement strand
AAGTGAAGAACAATAATAAGCAAGGCAAACTCGAACCACACAACCACATGCCACGTGGTTGGCAATCTGGGACCGAAGGAACACCACTCTAACCATGCAGTTCACCGTGTAGGACGAATCTAATATGGCCAACAATATACCTACCCCCCACAGGGTTTGGTCCACGCAGGCAGCACATAATCAAAAGTCCACATACCGTGGCAATTGGCATAACCAGCAAAGTAATAATTACTACACAAACAGTGGCAACCAGAGGCCACCTCACTCCACTTGGTCACTGGCAAAATGACACCATGACGCGCCGAGACGTGTGTGCTGTCAGGTATTTGGCTACCCATCCCCCTTGATGTGACTGCCATCAGCTGTTATTCATTAGGCAATCAGCACTCTTCAGTAGGGATGGGCAGCACCTGACAGGGAGAGAAGAGACAGCATTAACTCCCATGTTCAACACACACACAGGGCCGCCTCAGGGGGTGTGCGAGCAGTGCGGTCGCACAGGGCCTCGCGGGAAGGGGGGCCTCGCAAAAAAAAAAAAAAAAAAAAAAAAAAAAAAAAATTATTTATTTTTTTATTTTTATTTTTATTTTTTTTATTTTTTTTTGCGAGGCCCCCCTTCCCGCGAGGCCCTTTTTCATCACAGACCTAAAATCTAGTTTTGCTTATATGCTTATATATTTCACATTAGACACGTTTGTAGAATGTGTCTGACTTGTTCCTGCCTCTGCGGCTCTGCAGACTGCAGTTTTCCGGTTTCTGTGGCTTTGCTGCTCTACAGATTTTAGGATAGTGTTTCCGGCCCGGGCTCTTCTCCCGTCCGCCGTAATACCAAATAGAAGAAGAAGAAGACACACGAGGTAGATAATTCAGCGCTATTCAGAGGAGCCATGGATGTCTTTTCAAAAGCAGCATGGATCAGAAGAAATTACACCGTGGGCCAAGAAAGTCTCCTTCCAACTTTACCATTGGCATTGATACTGCGTTATGGTGAGTCAAGCTATTATTATATTCCCGCCGTGGACCTATCTCTCTCTCTCTCTCTCTCTGGAGCCAAACTGGTCGACTAGCTAATAGTACTACTAGTAGCTAACGGTGTGTGCCTGGTGTCAGTACCTGGCTGTATGTAGCCGCATAGCTTGCTTCTGCGTTAGCTAATGGTTAGCACAAGCTAACAGCTAACTCAAGGCTAACTGATAGCATCAAACGAACGTTCCCAGCCGAGCGCAGCCGGCAGTTAACGTCGAAGCTAAACAGCTAACTGGCTAACAGTTAGCTCAATCAGCTGTTAGCTAATTAGCTGTTAGCTTGTGCTAACCATTAGCTAACGCAGAAGCAAGCTATGCGGCTACATACAGCCAGGTGCCTGATTGAGCTAACTGTTAGCCAGTTAGCTGTTTAGCTTCGACGTTAACTGCCGGCTGCGCTCGGCTGGGAACGTTCGTTTGATGCTATCAGTTAGCCTTGAGTTAGCTGTTAGCTTGTGCTACGACCATTGACATTAGCTGTGAGAATAGCAGGGGGTTCTGGCACTCTGACTACGACATCATCTTTGACAGAAGATGTAGTCGGGCCTGCACCATGACAAGGCTCTGGCAGCAGCTTATTTTGTCCCGACAGCGAGAGGCCTTTCGTCAACGTGGAGACCTGTGTTATGGCCTTTCGCCCTGCGTTCCTTGGTGCAGGTAAGATTAATGAAAATGTCATGACATTACCCCACTCTTCCTTCCTTCCCCTCCCGAATGTTTTGTTAATAACGATGTTTTTTTCCAGGCAAAACATATGCTACTTCACAACATTTGGAGATACGACATGTGCTGTGTGTGAATGTCTTGGTCGTTTGTGTAGCTTGGGTAGCGTTGGGCCGTTGGCCAAAGCTGTGTGTGTCACAGTACCTGGCTAGCCTATTTAGCTGATGTCGGCCATTGGCTCCTTGCTGCTTTGGTTTCTCTATAGACCCTCTTCTCTTTGGATTTAAGTGTTGATCTTTGTCCTTTTTGATCTCTCATACATGCTCTCTCTCTAACACACACACATGCTCTCTCTCTCTCTCTCTCTCTCTCTCTCTCTCTCTCTCTCTCTCTCTCTCTCTCTCTCTCTCTCTCATACATGCTCTCTCTCTAACACACATGCTCTCTCTCTCTCTCTCTCTCTTTCTAACACACACAGTCTGCCTATGGCGGCCTTTCTCGATGGCTAGGCTGTGCTCGCTGAGTCTGTATAGTCAAGGATCTTCAGTCACAGTGCTCAGGTATTCTGCCACTGTGTACTCTCTGTTTAGGGCCAAATAGCATTTCAATTTCTTTCCAATGTGTCTCTCTCTCTCTCTCTCTCTCTCTCTCTCTCTCTGTACACTGTATATTGACTGTAGAACGGGAGCTCTCTCTCGCTCTCTCTTTTGCTATATGTTGACTGTATCATGCCCCGCCTCGGGCAGCGCTATTATTTAAGAATAGGTTGACTGTATGAAAAAAAAAAAAAAAAAAAAAAAAAAAAGATATATATATATATATATATATATATATATATAATTTTTTTTTTTAACCTTTTGGGGGGGGGGGGGGGGGGGGGGGGCTTGCGTTAAATCTCGCACAGGGCCTCGCATTTTTCCCAGGCGGCCCTGCACACACACATCATATACCAAACATGACACATTAAATATACTAACCTGATGTTCAGAAGGTGTCATAAATACAGTAATAATGGTAATGACCAACCCACGTACCCAGGTACGTCACACCTCCCCCCATAAGAGCGAACCTGTAGGGTTAGCAAAACATTATTACTTATTACCCAACATCCGATTAGTACCACACACCAGGGAAAACAGAAACAACAAAAAAAAATTAAAAATTCTCCTCCCACAATCACCCACCAATGGGCACACCAGCACCACACAGGCCTAGAAAACCCAGCCTCCACCGCTTTAAAGCGAGCAATTGCTCGGGCGACACTGCTTCACGAATGTAAAAATGAGGTGGATACGATCCAGGTGATATGTCTTTCATCATCATCTCTCCAATAGATGGTTCGGGAATTACCAGCTGCCCCTGAACGCTACATACAGCAACCTCTTCCATCTCGCCAACAGATGGCCCCTTGTCCTCGGCGAGAGCCTCGCCCCCGACAGATTCACTCAACGTCAAAACTTGAGTTCGCTCCCCGCCCTGTGCCTTGGTGACAACACAAGCAGAACACACATTGGGGTGATTATCAAGCAATTCATCACAACACAAGTCAGTCAATGGAGCCTTTTCAACCCCCACTACAGGAATCACACTATCCCCAGCGAACTTGTTCCTCATGACAAAATCAACACTCACACCTTTTGGTTTCTGGGCTGACTTCGTGATTTTGTCCTGTCGCTTCCTCAGCGTACGACATCCTTTTACCACATGGCCTGTCTCTTTACAATAATTGCACACCACCGGTCTCCTAGACGGCGGCGAGCGTGGCCGGATTGCTGACTCAATCAACGCATCGCACAGAACTTTCCCCCCAGCTATATCATTTCCCATGATAAAATCAATTCCGGCTACCGGAAAAGAAGAACGAACCGCCACGGGAAAACAACCTGTGACTAGTTTTGACCTCACATGTATCATATGTAACGGAGCGGGCGTGTAGCCCATCTCTATCCCGCACACAATAGCACTTGTATTACAAGACGACTCCACACTTAACGGCAATACATCCCAGCATAAAGGACTGTGAACCACCTGTATCACGAAGGATCCTCACCTCGCGCTGGTCACAGACCTTACCCGACAGTGACACAAAACCAGAAGATATAAAAGGATCAAAACAACTGTCCGGTTTCCCCCGCCCAGGGCGTGAGACAGTGCTAACCAACCCCACCACCCTTGGTTCCTGAGCTGGCCTGTCAGTATTTTGCCGATCGCGCACAAATGCATAACAGTCTGCCGCCAAATGACCTGGCTTGCTACAATAATTACAATGTCTCTTTTCAGACGGAGGCGAGCGTGGTCGAAATGATCGCTCGTCGCCTCCTACATACACATCATTTCGCACAGAACCATGTGATGCAGAAACATTTTTGTGGATCATTGCCAACTCGTCACACAAAACTGCAGCTTCCTGGAGGGTAGAAACCTTTCGCTCCTCCAACTGTATTATCATGTGTTCGGGCACAAATTTTTTAAATTGTTTCATGAGGATTAACTCGCTCAAAGCCTCGACCCCATCCACCTTACACGCTTCACACCAACGAGTGAACACCATCCGTTGTTCATGGGAAAATGCCACATGTGTTTGCGAGGGAGCTTTACTTAGTCCCCTAAACCGCTGCCTATACGCCTCCGGCACCAGTTCATATACGCGCAAGACAGCACCCTTCACTTTCTCATATACCATGCTGTCCTCCTTTGATAAAAACTGGCATGCGTCCTGAGCCCTACCCGTGAGCTTATATTGCACTAATAGTGCCCACTGATCCTCCGGCCAATTCGCAGCCCCCGCTACCCGCTCAAAATTCACAAAAAATGCCTCCACCTCAGATTCTCGAAAAACAGGAACCATAGCAATATGTTGCCCAACATTAAAACTGCCCTGGCCACCTTCAGATGAGGGCGAAGAAGAGCCAACACTCCCCAGCTCCATCCTCTTCAGTGTAATCTGGAGCTCTCTATCTCTCTCCTTCTCCCTTCCTCGCTCTTCCCTGTCTCTCTCAGCTGCTCTGTCCTCTCTGTCAGCTGCTCTGTCCTCCCTGTCTCGTGTAATCTGGAGCTCTCTATCTCTCTCCTTCTCCCTTCCTCGCTCTTCCCTGTCTCTCTCAGCTGCTCTGTCCTCTCTGTCAGCTGCTCTGTCCTCCCTGTCTCGTACAGCTGCTTTGTCCTCTCTGTCCTCTCTGCGCAACAGCGCTCTCTCCTCCATCTGGAGACGGGCAAAACGCAGACTAGAGCGCGCATGGCCAGCAGACGTGGAGTCTTTATCCGAATCGCCCGCGCCCTCACTTTCAGCTCCGGCCGTACTACCATTCTTCCTAATAGCACCACCATCCGGGTTAAGATCACGTAAGGGAGAGTCAACCCATTCGCCAGTGTGTGCAACCTCCTGATCACTATGACTCACTACTCCCTGAGCCGTGCTAAACACCTGTTGCTCCACCAACCCCGCTATAACAGCTGCTTTCATATTCATTCATATATTCATATATGCACAGCAATATCATAATGCCTAGCAATAAGGCCTAATTCCGCCTTAGTGCAACCTTCCACCTGATCCTCTGTCGGATCCGCCACGAAGGCTTCAAAAACAAACGCAGACGCAGCCATATTGTGTTTTTATGCGTGCGTAAAAAAAAAATATATACATATATATCACGTCCTCACTTAATTAACCATGACCGTGCACAATAATAATAGACACATTCTGCTTTCATACCTCTTAAGCAAACAATCCAACTGACCACATCTACTAAATGAAAATAATAACAAATGGTCCTAACCACTCAACTAGGAGTCACCTGTGTCACTCTAGCCTATCCCAGATAAACTACTCCACTAGCTGGATGAAAGGCTACACATATCTTCAATCGCTTACCGATTTCATTGCGCGCTCCACCGGAATCACGACTCGTGCCCCCCACCCTCTAGCCAAGCAGGTGACCCCCCCCCCCCTGTTACCTATGTGGCAGAAAAATAGAATGGTTAAGAGCATCACAACAATAATGGTTTACATCAATCAACTGTGCACGGACAATGGACCCCACTAACTTACCAATTTAGAAAACGCTATCTTATTACACCTGATATGCTTCAATCGACAAGTCACCCCGTTATTTTACCAACAAGGAACCATACAATTGCGCAAGCTTAACGAGCCCCCATGTCATGTACAGAGGTCTATCGACCATATAAGATGGTAACTGGGCAGGTGGTACATGAGCAGAAACAACCCCCTCAGTAGAAAAATGCTTTTCAAAAACAGTCCCGGGTAGGCAGATAGTAAACAAAGACGTTTACAAATGGTAAATTGGGTTTTATTGTAATGTGGGGGTTTCAACCCACGGCCTTTTCCCAAAGGGAAAAGGGATGTTATCAGTGGGGATTTCAACCCACAACACACACAAAGGAAAAGGGTAAGGGGAGAACAAACAAAGTGAAGAACAATAATAAGCAAGGCAAACTCGAACCACACTACCACATGCCACGTGGTTGGCAATCTGGGACCGAAGGAACACCACTCTAACCATGCAGTTCACCGTGTAGGACGAATCTAATATGGCCAACAATATACCTACCCCCCACAGGGTTTGGTCCACGCAGGCAGCACATAATCAAAAGTCCACATACCGTGGCAATTGGCATAACCAGCAAAGTAATAATTACTACACAAACAGTGGCAACCAGAGGCCACCTCACTCCACTTGGTCACTGGCAAAATGACACCATGACGCGCCGAGACGTGTGTGCTGTCAGGTATTTGGCTACCCATCCCCCTTGATGTGACTGCCATCAGCTGTTATTCATTAGGCAATCAGCACTCTTCAGTAGGGATGGGCAGCACCTGACAGGGAGAGAAGAGACAGCATTAACTCCCATGTTCAACACACACACATCATATACCAAACATGACACATTAAATATACTAACCTGATGTTCAGAAGGTGTCATAAATACAGTAATAATGGTAATGACCAACCCACGTACCCAGGTACGTCACACTCCCCCTCTCTCCCTTTGTGTTGCTCCCCTCTCTGTCTCTCCCTCTGTGTGTGTCTCTCTCCCTATCTGTCTCGCTCTCCCTCCCTCTGTGTGTCTCTCTCCCCCTCTCTCCCTCTGTGTTTCTCCCCTCTCTGTCTCTCCCTCTGTGTGTGTCTCTCTCCCTATCTGTCTCTCCCTCTGTGTTTCTCCCCTCTCTCTCCCTCCCTATGTGTGTCTCTCTCCCCCTCTCTCCCTCTGTGTTTCTCCCCTCTCTGTCTCTCCCTCTGTGTGTGTCTCTCTCCCCCTCTCTCTGTCTATCTCTCCCTCTGTGTGTCTCTCTCCCCCTCTCTCTGTCTCTCTCTCCCTCTGTCTCTCTCTCCCTCTGTGTGTGTCTCTCTCCCCCTCTGTCTCTCTCTCCCTCTGTGTGTCTCTCTCCCCCTCTCTCTGTCTCTCTCTCCCTCTGTCTCTCTCTCCCTCTGTGTGTGTGTCTCTCTCTCCCTCTGTGTGTCTCTCTCTCCCCTCTCTCTGGTTCTCACACCTGGGGGAGAGATCATCTGAAGCTGCAGTTATAGACTTGTTCTACATCATTCTATTTCTATGATTAATGGACTTTACTACATACATGCACTTTGTACTGATGGGCTGTCTGTAGCCTAGGTAATGATTTCCCCTGGCATTTGAATTGCCAGGGGAAATCATTAATGACAATAATTACACTGCTTGTGATTTTGCCATATGTATCAATAGTTAAGGTTGCCATGGTAATGGTAATACATGTCAGTCACAAATCTCGTCAGATGGTGCAAACACAATTCACCTCTGTTGCTCACAATCTGTG
>NC_140169.1:197696346-197948846 GCF_963971535.1 Notolepis coatsorum | reverse complement strand
CACGCACACACACGCACACACACACTCACACACGCACACACACACATACATAGTATACACATGTGCAGTATACACACACACACACACACTCACATACATAGTATACACATTTGCAGTATACACACACACACACTTGCATACATAGTATACACATGTGCAGTATACACACACACACACTTACATACATAGTATACCCATGTGCAGTATACACACACACTCACTTACATACTTGGTATACACATGTGCAGTATACACACACACACACACACTTACATACATGGTATACACATGTGCAGTATTGACACACTCACTTACATACATGGTATACACATGTGCAGTATTGACACACTCACTTACATACATGGTATACACATGTGCAGTATTGACACACTCACTTACATACATGGTATACACATGTGCAGTATTGACACACTCACTTACATACATGTTATACACATGTGCAGTATTGACACACTCACTTACATACATGGTATGTACACATGTGCAGTATTGACACACTCACTTACATACATGGTATATACACATGTGCAGTATTGACACACTCACTTACATACATGGTATGTACACATGTGCAGTATTGACACACTCACTTACATACATGGTATACACATGTGCAGTATTGAAACACTCACTTACATACATGGTATATACACATGTGCAGTATTGACACACTCACTTACATACATGGTATACACATGTGCAGTATTGACACACTCACTTACATACATGGTATACACATGTGCAGTATTGACACACTCACTTACATACATGGTATATACACATGTGCAGTATACACCCACACACACACACACAGACATAGACACAGACACACACAGACATAGACACACACAGCCAGACAGACACGTACACACACAGAAACACAAACTTAGACACAGACACACACAGACAGACATACACATACACACACAGACACACACACTTAGACACAGACACACACAGACAGACATACACATACACACACACATCTACTGCTGCGTGGACTGATATGTTGTGTACATGCTGAGGCTGATAACACACACACACACACACACACACACACACACACACACACACACACACACACACACACACACACACACACACACACACACACACACACACACTGACACAGACTGACACATACAGACAGACACACACACACTGACACACACAGACAGACATACACACAGATACACACACACACAGACAGACAGAAACACAGATACACACACACATAGACACACACTGACACAGACAGACACACACACACACAAACACACACTCTGACACACACACACACACACACACACACACACACACACACACACACACACACACACACACACACACACACACACACACACACACACACACACACACTGACACAGACTGACACAGACAGACAGACAGACAGACACACACATACACACACTGACACACACACAGACAGACAGACACACAGATACACAACTCAGACAGACAGACACACAGATACACACACACATAGACACACACTGACACAGACAGACAGACACACATACACACAAACACACACTCTGACACAGACAGACAGACACACACACGTACACACACACTCACACACACACACACAGACAGACAGACAGCCACACACATATACAGTACACACACACACACACACACACACACACACACACACACACACACACACACACACACACACACACACACACACACACACACACACACACACACACACACACACACACACACACTGACACAGACTGATACAGACAGACACACAGATACACACACACAGACAGACAGACACACAGATACACACACACATAGACACACACTGACAGACACACACACAAACACACACTCTGACACACACACACACACACACACTGACACAGACTGACACATACAGACAGACAGACACACACATACACACACACTGACACACACACAGACAGACAGACACACATATACACACTCTCAGACAGACAGACACACAGATACACACACACACATAGACACACACTGACACAGACAGACAGACACACACACACAAACACACACTCTGACACAGACAGACAGACACACACGTACACACACACACTCACACACACAGACAGACAGACACACAGATATGCACACACACATAGACACACACTGACACAGACAGACAGACACACATACACAAACACACACTCTGACACAAACAGACAGACACACACGTACACACACACTCACACACACACACACACAGACAGACAGACACACACTCACATATACAGTACACACACACACACACACACACACACACACACACACACACACACACACACACACACACACACACACACACACACACACACACACACACACACACACACACACACTGTTACAAAGAATGAAATCAGGAATGTCCAATCGTTGCTTTTCTTTGAATCAAATCTTAAGGTCCTTTATTTTCTATTAGTTACAAATTCTAATTCAGTTCAGTTCTTTTTCTTCCAGTTCAGTTCAGTTCAATTCAAAGTCTCTTTGCATTCTTTCAGTTCAGTTCAGTTCAGTTCAAAGTCCTATTACATTTCATTTCCATTTCATTTCATGCTGTGTGCTCAAAGAGCACGCCACCTATATTACACAGCTGGTTCTAATAGCAATCAAAAACAATTCAGCTCAGCTGCAGTGTTTTGGAACACGTTGGCAGGAGCTGTCCACTCTTGCGTGGTGCTGAAAGACAAACTACATTAGTTTTGTTGGCGAACAAGCATTGCACTTTCATTGTCAATAAAGAAAAATAAAACAAATAAGACAAAACGTTATCACCAATTAACTATGTGTGTGTATTATATTTTACTTTATGAGTCTGAAAGAAAATGTATATTATTTATAATAATAGTTGCAACAAACTCCGGCCCGATGAACACTGTTCATCAATTAATCTCAAGGTTATACAATAACTGTATTGGCCGTCTGATCATTTTCCTTCCTGGTAACTGTATTGAGCAACTTCTAGTTTTGCCATCACGACCTGGGAATACTTCATGTATCCTACCCATTTTCCAGAGTTGTCTTGGCAACATGTGTTCGTTTACCAGTACCACATCACCTTCCTTCAGTGGTGTTGTTTTCTTTGTGGAGGATGCGTGAGCAGATCTCAATTCCATTAGGTATTCACTTCTCCACCGATTCCAGTATCCATTGACGAGACGTTCTCTGTATCGCCATCTCTTGTTCATGTCCTTT
Organism: Notolepis coatsorum; assembly: GCF_963971535.1. Classification (NCBI taxonomy): domain Eukaryota; kingdom Metazoa; phylum Chordata; class Actinopteri; order Aulopiformes; family Paralepididae; genus Notolepis; species Notolepis coatsorum. The sequence continues at coordinate 197,945,585 of NC_140169.1, read as the reverse complement.
CGAGTTCCTTGTTGTATGTTTGACTCTTTTACAGTCTGTGGTGGTAGTGTCGTCAGTCGGTTTCCTACCAGGAAGTGAGCTGGGGTTAGAGGTGCCACCTCGCTTTCGTGGTCCACATAAGTGAGTGGTCTTGAATTGATCACTGCCTCCACTTCAGTCAGAAAGGTCTGCAGTTCCTCGAAGCTCAGAAATGCTTTTCCCACAATTCTTTTGAGGCTGGTCTTGACTGAACGCATCATACGCTCCCATATACCACCCCACCATGCAGCTCTTTCCACAATAAACTTCCAGTTTATCCGTTTTTCTGCAAAGAAGTCCTTCACTTGGTTGGATTTCATTGATTTCCATATTTCGTTCAAGTCCTGTGATGCCCTTTTAAATGTCTGTGCATTGTCTGAATAAATTGTTGAGCAAATGCCTCTTCTTGCAATAAACCTTCTGAAGGCCAAAAGAAAGTTAGGTGTCGTCAAGTCTGACACTAATTCTAAGTGAACAGCTCTGGTTACTGCGCACGTGAATAAAGCAATGTAGGCCTTTTTGTGGTTAGGTCTGACGTCAACTCCAGTCACTTCAAATGGTGCAGCTTCATTTGTCCTGTCCGTAGGTAAAGGTGCTGTTATTTCTTGACTGGCCTTGGTTGTAAACCTTTTGCAAATGAGACATCTGTTTAGAATCCGTTTAGTTGCTTGTCGTCCTCTTAGGATCCAGAAACGTTCACGTAGCTGTGTTAAGGTGTTCTGAAGTCCATTATGCATTACCTCTTCATGCGCATGTTTTATTTCCAGTTCTGTAAATAAGTCATGCGTGGGTAGAATAAACGGATGCTTTTGTCCATATCTGAGGCTTGATTTTTGCAATCTACCTCCAACTCGCATTACTCCATTATCCAAGAATGGGTTTAAATCTTTAATTTTCGAGTGCTTGTGAATATCCGTTCCCTTTTGCAATTCCTTCATTTCTTGTGGGAAGGCTCTCTTTTGCGTTTCAGCAATCCAGTATAACTCTGCTGTGTTCATTTCCACTGCCGTCAGTGGCCCTTGGCGTTTACTTTTATTGCGCGAGTTATGCACAAATCGGTTTACCCATGCAGTAATTCTGAGAACTGTAGTTAGCCTACTGTAATTTTCAAGCGGAATAATTGCAGGTTCTGTTAGGTACGTTTTTGTTTCGGTCACAACATGGTACTGTTTGACAGTCTCCTCAATGGGCTCTTGTAGGCTATGCCCGGGGGTTTCCTTTTCTATTTGACGGGGGTCCGCGTCTCTTAGCCATTGTGGTCCATTCCACCATAAGCTCTGAGTCTTTAGGTTTTCCGCGGATATTCCTCGTGTGCCTAGATCGGCTGGATTATCTTTACCAGGACAGTGTCGCCAATCTTCTGGCTCGGAAAGTTTTTGGATTTCAACTATCCTGTTTGCAACGAATGGTTTCCACTGGTTGGCGGAGCCCTTTATCCAGTGAAGTGCGATTGTTGAGTCTGTCCAAAGGTAAGCTTTTATCGGTGTGTCTCTGGTGTCCGATATATATTTACAAAGTCTCGCTCCTATTAGAGCTGCTAATAACTCCAGTCTTGGTAGCGTCACCTTCTTCAAAGGGGCTACCTTTGTTTTGGCACATATTAACGTGCAGGTGCTTTCGTCATTCCCAACCGTGCGTAAATAGCCTACGGCGCAGTACGCGGTTTCACTGGCATCGCAGAATACGTGTAGTTGTCGCTCTGTGATTGAACTCGTGGTTCCAGTGTCGTAGGGTCTGGGAATTACCATATTCTTGACAGTTTGTAACTCTCCATACCATTCTTTCCATTTTGACTTTAAATCGGTGGGCAAGTCCTCATCCCACTCTAGGCCTCGTTCCCATGTTTCCTGGAATAGTCGCTTGGCCCTCACCGTGAATGGTGACAGGAACCCGATAGGGTCGAATAACCTGGCGGCTGTTTGCAGGATTGTCCTCTTTGTGCATTTTGTATTCTTTGATTCTCGTAGAATACTTGTCAGATCAAACATGAAATTGTCCGATGTCGTTCTCCACGTCATTCCCAGAACCTTGACTGGGGCATTCTGGTCCGATTTCGTTTCCTGTAATTTGTTCTGTAGTTCAGGTGAATTAGTTTTCCATTTACACATCTTCATTGTGGCCTTGTCCATGATTATTTTGGATTCATTATACAACTTGTATGCATCTTCTACTGTATCCGCTCCATTTATGAAATCATCCACATAAAGAGTTTCTCTTAATGCTTTTACCGTAGAGGGGTATGTTGACTCCAATCCCTCCAGATGATGTCTGATCGTTGCTGACAGCAGGAATGGGCTGGCAGTCGCGCCAAATGGAACCCTTGTCATCCTCATTATGCATTCATTATATTCGTTTTCATTCTCTGTATGAGGTGTCTTGTCTGTCCACAGGAACCTCAGTGCGTCTCGATCTGTCGGGTTTATTGAGATCTGTAGGAAGGCCTTTTCAATGTCCGACATGAAAGCAATTTTGTGTTGTCTGAATTTCAGTAGTACATTCAATAAATCAGGGTTCATATTGGGCCCAGTTAATAGACAGTCATTAAGTGAGTCACTATTTTCATCATGTGATGATGCATCGAATACAACCCTGACTTTCGTCGTTGCGCGTTTTTCCTTCACAATAGCATGATGTGGCATGTAGTACAATGGGTTACCGGTGATATTGGTTTCGACTGGTTCAATGATTTTCTTCTCCAAGTAGTCTTTGATCACCTCATTGTATCTTGTGAAGAGTTTCCCATCATGTTTGAATCTTCTCATCAGACGTTGAAACCTGTTCTCTGCAATTCCGTAGTTGGATGACAGTTTCAAATTATCTGTGCGCCATGGTAGTTGCACTTCATAACGTTCTCCGTTGTGCGTAATGGTTTCTTTGAATTGTTTCAGAGCAATTTCATCATTGGCGCTCAACTTAGTTTCTAGTTCAGGGTTGATTCCCAGGGATTCTAGCTCCCAAAATAAGCGTAACTGGTCAGACAGTGTTTTATTATCTACATTGACATGCATCACTCCGACGTTGGTTATAGTGCTGACGTGCATTGTAGTTACCGTTCCTTGAATGAGCCATCCGAAGCTGCTCTCGGCTGCCACTAGTCCATCTTGTAGTCTTTCAATCTTCCCAGAGACCACTTTCCAATAGTAGTCGGATCCGATTAATATTTCCACGTCTTGATTTTCCATTCCGTGGACCTTTACGTCGGCCAACAGCATTCCTTTTTCTTCCATCTCCGTGCGTAATGGCTCTCCGGGTACACTCATTAGTGACGTGCACACTTGTGGTGATTCCAGTAATTCAATTTCGATTGTTTGGCCATTTCTTACATCGGATAATTTTGCCCGTACTTTATTGCAATGCACTCGTTTTGGTTGTAGGCTGCCAAACGTGTGTAATTGTATTACCTCGGAGCCTATTACCGGTAGATTTAGTTTGCGTGACAATTCTGTCCTTATAAAGCTACGTTGACTCCCACCGTCCAACAGGCATCTGGTCAATTTACTCCTGGTTGCGTTTTGGCCAACCAACCACACTGTTGCTGTTTGGAGTAAAACATTGCTATTATTGCCCGAATTATATCCGACGGTAGTATCAGTTTGTAGGTTTGTGGGTTGTTGCGCTACGCGCTGTCTTGGTTCATAAGGGCGCATATCATGGGGTTGAGCGCATACTACTTTGTGGTGTCGCCGGCCACACTTCTCGCATGAAACCTGCATTTTACAAGTTCTGGCCATATGTCCTGTCCCCAAACACACAAAACAACGTCCTTGTCTTTTAAGGAATTCTCTTCTTTGTTTGACTGTATTTTCCGTGCAGTATTTGGATATATGGTTGGCTTTGTTGCAAAATATGCAGTTCTGTGGCGCTCCCGTATATAATGCAGCGGTAGACGCTCTATAGGCTGCGGTAGGCCTATGTCTTTGCTCATAATTTTGTTTGTCAATTTGTGGGTTCAGATCAATCAAGGTTGCCGTTCTTTCTCGGCTTTCAACTTCTCTTTTCAGGAATTTCATTAGGCCATCTACTTCCAACATGTCGTCTTCCTCTCTTTGACGGCTGAACGCGAGCGTTATGCTCTCTGGCACCATTTTCATTAGGATAGGGCAGAGTAAGCTACCATACATTTCAGAGACGACTTGAAGCGCTGACAGACTTTTTTTTTTTTTTTTTTTTTTTTTTTTTTATTATTGCAAAACAAAAATGATTAAAAGTCAGTACTCAACACACAATGCATAATGCAACTTTCAGTCAAGGTGGTGAAGTGTCTTTTCTTCATTCATGTATCTCTATCTAAGTTCATTGATCGTATAGTGTTGTATATCACCCTTTCCTCTGCATTGGTTTAGGTATTTTCAGATGTTCGGTTTCAAGTAAGAGGAGACTGACGATATGGTCAAAATCAACGGGCGGCGGTGTTTATTAATAAAACAGCTTTAGGAATTAAAACAGTACATCGTCTCTTTGGTTCAATCTAATTGTCTCTTTCATTTCAATCTAATCGTCTCTCGGTGCTGTTCGCTGTCTCAGGTTGTCCATGGCCAACACGCGGCTTCTCTTTGTGGTGGTTGCCAAGGCAACCTTGGGTCTCCGTCAGTCTCAGCGCTCAAGCAAGGAGCGCTTGATTTCATCTCTCTCCGTGGCAGGATCTCCTGCTGCGAAGCGATCTTCTGTCATTGGGTGTCAGTGGCTCTGAGTCTCCGGCTCGGCTCTCAAGCTCCGGTTGGTGATCCTCTCTCCGTCGGTGGAGGTTCAGCGCTCAAGCCAGGAGCGTTTCATCTCCAGGTTCCTTCGCTCAGCCGGTGTGTGTGGCGTGTCTCTCCAGGTTCCTTCTGGTGTGAGTCGTGTGTCTAGTGAGTCGCCATCAGCCCTTTTTATCAGAGGAGAGAGAGAGAGAGAGGGAGGGGGAGACAGAGAGCGAGAGGGGGGGGGGAGACCCTGCCTGCCTATTCACGTCCACTTATTTTTGGTCACATTCCAGCAGAAAACATGTCTGCTTGGTGTCCTGTGACCACATGTTTCGCTGACTCAACCTCCTGGGTCCTCTGACAACGGTTTTCACAGTTGGAATCTGCTGATACTTTAATCATTACTTAATGAGAGGGTAGTTGTTCACTGAGTAATACATCATCATGCTTGTGACTAAAATGTTTACATAGTCTAGATATGAACCAGACTACTTTTTCAGACAGTGCCCAGACAACAAACCCTATATCCCCGTCCTTTAATAGAACACTTTATTTTCCTGATGAACATTTGACCAATACTGTATAGTTTTAGCTTCTAGTTTTAAGAGTTTTTATTCTTTATTGTGACTAAGTTATTCTAGTTGTTCTAAGAGTTATGCCTACATGTAACTTTATTAGTTTTCTCTATATCCTTGATGCATTTTGAACATTTGGCCTCACTTGAGTGCTGCTGACTTATCTATCTGAGAGGCTCTTTTTACAGTCCGATTTACTCTGTCTCCTGACCACTCTGCCATGTCGTAACTTGAAAGTCCTTACTTAGGGTAGGGGTCAGTTTTATTGTCTTTAAGGTCAGCCATCTGTTTTCTGGGGAGTCAACCGCCTCTACCCTAGGGTCTCAGAAATACCTTCACATGGTGTTCTAAATAACCTTTCTATCAAGCAGCATTTTGTCTTTCAAATCATTTTCCTTGTACATTTCACTTGCATTTATTCATGTTTTCATTTAGAAATATACGACAATCCACCCTTAGGGGGTTTAATAACCCACTATACAATATTAATTTTCTAAATTAAACATGTTAAAAATCATAATCATAATTTTTGCTAATATTTTTCAAAATTTCAAAAAAATCCAAAATTGACCCAAATCGAACTAGAAAAAACCCCTTTCCATCTGTACAGTTACAAAATCATCATTTCACCTACCTTTTCCTCCTTTCACAGTTATACACATTTATCAGTTATTATTATGACATCCAGTCTAGGTCCGTCTCTCTATGCAAAGAGATGATCGTACCATTCTCAGCTTCTTTTCGTTTAAGACTATATTTATCCATGTACTTAGCTTAAATGTCTATTTTGTGTAATGGACTCTGCAAGAAAAGATTAATACATCACACCACTAAAATATTAACTCTCTAAACATTTGAGGGAAATTCAAACAAGCAACATAAATCATTTTTACTCCTTAAAAAGACCACTGAGGCCTCAATTATTCTTCGCTTTCATCCCTGTCAGTTATCTCTGTTTAAAACCTCCTAAGGCCTTTACTGCTAACTCGTTTTTGACCGTTTTCTTCTTGTTGTATCTTGTGCTAATCACCGCCCCTTCTTCGTTGTATGCAGGTCTCTGGTACTGCTCCGATTTTCCACAGAAGGAAACGATTTTCCCTCTGTCCTTTTTTTTCATTTTGGATTATTATTTACAAACACACAATAGATTGGAAACATTTATTTTCACAGATACATCTTTACTGTTCTGCATTTTGACAATACATTTTTCTCCAATTCATTATCTATGTATTTCACAGCTTCTTACGTTAGCATTCAATCAAATCATCTTTGTCTCATTTCTTTTTGTGCTGTACTGTTTTACTAGATCAAATATCTTAAGATCAACACAACTACCTCCACCCTTGACAGTGGAATAACCATTATTTCACTTTCAAATACCTCGTTTCCCGACAGCTCCTCGGTCCGGACAGTCAGCTCTAGACGAGGCCAATCACCAACAGAACCTATGTGCATGGTCAACAAACCACAGTCCCTTTAAACACACATCACACACACTCCGCCAGCTTTCAACAAACCGGTACAGAGTCTTCCATAAGTCAATCATCAAATTCACATGTCTGCACCCTACATGAACACTAACTGGCCAAATTGCGACCAACAACCTACAGAGCTTTCTTATAGACAGAGAAATATGTTTCCCCAACACTTATCATAACCCAAAAAGTGACACAACCCTCCAGATTCTACATCTGGAGCCTTAATGAGCGGAAAACAAACCATGAACCAGCTCCCGTCCATTCTCAGTTTCCAGCTCATTATATCAGACCTCCTACCAGTCTTGCTGTGTCACCACCACCTGCTATCCCTGACCGGCGAGAGAACCCCCCCCAGCCAGCCAGTTCCTAAAAAAAATATAGTCAAACAAAAAACAAAGAAAATTAAAAATAAACAAAAAAATTGTGAGTGCCTACATGCTACACACCCATCCAACAGAATTATTATCATCTAGAGGCATAAATACCCCCGCAAAACTAAGACAGCAAAATTAGAAATCCAAAAAGAAATAAAATAAGTAATGAAATAATAATATTGTCGTTGTTCTTTTTTTTTTTTTTTTTTTTTTTTTTTTTAATTCCTTAATTCAACTTTGACCACCCTTTGATCAAGTATTGTAATCACTACTATAAATAGTCCTTTGTTTCTAACTCTGTCTAATATTATATGTTCCATTGTTCCTGTCTAAAACCAACTGTTTAACCCTTCTCTGACACCGTCTGGTTCAGAGTTCACATGACCACAAGAGCCATTGCGGTGACCATTTTTCTCTCTATCTCCAATCTGTGCAGCCGGGCCAGGCTGCACAGGTGGGAGATACCAAAAATCGTCCACCATACCATTCTCCCTTACGTTTTCCTCACTGCCACAGCAAGAGTTGATCAGACACACTGTAGCAAAAAGGAAAACCCATGATTTGTCTATTAATTAACTGTTAGTACGATTGGCTCATGCATCTGTCAGTCATTCCATCTCTCCCTGTTAGTTGCACATCCATCTTAGTCGCTTCCACTCATAATCTAATGTACCAACGCTTCTATATATTTTTTATTCTATTTTCATTCCAATCAGTCCTTCTTCCCATTTTAACTTATTAATAACTCTATTTTCCCGAGCACTATTAGCTCCGCTTGTGCATTCCTGCCTCGTTCTTAATTAACCTATGACCTATGCAGACACCCCCTCTGACAATGTCCCAACTCTCCACATCCCCAGCAACCCTGTTTGGGCACTTGCTTCTTACTGGACGTTCGCTGAGTCCTCCACCCTTTGTCACATGACCGAGCGAAATGGCCAACCTCCCCACAACCCCAGCACACAGCCGACGCCGGCCATCCCAGGGGTTCCAGTTCACCACGACTCCCACAGTCTCTCGGCTGGCCCCCCACAGTCCTCGCCAGGTCCACCCCTCTCCTGTCCTCTGGTCGCATGTCCTGTTGCCTGGAGGAGAGAGGGGCATACCTGTCCTTTTCTGCTGCCTCTCCTCGGGCCTTCTCTTGTTGGGAGGGGCCTGGAAACTCACCCCTCCTGCGGTTCTGTTCACCCTGTCGCGGCCCAGTTCCCTGTCCGGGCAACAGAGCACAGGGCATTCTTTGATCACAGCGGCCTAGGTCAGACGCCCGAAGCATGATCTCAACAGCTGTTGCTTCTAGTAGCACAGTCTTTCTCGCCAGTTCCCGTTCCAATCTCTGAGTCTCGTGTGCGGCTTGACCGATCTCCAGCTGTGTCTTCATCAGATCTCGATGAACTGCCTCGTGTTGTTCGAACGCTGTCACAAACGCTCTCTGTTGTCTATAGTATGCTGCCTCTTCCCTCATCTCAGCACCGGCGGTTTGACGTCCCACCGTTGGGCTCCGCCTCTCATCTTGGCTCTGGTGCTGAGGGCAGGGTGGATATGGGAAACGGGTGGGCTGTAGAAACTGTTCGTATATTCCATACCTGCTGTCGGTCTCAGTTCCAGCCCTCCGGCCAGAGTGGACTTCGTGGGACGGCTGTAACCTCAGTCTCTTTTTCTGCCCCTTGGTTAAACCGCAGTCGCCTGCAATGGACACTCCAGCTTGAATCGGTTCTGGTTGGAGTAACACCGTTGTCACTGGTTCACTTCCCTGTATCGGAATCAAAGTCATCATTCCAAGTCCTTCTGTCGTACTGGTCACATGAGAGAAGTCCCAATCAATAAAATCATTATCACCGGCAAAGTCTATCTGGGAAATGTCTGCAGAGGCTCTCGGCCTACTCCCCCCAATGGCCCGATCACTAAGGCCCTCTTCCATATTGTCGTTGTTGTTATTCTATTATTATTGCATCTAACGCTTCAGTTGTTCCTATCAAATGTCCCACTAAAGTGAACTTCCTATGTTACTGTCATTCATTCCACTTTCAACACACTCTTGTAATCACCGTTTGAAAAAACAAGTTTCTCTGTCTTCCACTACTTCTACTTACTTGAGTTAAAACACTCACACTGTCAAATTTTTACTGTGCAGACAAGGATTGATAACTGGCTTATCATTCATACTTATACCAAGGCGCATTAAAGCCGTTTTCCCTAGATGGTTATGGAAGTCGTTAGAGCACCTGTCCGGCCGAGCACCTGTACAGAAAGAAAGCAGAAATATCCAGCACTTAATACAGTGGCATTTCCCTTATTATTTCCACTCTTCGTTATGCATTGGAAATGTCGGGCAACACTATACTAATATATTTAAAGAGACACAGTGTGATTTGCTTGAAAAAATAACGATACAGCTTATCTTGTTTTTTGTCCGTTCCTTCAACAGGAACACTGGAGGTTTTCCAATCCCCTGTGTGCTCTCTCCACCTGATTTCCTGGGAAATATAATCATTAATCCCCTTCCTATCCATTGTCTAATAATCCTTTGTAAACCTGGTCCTTCATCTGATTCTAATCTCTCTTTGCTTGATGAATCTGTTCATCCTAACCTTATTTCTTACTTTTAAATGCCCGATTAGCGTATCGACTAAATGTATTATTCGCTTTCGCTTCACTTCTCATACTACATCCATTTCATTCATCCTTACACACAACCATTACCCCCCACAACACTTAATAAAAATTAATCAGTGTTGCTACTGCTACCAGCCACCTAATCAGGGAAAACAATAAACTTTTAGCAACTTAGATCACTAAAACCCTGACCGACACATAGTACAGCTGGCCACGTTAATAATTTCATGGACACCCGCACTATGCCACCGCAATATTCACCCAGCTCTCTGAATACACAAAGAACCGTCAACTCACAGCCCAAAGCGTCCTCCCTTCAGTTTCGAACCTGAACGGAAACACCCCAAGCTCTATCACACCAAGAATATCACAAATCATCCTACCACCACCTGCACCCAGACAGGCCAACGCCCATCCGGTACCTACTTCACATACACAATAACAACGCAGTTCAAATAAACCTACAACCAAATGCCCACAACACACGCCGCAATCTAGGGATGGCGAAATACAAGGAGAGACAGGGAAGGGAAAAGAAAAAAGGAGGGAGGGATACAGGGATACAGGGACTAAGGGGAGGAAAGGGGGGGGGGGGGGGCACACAATGCAACATTAACTATTACCAAAACCGTCTACACTCAATCAGCAGAATACCCCATTTATCCTTACGTAATCCTATTTTAGCAAGTAACACTATATTAATATACCCAATACTCCAAACCCATGATGAATTGAAAATGGGGGACCCTGATGTAAACAAGACGAAAGTCTTTCTCCGGTCTGCATCCCCTTAACAATTGTGTGTATTGAGCTGTACCGTATTGTACCCATTAAACAATCCGTTAATAAAAAATTTCAATCAATCAATCAATCAGGCAATCTATCCTAAACAAAACTCCCTCCGTGCACCTGTCATCTCACAAAGTTAAGCCGGGAGATAGGGATGGAGCGGAGGGGGGCGGGGGGGGGGGGAGAGGGAGGGAGGGAGGGAGGGAGGGAGGGAGGGAAGGAGGGAAGGAGGGAAGGAGGGAGGGAGGGAGGGAGGGAGGGAAGGAGGGAGGGAGGGAGGGAGGGAGAGAGCGTGAACGAGGGAGGAAGAGACAGAGGAAAAAAGGGGGGGGGGGGTTGTTTACGCCAAATCCCATCACAAAACGCCGCTGCTCTCACTTCAACCATACTTGGCCCATAACAAATACAGATTTATAATCAAACCAGTAAACACACCTATCATCAACAACAGAAAAAAACCGATAAAAAGAACCCACAAATTCCCACAGATTGCCGCGCTTCAAAACCTATAATAATCACAACTGATCTCTATTGTTTACTGCACCTCGTTCCACCTGTAAAGGCGAAACTATAAAAGAGGCAACAGCGCCCTCCGCTGGAACGTCTTGTCCATCACCAACGCACTACAGCACTCACCACCTCCTGTAGGAGGCGCCACGCCACCCCCGCAAGTGCGTCATTACGTAAACCACCCCAAGACGTCAACTCGACGTTCTACCTCAAACCACAAAACTACAATTCCCAGAACCCTCTACACCGGAAGTCCCTGTCCTCCGCCCCTCTAAGATCCCGCACTTAGCAAAGAGTAGCAACACGCGAGATTCCCCGAGAGTTCAATCCTGCTATATTGTTAGCACAGGTAGCTTAGCATCTTAGCTTCGTTAGCTCAGTGCCGCTAGCTCCAGCTTAGCTTAGCATCCAACATCACACCCCCTAAACGGCCCAGTCTCCTGTTGATCCGAGCGGCACAACACATCGCGACGTTTACACAACCCCTGCTTTCCCCCGCAACATAACTTTAATCATATTAAGCCCCTGTTCACAGAACATATATTATTATCCTTATCCCAGTACGCTCGCCCGCTTGGCCCCGGCCGGCTCCGTATTTTAAATCTAACGCTCCCGATCTAGCCCCGTATTTCAAATCTAACGCACCCCAAGCTCCGACGCTCCCTATGACGTCACCAGCTCTAAAATCCCCGTTTTCTTTGATCTTTACTACATTACTTTTAGACTTCCACAGCCCCGATTTGAAAAATTTCAACGAACATTACACATCTCCTAGGTTCCATCTCACATGTCATTCATTCAATTCACTCGAAAACGCAACACAGCGTCCACACGCTAGTCCCGTCGCGCTCAGCTAATGCTGGCAGGACAGGGGTGTGGTTTCTCCGTTGCAGCCTTGGCCACCAGCTGGTTCATAATAATACAAAAAATACCTTGACATTCACTCAGAGCTCCTAACATCCATCCATTTAAACACATATACTTAGCAAAACAATGTCTCATTCATAAGCATACCATTCATTTGTACACAATCATTCCAAACGCATCTCCTCGCTTTTTTTCACACAATATCCTCCTATTTTCTAATCCCCCGTGCAGTATTTACTTCCAAAGTGCTTCATATATCTACTGAGTCCGACTTGCTATACCCCTGAGAAACCCACTCCATTCATGTATTGTAGCCCGTGAAAGTTTCAGCAGCGCCCTATGTTGGCTTGTATCGGAGTTTATATGGCCAAATCGTGTGTTCGACCGTACTCCCCGCCACCCGTAGAGCCCCTTGCATTCATCCACGCGGCTTGATGTTCTTCAGATATCGACCTTAGCCAATCTGAGCCTAAATGACGTCGGATTAGAAGTGGTAATTCGCTTATGGAACGTCTTCCAAAGTCCATTACTCCGTCGCACCGATTCTAAGTGTGGTTTCTACAGCATTCTAGCCCGAACCCTTAACCTCTTCTCATCTCCCTGTTCTCTGTCTCTCTTCGCGGAACCAGGCTACCCCGTACTTCACCACGGTTCTCTTATTCTACTCTACACTCCGTTTTCTGTTCTCTTCGTGGAACCAGGCTGCCCTGTACTACACCACGGTTTTTCTCTTCGTGGAACCAGGCTGCCCTGTACTACACCACGGTTTATCTCTTCGTGGAACCAGGCTGCCCTGTACTACACCACGGTTTATCTCTTTAAACTCCTTACCTTACCCTCTAATGAACCACTCCGTCACTCACAGTCCCACTTCCCGCTATCTGTGACTATTCTCCGTTCTACTGCTCCTACGCCGGTCCCCTCAAATATTTCACCTAATCCCTAGCCTATCCCCTAAGCTGATATAACTAAATACAGACATCTATTTCCTCCCCTCACTTGGCCTTGTACCAACTATAGGCATCCTAACTGAACATCTCTAAGTGCAGCGCCGGTGTGTGGCTGAGACCAGAGCCAGGTTGTGAAACCTGGACCCCGGTACTCCTCCAACACCAACATTATCCTGGTCCATTTCCAACTAATTTCTACCTAATGCAATAGCAACCCCAAAAAGCGAGACTGCTTCGACCATTACTAATCTTAAACACCATCATCACTACTTACCTAGTCCCGCTGGCCTTGGCTGAAGTGGACGATCATTCAGTCGCAGAGGGCTTCGATGATGGGGAGAGAACCTCTCTGTGGTTCAACCGGTTCTGGTCGAATGCAGGACGGGTCACGGACCAATTGAAGTGTCTTTTCTTCATTCATGTATCTCTATCTAAGTTCATTGATCGTATAGTGTTGTATATCACCCTTTCCTCTGCATTGGTTTAGGTATTTTCAGATGTTCGGTTTCAAGTAAGAGGAGACTGACGATATGGTCAAAATCAACGGGCGGCGGTGTTTATTAATAAAACAGCTTTAGGAATTAAAACAGTACATCGTCTCTTTGGTTCAATCTAATTGTCTCTTTCATTTCAATCTAATCGTCTCTCGGTGCTGTTCGCTGTCTCAGGTTGTCCATGGCCAACACGCGGCTTCTCTTTGTGGTGGTTGCCAAGGCAACCTTGGGTCTCCGTCAGTCTCAGCGCTCAAGCAAGGAGCGCTTGATTTCATCTCTCTCCGTGGCAGGATCTCCTGCTGCGAAGCGATCTTCTGTCATTGGGTGTCAGTGGCTCTGAGTCTCCGGCTCGGCTCTCAAGCTCCGGTTGGTGATCCTCTCTCCGTCGGTGGAGGTTCAGCGCTCAAGCCAGGAGCGTTTCATCTCCAGGTTCCTTCGCTCAGCCGGTGTGTGTGGCGTGTCTCTCCAGGTTCCTTCTGGTGTGAGTCGTGTGTCTAGTGAGTCGCCATCAGCCCTTTTTATCAGAGGAGAGAGAGAGAGAGGGAGGGGGAGACAGAGTGCGAGAGGGGGGGGGAGACCCTGCCTGCCTATTCACGTCCACTTATTTTTGGTCACATTCCAGCAGAAAACATGTCTGCTTGGTGTCCTGTGACCACATGTTTCGCTGACTCAACCTCCTGGGTCCTCTGACAACGGTTTTCACAGTTGGAATCTGCTGATACTTTAATCATTACTTAATGAGAGGGTAGTTGTTCACTGAGTAATACATCATCATGCTTGTGACTAAAATGTTTACATAGTCTAGATATGAACCAGACTACTTTTTCAGACAGTGCCCAGACAACAAACCCTATATCCCCGTCCTTTAATAGAACACTTTATTTTCCTGATGAACATTTGACCAATACTGTATAGTTTTAGCTTCTAGTTTTAAGAGTTTTTATTCTTTATTGTGACTAAGTTATTCTAGTTGTTCTAAGAGTTATGCCTACATGTAACTTTATTAGTTTTCTCTATATCCTTGATGCATTTTGAACATTTGGCCTCACTTGAGTGCTGCTGACTTATCTATCTGAGAGGCTCTTTTTACAGTCCGATTTACTCTGTCTCCTGACCACTCTGCCATGTCGTAACTTGAAAGTCCTTACTTAGGGTAGGGGTAAGTTTTATTGTCTTTAAGGTCAGCCATCTGTTTTCTGGGGAGTCAACCGCCTCTACCCTAGGGTCTCAGAAATACCTTCACATGGTGTTCTAAATAACCTTTCTATCAAGCAGCATTTTGTCTTTCAAATCATTTTCCTTGTACATTTCACTTGCATTTATTCATGTTTTCATTTAGAAATATACGACAGTGGTTAAAATACATGCAAGTACAGAAACAAGATAAAACAAAAATAGTCTATAATAACATTTTAACCGTATACAGTGTATATCCCGCGAAATTACTATTATATAAATGTTAGTATAGAATATACCCCTAATACCTATTTTCTAAAACCCTACACACATATGCTCCAGCTCGAACCCCCCCCTCCCGGACCCCCTCTTGGATAGTACCTCCATTATCCCTCACTCCTAACCAGACACTACCACTATAAGCTAGCTTTTATTCTCTCCACCACTTCTACCCACATTGACATTTTGGATTCATTGAGACCCAGAATTCTTGCTGTAGATATTTCTTGATATATCACATCGAGATATGTAAGGAACCAAACTCTCCGGCAAATTTTTTCCGGTTGAAACCAGCGTGATGCGATCAGTTTTTTAGCTACTGTGATACCCGATAAAACCAATCTCTTTAGCTGTGGATTCACTGCAAACTCAAAAACATCATTCAATAGTAATACCGAGGGGTGTACAGGTATATTCCAAGATACGAGTATTGATAATTGTTGGGACACATCTTTCCAGAATGCCTTAACTGGTGGGCAGTCCCAATACATGTGCATAAATGTTCCTTCGTCCCCATTTGTACATTGGGAGCATTTGGAGTCTTGTTTAAGCCCCATTTTGCACAGCCTTATAGGAGTCAAGTATGTCCTGTGAATATAGTTCAGATTGATTTGTTGATGATCCGGGTTCCTTGATGTAAGTCGGACATTTGCCCAGGCTCCTTGCCAATCAAAGTCATTTTCCAGGTCTGGTATATCCCTCCTCCAGACAGTGTCTAGTTGAAGGGTTTCATACGAGGACGTTAGTAATTGATAATAAAAACCTGATACAAAACCTCCCAATGTTTCTCTTTCATAGAAAAAATTGTGGTATCTGTGGTGTTCGATTAGTATGAGTAATGGAACACTGTGAGACCTCAGACATAGCTTTAACTGTATGTAAAAAAGCCATGTGGACTCGGTGAGGTTAAACTTTGTGCATATTTCGACATAACTGCAGAAGCCCTGGTTATTTAAAATATCCCCTAATGAGTGTATGCCTTGCTCTTCCCATATAGGGAATCTTATAGGGCGTTTTCCCATTAAGAGTGCATTGTTATTGAATATGGGAGTGTGATTATGCCATTTTTGAGGGTTAGGATATTTCTTTTGTGTTTCCCGCCATGTTCTGATTGCATGGGTAATTATGGGGCCAAATTCCCACTCACAATGCTTGATTGAAAGTTTAGTGTGTGCTATGTCTTTCAGTCTCTGTGGGGCTACTATGTTTTCTTCTAATTCTCTCCAAGATACCAAAGCCTGGGGATCAAACCATATTTTCAATGGTCTTAATGTGAAAGCCTTAAAATATTGTAAAAAATCTGGAACTGCCATGCCACCGTCTGCTTTATTTCTCTGTGCGGTGGATCTTTTTATGCGAGGTGGTTTGTTATTCCAAATAAATTTGTATGTGGAGGATTGTAATCTTTTCCAGTAGCCCTCTGGAGGAGGTAACGGTAGCATTGAGCTGATGAAATTGATTCTTGGTAATACATCCATCTTAACTATTGATACCCTTGCCTGTACTGAGTTTTTAAGTTTTGCCCACCTGTCCAGGTCGTCTTTGATTTTGTTCTGTATTTTTGTGTAATTGTGCTTCACCGTTTGTCTTATGGTGGGAAATATTTCCACACCCAAGCATCTAAAATGTTTAACCATGGGTATCGCACCTGGGAGGGTTGTGTCTTTTTTTGCACGGATGTTAAGAGGAAGAAAAGCCGACTTCGGCCAATTTATTTTAAATCCCGATAAATCACCAAAGTTCTCTATCAACTTGAGTAGATGCGGCAATGTGGTGTTGGGGTTTTGCATGAACAATATCACGTCGTCCGCATATAAACTAATTTTATGTTGTGTGCCCTTGATTACTATTGGTTCTATGTGTTGGGATTGTCTTATAAATTGTGCTAAAGGTTCTAATGATAGATCGAATAGTCCGGGACTAAGAGGGCAACCCTGTCTGGCTGAGCGTGATACCGGAAAGATTTCGGAGATGAATGTGCCTGTTGTAATCACGGCCGATGGGTCCTTGTATAGTACTTTAATCATATCAATGAATCCTTTTCCTAACCCCATCCTTTCTAATACTGCCCATAGAAACGACCATTCCAACCTGTCAAATGCTTTCATAGCATCCAGGGATAGCATCGCCTTAGGTGTGGTGTCCTCTTTGTCTGCATCTAGTACGTGCAGTATTCGCCTTATGTTATCATTGATCAGGCGACCTTTTATGAAGCCTGTTTGGTCCGGATGAACTAAAGACGTCATATGCTTTTGCAATCTGATGGCTAATATCTTAGAGTACAGTTTGACATCGGTTCTGAGGAGGCTTAAAGGTCAGTAACTACCGCACTCAGTGGGGTCTTTGTCTTTTTTGAGAAGAACTGAAATGAGTGCGATATTGTGGTGTTTATGGAAGCTCCCCTCCTTGACTGAGTATAAGATCATATTTAGTAATAAGGGTCCAAATATGTCCCAGCAGGAAAGGTACATTTCTGATGGGATACCGTCCTTTCCCGGAGCCTTACCGTTTTTCATTCCGGATATGGCCTTCTTGAGTTCTTCTAATGTGATCGGTGCTTCTAACTGTTTAGCGTCGTCCTCCGAAAGTTTAGGGAGAGTAATTTGATTAAGATATGTGTCTAATTTGTTTTGATCGAAGGACGTTTCTGAATTATACAAGTCTGAGTAGAATTCTTTGAATGTATCATTTATTATTTTGGGGTCTGTTACAAGAACTTGTTGTTTTCTAATGGCAGTTATGTCTGCAAATTTTGCATTAATTCTTAATCGCATGGCTAATAGGTGACTAGGTTTAGAACCTTGGAAATACTGCTGTTGTCTTGTGATGCGTATTTGCATTTCCGATTTTTGTCTGTATATTGCTTTGATCTCTGTCTTTAGAATGTTAACTTGGTTTTCTAGTCTAGTAGAGTTGTTGTATTTTAAAGAATTAAAAAGCGTTGAGTAAAGCGTTTCCATTTCAGACAGTTTTGTGCATTGATTTTTGCGCAATATGGAGGAAAATCTATCCGTGAAATCCTTGATCATACCCTTTACCGACATCCATAATATTCTGGGGTCTTGCTCCGCGTTTGCATTATCCCGTAGGAATACTGTGAGTGCTTCTTTAATTTGTGTAATGAATTCCTTGTTGTTAAGCAGCATAGTATTAAAAACGCCATCTTGGGGCCCGGGAAGATAGTGTACCAAATGTTGCTTTCAGGATTATGTAACAGCGCATTGGGTATCATTTCCACTTCATATTTATCAAATATTCTCGGGGATGCAAAGACGTAATCAATTCTGGATAATGTGTTGTGTCTCGTCGAACGACAGGAGTACTTACGGGTCATGGGATTAAGTGAACGCCATAAATCAATTACCCCTGTAGACTTTGACCAATCTTTTAATGCTTTAGATGAATTTTTTTGTTCGCTGGAAAAGGTAAGGTAAGATTTGTCCATCCTTGGATTCCAAATGGCATTCAAATCCGCACCTATTATATATGAGTACTCGGGATGGTTTAACATTTCTCCGGTTAGTGAAGTGAAGAAACCCACTTCGTACAAATTTGGGGCATATACCGCTGCCAACGCAATTTTCCTGTTATTATGTACAATCCTAGCTATAGTTATACGCCCCTCAGCATCCGACCATACCCCTTTCAATTCGATATTTAATTTACGTCTGACGACTATGGCTACACCTCTAGTTCTCGTACCAAAAGAAGAGTGACTAATATTATGGTATATGTTATCCGCTAGCGTATTTATGTCTGCCTCTAAAATGTGCGTTTCGCTTAAAAGAGCCACGTCCACATGTTCTTTTTTCATCAGTGTGAGCACGCTTTTGCGTTTGTGTTGTTTGTTTATCCCACCGGTGTTCCATACCATTATATTCAAACTAGCCATAATCTATGCATGTTATTGTGTAGTTTTTGGTAATGCTTCTGGAGTGTGAAGCTACAATAGATGTACATCCAATTAATGAGGTCCCGTTGAGAGCCGAGCTTAAAAACATATATATATACAAATAAAAATCCCCTATTTTCCCCTCGCCAAGAGAGTCGTACAGGCCTGTGTTCCAAAAACACATCCTCCGTGAATAACTCTCCCCCTTAGTCCACCGGATTGCCCAAACTGAGCATTGTAATCCTAATCTTCCTATGCTAATTGCCATAGGATCTAACATTTTCATTCTAATGCAATAGAATGTCGCTTTTGGTCTTGCACCTTCCCTTACTGTAAAGAAATATTGTGATAAATGACAAAAAATTAAAAAGAGAATAAACTTTCATCGACATATTCATTTGAACCCTCTACTAACATGTTGGAAAGTCAGGAAAAAGGAAAAGATTGTAGAGAAATATTGACACCTTAATGTGAAGAACAATGGAAAAGAACAATGTAAGTTAAAAGATAAAGATAAAAAATAGAATAATGAGAGAAAAAAGAAAAAAGAAAAAAGAAAAGAAAGATATAGATAAGGAATGAGAGATAGAATAATAATCAACGTGGAGAAGCCACTAGAACCGAATTAACTGATTAGATAAAATAGAAAATAAAATAGAAAAGCAGAGCCTTTTAGAGCTTCAATGAGCCAGTCACTTCAACAGTGGAGTGATTACTTAAATTGTTAGAATAACCTTGTAGTGTTCATGCGTTTAGATGTGGTTGATTTTTAAAGTATTATTAAGGACTGATTGAACTTCATTCAATTGATTATCTGCTATGTATATACACACCGGAAGTTTAATGCTAGAGTTGTAGGCCTTCGTTGTCATGGTGCATTATATTCTAGAAGGATGTGGAATATACTAGTGCCAATAGACTGTTGTTATGTTCCAGAATGATCTAAGAGACCCAGGGCATTTGAGCGATAAACCCAGAATATTCCAGATTGATCTTTTTGCAATGATATATATTTGTCTCCCCGGAGACCAGAGTCTGAAATTATATTGTATTACGGAACGTATTGTACACAGATCGCATTGGTATAGACGGCCTGCATATCGTCTGATACCTTGATGAACACAATAAAGTCATTCTAAATTCTGATATACACTGAGAAAGAGGCTTATCTGTTTTTCAGGCATTGCCGTCCTGCCTTGTGGTATCCACTCCATGTCGATTCAAATGATCCTCAGCTTCTTTAGGTGTGCGTAATCCAAACCTGCGGCCGTCACTGCCCACGATCGATAACAGCGCCGGGTATGCTAGCCTTGGCTTGTGACCAGCTGTGAACAATTTTTGCATTACCTCCTTGTATGGTAGACGTCGAGCGATGGCGTCTTTGCTTAGATCTTCGTAGATATATATTGAATTATCACCATATTTCAGATTCCCCCGTTGGGTGCGAGCAACTTTGATGATGTCATCTCTTAGTGATGTCTTCCGCAGAGTAACAATGATGACTCTTGGCCCTTTGTTTCTTTGCTCCCGAGGACCAATTCTGTAAACTTGGTCCACTTTCGGCACTTTGTTTGGAGGGTTGATACCCAAAATCGTTGATAGCACTGTTGGAAAGTTGGCGAAAGTTTACTGCTTCTTCAAGCCCTACAATGCGGATGTTATTTCGCCTGTGGTAGCGTTGGGATTCGAGTTGCCTCTCCATCGATTCATTTTTAACCTCTTGTATTTCCCTCCGGCATGCTTCTTTCACAATTTCTATCTCATTTGCCATCTCTGACAAGGCCTTGTCGATGTTGTTTTCGATCACTTTGACTGACAGTATAATATCTGTCACCGAATTCTCCACTGACGTGATTCGCTCGGATTGTGCAGCGACCGCTTTCATGACTTCCTCCAATTTAGCATCGATGCGATCGAATTTATCTTCGACGTTTGCTTTGAGCGCCTCCATCTGTGTAATCTGTTCTTTCATCAGGATAGACAGTGTGTTGAAATCGGCTGGTGCGGTTGTACTGCTTGTTTCAATTGGTGATATAGGTGCAGTGACGGTGACGGTGGATTTTTTTGCTATCATCTTATCCAGATCGGCTGCTCTAACTTTCACGGAGCTTGTACCTGTCACTTCTGTTATGTTGGCATCTATTGACTCTCTGTCGGGGACCGTAGTCGATGGTCCCGGTGTATTTTCCTCTTCATTCTCCACGTCGGGGCTTTTCGTCAACGGCAGTTTACCCGCGTCGGCTGGAACGTGTCTCTTTGAGCGAGTATCTTTCTGCGACCCTGGAGTTACCGTATCTTGTTTCTTTCCCTGATTTCCTTTATTCTTACTCATGTTGTCTTTTGATATAGCTAGTAGAAGGTCTTATCAATACATACGATGTGGTCTAATCTCTTTTGATATTGTCCAAATAATGTTTTTAAACGAAATTAACGTTGGTGGGAACGGAGCAGTTGCCAAATGCGTGTGCTACATATTACGCTAAACCGGAAGCTAACAGACTAAAGCTGACAGACTTCTTACTTGTATTTCGATCTCATCATATAGTTTTCGTAGGGCGACTGTGTCGTTTGCACGTTTAACCGGGGTCAAGTTCAATAACTTATTCATATGGGCATTGATTAAAAGATCTTTTCGGCCAAATCTGTTTTCCAACATTTTAATCGCAGCATCATAATTTTCGTTGGTTAATGCGAGACCCGTGATTGCGTTTGCAGCCCTTCCCGTGAGATAGGACTTTAGATAATTAAACTTGTCAGCCTTGCTGAGGTCTGGGTTTCTATGAACTGCCATGTCGTACTGGCTCCAGAACGTTTGCCATAGGCTAATTTCTCCGTTAAATTTATCAATGATCAGTCTCGGGAGTTTGACTGCAAAACCATATCCCTTGTTGGAGCACACTGATGAACGGTCATCTTCTTTTCTTCTCATCGCCTTTTTCAATTTGGTTTTACGCACACATATATCCTCTTCATATCGTTGTACACCCTGAATTTCATCTTCAAAATCCTCTTCCTCAATTCCGTCTTCAATTTCTGTGTTCAAGGCTTTCAATGCAATTTCTTTTTCCACAAGCATGTCCAGCATTTCTTCATAATCCATGTCCACATCTTCTAATGACACTCTTGTCTTCTCATCTATCACATTGAGTAATTTTGTTATCGCAGTCCTTACCACACCTCTTTTCAGAAGTAGTTTCTTTAGTTGTGTCTTGGACATCGCTGCTGTAGGCATTTCTGTACATTCCCTTGATCCTTCTTTGTCTTCAAAGCACTTCTTTTCTTTGTTCCTCCCTGGTTTCGGCACCAGCTTTTGTTACAAAGAATGAAATCAGGAATGTCCAATCGTTGCTTTTCTTTGAATCAAATCTTAAGGTCCTTTATTTTCTATTAGTTACAAATTTTAATTCAGTTCAGTTCTTTTTCTTCCAGTTCAGTTCAGTTCAATTCAAAGTCTCTTTGCATTCTTTCAGTTCAGTTCAGTTCAGTTCAAAGTCCTATTACATTTCATTTCCATTTCATTTCATGCTGTGTGCTCGAAGAGCATGCCACCTATATTACACAGCTGGTTCTAATAGCAATCAAAAACAATTCAGCTCAGCTGCAGTGTTTTGGAACACGTTGGCAGGAGCTGTCCACTCTTGCGTGGTGCTGAAAGACAAACTGCATTAGTTTTGTTGGCGAACAAGCATTGCACTTTCATTGTCAATAAAGAAAAATAAAACAAATAAGACAAAACGTTATCACCAATTAACTATGTGTGTGTATTATATTTTACTTTATGAGTCTGAAAGAAAATGTATATTATTTATAATAATAGTTGCAACACACACACACACACACACACACACACACACACACACACACACACACACACTCGGATGACCTCATCACCCCTGATGCCAACACAGTAAGAGCTCAATGAAGAGGTACTTTACACTGGCTGCCGTGCACTGGGGGGGCATCTTTAAATGTCAGTTAACACTGTTCTGTACCTTTGTTCTGCTGATAATTAGAGCTAAAGTAGTCGCTTTGTGTGTGTGTGTGTGTGTGTGTGTGTGTGTGTGTGTGTGTGTGTGTGTGTGTGTGTGTGCAGGGCCGCCTCAGGGGGTGTGCAAGCAGTGCGGTCGCACAGGGCCTCGCGGGAAGAGGGCCTCTTCTTTTTTTTTTTTTTTTTTTTTACTATTGGTTTCAAGAAGGGAGGGGTTACATTATGTGTACGCTGGCGTGCGTCAGCTGCGTTTGACTATTTCGCGCGTGCAGCTTTGGAGGTTATGCTTAGTTATGCCAGCCAAAACGAAGAGGACGGTCATTCGGCAGATGGACTGAAGATGAAAGTTGTTGCATGTTAGACAGTTCAGTCAGTCAGTTTAGCCATCCCGGCTAAAGGCAGGGACAGCTAGTTAGCTTTAGCTACGTTATAATATTGAGTGCTAACGTGTGGTTCAGTCGGGATAGCCATGATGATGTCGGCTAGTAGCTAGCTTAGCTAAAGGCTAACTAGCGTTAGCTAACCTAGAGAGAGCGCGTGCAGCATTGTTATGCCAAGATGAAGAGGACGGTCATTCGGCAGATGAACTTCGTCAACTCCACGCGGTTGTCTCCATCCTCTTGGACGTTTGGTGAGTTTTTAACGCACTCTATTCTATTCCCGCCGTGGATATATCTCACCCTCTGGGGAGCCAAACGGGCCGGCTAGCTGTTGTAGTAGCTAACGGTGTGTGGCCAGGTGTCAGCACCTGGTGCGAGGGAGGTGAGCTTGGTGTTTCATTATGGGAATATCTCCATGCTCAAGTCGGCTATAGTCCGCGAGGGACTTGTTGCCGGCACCGCTATGGTAAACACCACTCTGTAGTGGGACGTGTATTGCCTTCTTTTTCCCTTCCCTCTTCGGATGAGAAGAGGAACACACAGCGGCTGTCTGAAGTGTTGGCCTGTATTGCTTTTCTCACGTTGTACAGTTTTTCAGTGGTAGCCGCATAGCTTGCTTCTGCGTTAGCTAGTGGTTAGCGATAGCCGGGTTGAGCTAACTGTTAGCCAGTTAGCTGTTTAGCTACGACGTTAGCTGCTCGTTTTCGCTCGGCTGGGAACGTTAGCTTGATGCTATCAGTTAGCCTAGAGTTAGCTGTTAGCTTGTGCTACGACCATTGACATTAGCCGTGAGAATAGCAGGCCCTGGCACTCTGACTACGACATCATCTTTGACAGAAGATGTAGTCTGGCCTGCACCATGACAAGGCTCCGGCCATAGCTTCTTTTTGTCCCGCCAGCGAGAGGCCTTTCATCAACGTGGAGACCTGTGTTGCGGCCTTTCGCCCTGTTTTCCTTGGTGCAGGTAAGATGTCCATTGGACATTACCCCACTCTTCCTTCCTTCCCCTCCCAAATGTTTTGTTAATAACGATGTTTTTTTCCAGGCAAAACATATGTTACTTCACAACATTTGGAGATACGACATGTGCTGTGTGTGAATTGTCTTGGTCGCTTGTGTAGCTTGGGTAGCGTTGGCCAAAGCTGTGTGTGGCCTGGTGTCAGTACCTGGCTACACTATTTGCAGTTAGTCTATTTAGCTGATGTCGGCCATTGGCTCCTTGCTACTTTGTTTTCTCTGGTATAGACCCTCTTCTCTTTGGATTTAAGTGTTGATCTTTGTCCTTTTGGATCTAGGTATATTCATGTTGCCTTTGTGACAATATAACATTTAGATTAACACAGTTAATGCCTAACTAGACAGTTAACAATATAACATTTAGATTAATTAACCCAGTTAATGCCTTAAGAGAGAGAGGCTGGTGGTCAAGTCAAGTCAAGAGTTTTATTTGTCACAAGTTGTTTATTTGCATACAAGTTTACAATGAAATGCGGGTGGTCTTGCCCGCAACGATGTGCATAATACAATAGTAATAACATATAATAGAATCCAATAGAACGACATTGTGCAATAAAACAAGTAAACAGAGTAGGGCATATCGGTATATGTACATAAGTTATTTACAGAGCGTGGTAGGACATGCTAGGTCCTGTGATAGTGCAATACACTGTTAGCTCCGGATGAGGCACTGGGTCTTTATGTACATGCTATATTGGTGGACAATGTCACTTCGGATTGCTACGACACATCTCTACTGCTTGTGACAGGCTGTGGTGCGTTCCAGACTTTACTCCTGTTGGGAAACTATAGCGATGGTCTGTGCTCACCACACTTTTCTTCGGCCTCCCCGCAGCGAGCCAACATAACATAACATTATATTTGCGGCATTACATTTGCGACATCTTTTTCTTTTCTTGGCGAGAGCACCTCGATAACCTTACGCGCACCTCCCTCGCGTACCTTAGAGAGGGGCTTCGCTCAACCAATCAGAGAGGGGCTTCGCTCAACCAATCAGAGAGGGGGCTGCAGAAATGGAGCTCAACCAATCAGAGAGGGGTCTGCAGAACTGGAGCTACGATTTGTAGAGATGCGAGCTACGCGGCCAGTCCTTCATACCAGCGGCCATCAGACTCCACAACAGTGGGCAGGGACTGCTGCCAGACCTCCAACTAGGAACCTATAGCACCTTATGTGAATACTGTATACTTTATCAGATCATATAGCATTTAGCATTTATAGATTATATATTAGATTAGATTTACACCAAAACAAAAAAAACACATCAAAAAACACTTTACAATTATTATATACAATTATTATATACTGTATGTATTTCTTAGATAATACAGCTGCAGTGTTCATCAACTCCTCTGGGATAAATGGGGACACTGCTCCATAAGCAATAAGTTAAAGCTAATTACCTTAGCATATTTGACATGTACAGTGTCATGTACAGTAACTGACTTATGTTTAATCAATACAAATATAACTAATAAACGATGGGATTAGAAAACTACAAGGCTAAATTAATTCAGAATGCAGTTGTTTGTTGAAATGTGGTGGCCGGACAACATTTTTGTAATCATTTCTGTATCAAATATGAAAGATATGAATAATATATTACTTTGAGCATACCCACAAACAGATATTCATCATAAACCCATTCAAGTTAATTTTCAGATGGAATTGTTTTATTACTATCACTATAATTATAATAACTTTTGAACAATAAATTATATTTCTAAACTGTCAGCTGTTCTATATTGCCCATATAATTGTCTATATCCCATACTATCTAAGTTTCCTGCTGGCTTGTCAGTAAAGTGGTTGAAAATGCAGTTTGTTGAAATGTGGTGGCCGGACAAGATTTTTGTAATAATTTCTGTATCAAATATGAAAGATATTAATAATAATAATAATCATGATAATCATACAGATATTTTATATCATTTGAAAGCCCTAGTTGTTATCTTCAAAATGGTACTATATATATTTACTTTGAGCATTCATTTTCATGGAATGTTGATAGGGCTAAAGATAATGTGCAATTTTCGCCACTGCGCTCGTGAGCCGAACACAACTCGGGCCGTGTTCGGTAGCGCCGAAGAAGAAGAAGCTTCACACACGAATCCCCACAGGGAAAATAGTGGAATATTTGTCTCAAAATTCTGTCCGTAACTCCAAGTAGATCAAGCGTGTCCTTAGAATTCCGTACATAAATCTAAGCAGATCAAACGTGTTTTTAGAAATTCCGTACGTAAATCTAAGCAGATCAAACGTTTTATGAAACACAGATTGAGAGGTGTGTGTGTGGATCATGTTTATGATTGTGGATTCTACTTCTGCGTTTGTTTATTTTTGATAGACCTCTAAGAAGAAGAAGTGTCACACACGAATCCCCACGGGGAAAACAGTGAAATATTTGTCTCAAAATTCCGTACGTAACTCCAAGTTGATCAAGCGTGTCCTTAGAATTCCGTACGTAAATCGAACCAGATCAAGCTGTTTTTAGAATTCCGTACGTAAATCTAAACAAATCAAGCGTGTTTTTATGATTTATGAAACACAAATTGAGAGGTGTGTGTGTGTGGATCGTTTTTACGATTGTGGATTCTGAGGTGTGTTTGTGTGGATCGTTTTTACGATTGTGGATTCTACTTTTGCGTTTGTTTATTTTTGATAGAAATCTACCCCCATACAGATGTCCGTGTGCCTGTAATGAATGGAAATATCGAATAAAAGAAATAACGATGAAACCCCGACTATACTCGGGTCTGGCGCTGAACGGTTGGCGAGTTAACCCGACTATCATCGGGTCCGGCGCTGATTGAGTTAAGTAAGTATATACAGTATACACAGGTGCAGTATGCATAAGGTACATATGGCGTGATATACTTCATATGTTGTCCGTTTAGGTAGTTCGTTTATGTGGGAGTCAGACACACTCAGTGATAGTAGTAGTTGAATGTAAAGTTGTGATTTATCTAGATACTATTAGCTAATCTATGGATTTATTGACGTTAGAACGGGGCTTTCAGAGGTGATGCATGAAATCACTGCGCCAAGCTAGGCAGCAGTGGTTCGGCAAAAAAAAATTCAGAGTATATATTTGCTTAGAAAACGAAAATGTTTAATAAATTTTTTTTTCTCCACGTGGTAAATACACAGGTCACAACATGTTTACAGGAACGTTTTGGGGTTGTATTTGGAGTGTATTTGGAGTGACTGTCGGAAACTAGGCTACACTGGCACACTAACTTCCAGTGAATGACGCTAAGCTAGGCTAACGGAGCGGCTGTTCCCTAAGCCTAATGCATGCACAGAGAAGAAAAGGGTATATATCTGCTTGTTTAACTCCAGGGTAGATGGCAAATAAGCGAATTTCCCCAAAAGTTGGCGTGTTCCTTTAATAAGAGGTTAAAATTACACAACCACATACACAAATGTTACACCGCACATATACATGTTCAATTAAATTCCTGACTATATAGAATGGTTTTTCTCTCCCCTCCAAACTCCCACAAATGATGGCGTAGTCGGAATAAAAGGTGTTGATGTTGCTTTTATTGCCCAGCCTCCAGGGTGCAGAGGTGACATTTCAAAACAAGTGACATAAGCAAACTAACAAAATAACAGAATGAATAGTTTTATTTTCGGTCTTTGTTTACAGATAAATCAAAAACACACATGTGTGGACTTTCAAAAGGAAAAGAAAAAAAGAAAAAATCACAAATGTACATATTCAAAGTAAACTCACACACAAAATCCAAACTCAATGACGAAAAAAGGAATAGGCTGAAGCACATGCTTATTTTTGTCTATCCCTTACAATTCTTAAAAACTAAATATACTTTAATATAAGAAAGAACATTTTTAAATATGCTGCAAGATATAATAATTTTTTCTTTTTCTTTAAGAGAAAAAAGAAAAGAGAAAATAAATGTTTGATGTCTTACTCAAAACTGTACTCCTGAATTATTTTATCCTTCAGGGCCTTTTTAAATCTCCCCTGAGAGGTACACAACTTCAACCCGTCACTAAGACTATTCCACAATTTAACTCCCAAAATTGAAACACATCTAGCTTTTACATTAGTTCTTACATTTTTATATGTTTTAAGAATACACAACCCTCTTAAATTATACTTTCCTTCTCTTGGTTGAAAGAGACTATCATCGTATTGATAGATGACACTCAGGGCTTGACATTAAGGCTTGTCCTATTGTCCGGGACGCGTGAACACTTAAGGTAACCTACTTGCGT
Source organism: Notolepis coatsorum (assembly GCF_963971535.1). Lineage (NCBI taxonomy): Eukaryota > Metazoa > Chordata > Actinopteri > Aulopiformes > Paralepididae > Notolepis > Notolepis coatsorum. Next base: position 197,917,258 of record NC_140169.1, on the reverse strand, counting down.
TCAGCGTCCCACGTGACCACGCCTAGCACGGCCCCCGCGGCGACGCGGCAGAGCCAGAGCGGAGCGGCAGAGCGACAGAGCGGCAGCGGCAGGCGGCAGTGGCAGAGCGGCAGAGCGGCAGCGGCGCGCAGGTTGCCGCGGCATTATGTATACGCAATCCCCCCTGTTTTAACATCGATGGTTAGCTCAACTCGTTCCTTAGCTTGCTGTGGAGCCTGCGGTCCAGTTGGTGGCAAGTTGGAATCACTTCAATTTCTTTTTTTTTTTTTTTTTACGTTTAATTAATTTATCGCCTCTCTATATAAACGTAACTAGCATCTGTCTTTCTTTCGCCGGTTAAGTTTAGGCATTATTTCGGAGTTGGTTAAGGTTAAGTTTAGGCATTCTTTTGGAGTTGGTTACCACTTTGATCGCCATGGTTAAATTCATAATTTACCATCCCTCGCCATCTCTATTTGTCTATGGAGAAGTTCCCCTTCTTTGCAGGGCTATAACTTTTTAAATTTTATTGCTAAATTGACATTATTATGGCCCATTCAATGTCCTATATCTATTGTTCAGGGTGTAGCAACGTTATACTTTTTCACAAGTATGTTTTTATCGTTTTCTGCAGCTTTCTCCAGAACGTGATTTATAGCTCCAAATGCATTATATTGATGATGAAATACAGTTTGATAGCAATCGGCGCGAGATAGAAAATGTCAACTGGACGTGGTTCTAGAAGTTACTACGTATCATCTGATGTTGACCGGATGGGCGGGGGGTCGTTTATAATTCCGTGGGCAACGTTATATCATTCATCTAGTGTGAGTGATATGATCATCAGAGCAGTTGGTAAAGAACACGTTGGAAAATAACGCTGGATCTTACCGTATCTTCCTTGCGCCCTTGGGCGATGAGCGTGGAGCAGAGATATTCCTATTATGGGATGTCGAAATACCCGATCCATCTCCAGGTTGTATAATAGTATATACGTCCAAATCATGTTGTTTGTCGAGTTATTTGCACCGATCGGTGTTCACTGTGTCAAGATGGAGTCCTGCTAATGATAGCGAGTGCCCGGACGAAATATGGGTGAGCACCACTTCATCCACATGACTTCCTGTTGGGCGATCTGCCGATTGGCCACCAGATGGCGCTCTTGAACCGTTAGAGAGTTGAGTGGAGCTCAGCAGTATATCTCAGGTCCCCGGAGGAGAAATATGATTTCGATCACAGATTTTTGAAATATTGATATCAAAGACGTGTTACGGCGTCTTCGGCAGAATGAGCATGGCGGGCAATGACGAGTTTCGGCGTTTCCGGCGATTAAAGTGTTAAGGTTAGAGTTTGTCTTAGAGCATGGCAATAGAATGCCTGTATTTCTTTCGCCGGTTAAGTTTAGGCATTATTTCGGAGTTGGTTAAGGTTAGGGTTAAGTTTAGGCATTCTTTCGGAGTTGGTTAAGGTTAGGGTTAAGTTTAGGCATTCTTTCGGAGTTGGTTAAGGTTAGAGTTTGTCGCAGAGCATGGCAATAGAATGCCTGTCTTTCTTTCGCCGGAGCAGCAGCCTATTTCCGCTCTGCCGCTCTGCGTTGTGGCCAATCAGAGAAACACTGAACGCAAGTAGGTTACCTTAAGTGTTCACGCGTCCGGGACAAGTAAAAAAAATGGTTGGGCAAGCATAATACAATTTAACCTGTTAAGCCTTAAGCTTATGCTTTTCTTTATCATAAATCGATTAATAGAGACCGTATTAGATCCCCAATTATCATATCATGGGCAAAGATTTTCGAGATCACTAAATGATTGACGGAGCTAGAGCCCCGGGAGTCAGGGGTGGTAATGTGTACTTTTGCGTACTTTGGGGCACGCCTCACATATCGGCATGTAACTCGAGAACCGCTGAACGGATTTTGTCACCTGAAAGGGCAATCGACAGGCAACAAATAGGGCTTTAATTCCATCTATATATTGTATTAAAAGAAATGCACACCCGAGCCACTAGAGGTCGGCAAAGAATCGTCCACATGTGGGCCCTTGGATGTTAAGAGGTCAATGTTTTTAAATATTTTCTTTTGTAGCCAAGATTAAAGACCATAACCCTATCAAAAACAGTAGTCAAAGTGTTTATTTTCATTTTTACTTTCAGGCAAGTCAGGTGAACCACAGCCCACAATACAACTGAGGCCAATACATTTTCCCCAGAATAGACAAACACTGGGCAAGCATTCCCTTTTTGGCTACACAGATCAATCATAACATTCACATATCCTTCTTCTATAATAATAATAATAATAATAATAATAATAATAATAATAATAATAATAATAATAATAATAATAATAATAATAATAATAATAATAATAATAATAATAATAAATAATAATAATAATAATAATAACATTCACATATCCTTCTATAATAATAATAATAATAATAATAATAATAATAATAATAATAATAATAATAATAATAATAATAATAATAATAAATAATAATAATAATAATAATAATAATAATAATAATCATAACATTCACATATCCTTCTATAATAATAATAATAATAATAATAATAATAATAATAATAATAATAATAATAATAATAATCCATAACAAAAAACACTCATATGGCTCTTACAGAGTGAATGTATGTATGTATGTATGTATGATAAGATGAATGTATGTATGTATGTATGTATGTATGTATGTATGTATGTATGTATGTATGTATGTATGTATGTATGTATGTATGTATGTATGTATGTATGTATGTATGTATGTATGTATGTATGTATGTATGTATGATATGTCTGAAGGTATGATAATATGAAATTAATAATGGGGGGGGGTTGCAGTTCTCAGTCCAATCTGATCCAGTCTCCAATCTGATCTCAGACCAATGATGAATGTTTGGTGTGTGGTGTGTGGTGTGTGTGTGTGTGTGTGTGTGTGTGTGTGTGTGTGTGTGTGTGTGTGTGTGTGTGTGTGTGTGTGTGTGCGCGTGCGTGCGTGCGTGTGCTGCTCGGAGTCAGTGATGGAGCCACTCCGTCACACCCTGTTTAACTCATTCTGCGCCAATCACGAGAAAAGTCGGGTTTTAATCGTTATTTCTTTTATTAGCTATATCCATTTATTTTTCATCCATCCAGCCTGATGTTATCATTGGGAATGGGTCTGAGCTCGCAAAAGGCCAAATACCGCCGCCTACGCCTTCCAGCCGGTATTGCATAGAAACAATGTCTTTATTTTCCGGCCCGATCTGAGCCGTGCGGGCGGGGTTTACAACGATACATCTGCGAGGCACCCCCCCCCCCCCCCCCCCCCCCTTCATATGCAATGCCGGACAACGTGGGACGGACTTCCGCGAGCAGTATTTGGAATGGCGATCAGATAATTGGATTCTTTTTTTTGCATTACATCAGAGACAAGGTAAGAACACTATTATATCAAATCTTGCATTGATCTGATATTTCTTTCTCCCGCGATCGAAGCTGTGTGTGTGGACTGTGTTGTACTTTTTACCATTGGCTGGGGGGGGGGGGGGGGGGGGGGGGGGGCGAGCGCCCCGCTACAAGCCCCATTGCATGGGTGCATGAGGAAGCATAATAACGATAATCTAGCGTTGATTTCAGGAAGATTTGATAATTAGGCGAAATATGACAACGTGATAAGTGGATTCCACTAAAACACTATTATCGCGGATTTTCCTGGGATTACTAAGAATCAGCAAAACTATACTCATATTCAAATTTCAAAACGGTATAAACCGGAAATGTACGGATGAAAAAACAATCTGTTTTTTGCATGTTGACCAGAAGCAACTCACTGACAATCGACGGCGTTATTAGACCCATAGCTATAATATAAGATATATTTTAAGGACTCGCAAGTTTTGCAGGAGTCCAACTTTAATTAGCTGCACTTAGAGCGAGACAATTAAAATGTTTTTTAAAAACAGCTGCTATGCCGCCTCCTGTGAGACGAGGGGTGTTAATAAAGTCGCAGTCCGGGGGACAAAGTTGAATGAGAGGAGTAGGCTGCTCACCAGTCCGTATCCATGTTTCAACCACCAGGAGAAAATCCAGTTTGCGGTCCGTGAGAAGAGAGCGTTGAATGAATAAGAATGAATGAATGAATGAATGAATGAATGAATGAATGAATGAATGAATGAATGAATGAATGAATGAATGAATGAAAACTTTATTTAACAGATTGCAGAATGGGTACCATACAGTACGGCTCAATACACACAATTGTTAAGGGGATGCAGACCTGAGAAAGACGTTTGTCTTGTTTCAAGTTGAAGGCCTTGTTTGACAGCGAGCGAGCGTTGAATAGGGCCAGCCGCGGGGGGCGGGAGGGGAGCTCCCGGTAGGCTGCATTTGTAGCAGGGAGCGGAGACTATAGGGGTTTGCGCCACGACATCCATTGGGCCTCCATGGGCAATGAAACCCAGGGAGAGACAGACTCTGGGCTGGGCCGGTGTATGAAAGCCGGCAGGGAATAATTCCACACACCGGGTTGGACGAGCGGCGGGGCGGGGTTAGGAACGACAGGTGTTTTTCCATTTGGCCGCCGTGCCTCCTCGTTTTCTCCGCTTCCTAGATCGTCTTTAGCGATGGGGGACACCGAGGCACGGACGTATTAGTTCGGCTGGGAGTTTGGCCAGCCAGAGAATCCTTTCTCCCGGTAGTGTTCTCTCCATGAAATCCCCACCACGGAGGTCCATAAAGTAGTACAACTACACGGATATCCAAAAGTAGTTGTCGGTCGTAGATCATTTTTGAATGGTGAAGACGAGACACAAACAAAATGAGGACAAACAGTGACAGTAGGACGCAGCGGCAGGCAGCCGAAAACAGTGGCGCAGCCATCTTACTCAGCTGTCACCAAGCAGAGCCTTGTACTCCCCTTGCTATCAAATAAATAAATACAAATACATTTAAAAATAAATCTAACTAACTAACCTTACTGTCATGCACTTGTCCTAATATACTAACCTACACTGTATCACTCAACACTTATCGCTTTGGATAAAAGCGTCAGCGAAATGACTAAATGTAAATGTAAAATGTAAATATCAGTCACCAAGCAGAGCCTTGTACTCCCCTTGATATCAGTCACCAAGCAGAGCCTTGTACTCCCCTTGATATCAGTCACCAAGCAGAGCCTTGTACTCCCCTTGATATCAGTCACCAAGCAGAGCCTTGTACTCCCCTTGATATCAGTCACCAAGCAGAGCCTTGTACTCCCCTTGATATCAGTCACCAAGCAGAGCCTTGTACTCCCCTTGATATCAGTCACCAAGCAGAGCCTTGTACTCATGGTACCAAAGCACCTAAAAGGCGCTAAAAACAAAATTACAAACATCTCAAAACAAACTGGTCAGACTACTGCTTGACCTTACTCCTAGAACCCACCTCACCCCTGCCCACTTTGACAACCTAGGATGGCTTAGAGTAGACGACAGAGTACAGCAACTTGCAATGGGCCTGGTCTACAAGATACACTACACCACTAAGGTACCCATGTACATGTCAAAATACTTCCCAAAGGTCAGTGAATGCCATGATCACAACACCAGAGGGAGCTCCACAAATCATGTTAAACCCAGATTCGGCTCAAACAAGGGACTAAACCGTTTCGCAATTATGCCACATCAATGTGGAACGCCCTACCCAAAGCTGTAAAGGGATGTGATTGTGAATCACTACCCACTTTCAAAACCACTCTCAAAGAACACCTATGGGAGACTGCAATTCAAAACTGGCCCCTGTAAATGTCCTAACCCCTCCTACCCAACCCCCCCCCACACAACCCCCCCCCCCAACCTCCTCCAATGTACAGTTTTTACGTCAAATGTATATACTCCCTTTTCTGGACTCTTTTTGTATCACAAACAGTACTGTATTTGCAAATCTGGTATGTCATAAATGTATAGATGTAGCAGTACTGTCTATCTGTATGTCATGTATGTCATATATGTCCTGATAAATTGAAAATGGGGGATCCTGATGTAAACAAGACGAAAGTCTTTCTCTGGTCTGCATCCCCTTTTTTTTTATTGATCTTTTTCCCCCTCCATTTTCCTCCGATTTTTCTCCCATCCCAATGTTAGTCGTATGCCAATTCCCAGTCCCTTCCTGGTCGCTGCGCACTTACCCCCCACAGTCAGATCATCTGGGAGAGTGGAGGCTACCACGTGCTTCCTCCGACACACGTCCAGCCAATCACTGCTTCTTTTCACCTGGCAGCGCGGATTCTCATTGAGAGGGCGTAGCGTGTGGGAGGATCACACTATCCCCCTCAGGTCCTATCCGCGCTTAGCAGGCGCCCCGACCGAACTGTAGGAGTCGCTGTTTACAACGACCCGGACCCACCCCGCCAGCTTCTCCCACCCTCTAATACAGCCAATTGTATTAGTGTGAACGGCCAGCCAAGCTGGTGACAACCCCGGAGCTGTGAGCTGGATTCGAACAGGCAAATCCAGCTCACAACTCCGGGGTTGGTGACGAACGCAATCTCCGCTCGGCCACCTAACCGCCCTGGTCTGCATCCCCTTAACAATTGTGTGTATTGAGCTGTACTGTATTGTACCCAGTCTGCAATCTGTTAATAAAGTTTTCAATCAATCAATCAATAAATCAATACCTGTATGTCCCTATGCCATAAATGTCATGTATGTTGTGTATGTCATAAATGTCACTATGAATTGAAAATGGGGGACCCTGATGTAAACAAGACAAACGTCTTTCTCTGGTCTGCATCCCCTTAACAATTGTGTGTATTGAGCCGTACTGTATTGTACCCATTCTGCAATCTGTTAAATAAAGTTTTCATTCATTCATACTCCCCTTGATATCGGTCACCAAGCAGAGCCTTGTACTCCCCTTGATATCAGTCACCAAGCAGAGCCTTGTACTCCCCTTGATATCAGTCACCAAGCAGAGCCTTGTGTCTGAGGTGCGTCTCCAGGCAGCGGATGGCGATGGGATCCATGTCGGAGTCAAACTTATTGGCGAAGAGGTGGTGCTGCTCCATCAGCCACTGCAGGTCCCCGGCGCCGTACACACAGATGGACCTGACGTGACTCCCGTGACACACCGGATACACCGGGTCCTCCTCCCATTCGTGCGACTCCCACTTCACCAGCCGAACGATGGCGTTGATGTCCGTCATGTCGTACTTGGCGTTGGGCCGCGTGAAGCCGTGAACGCTGGGCATGCGCTGGATGGTGGCCCAGAGGAACTCGTCAGGACTGTAGGTGTCTTTGGCCCACTGGATCAGCGTCTGGACCCGCCAGTCCTGGAACACGCTGCGCACGTAGCCTCGGCTGGCCACCATATAGGCACTCCCCGACAGGATGGGCAGGTTGAAGGGAGGCGCCTCTTTGGTCCTTTTTGTAGTCTGAAACCAATGAAAATATTAATTCATATTTGTGTGTATATTTTTTAAGCATAGCCTGCATTATCTTTCGCGACCATGTTTCAATGCCAGAGTCAGGATGGGCAGGTTGAAGGGAGGCGGTCCTGTTGGTGGTCTGACACCAATGAAAACATGAATTATTGAACTACTCCAGGTTATAGCAGCATTGTGGCACATCTGTTGATAGCCTGCCATTACCACCAGCAGCATAACATTGCGACATAATTATACCACATGTAAAAACAAGACCAACACCACAACATCCCATATGTCCACTGTGGAATTATATGCACCCCCCCCCCAAACATACTACCATCCCAGATTCCCTTGTCCCAATACCCAAATGTGCTGTCTTCCAGACAATCCCATTGTCTTCCCTGATCAATCAGTCACCAGTCACCACCCTTCGTCTCTCACCTCCTCCCCCCTTCACCACCACCCCCCTTGTCTACCCCCTTCTCCCCTTCCTACAGTAGCTCCTGTCACCCCTCCTCCCTCCTTCACCCTCCTCCAATTCCTCCCCCTTTCACCCCAAATCCTCCTATCACTTTCCTATCTCTCACCTGGCCACACCCTAGTATAAAGGTCTACGTTTAACATGATTCCAGAGCTCTGTCGAGGATACTGAGCCAGTATCTTTGTGGAGTCATCCGCCATAACTATTGTATTCCGATACTCTGTTTGAGTTAAATAAACCTGATCCAGTACATCCTTGATCCAGTTAAATTCCTCTACACCACCTGCTTGATCAAAGGTCATAGGTTACCTGCAGCACCAGTTGCATGAAGCATCTTAATTTAAGTTTTTCCTCAAAGATTCACTTAAGAATCTTAATTTCATTCAAATAAAACAAGTTGAACAAATTCACATGAAGTCCTTTCCTTAGTGTAACTGAGGGGTACAATTCCCTGACTGTATTGATAAGTATGGTATCATTAAACCACTGCCATCTTATGTACATTACTACTGGCCATACAGTACACAGGTATCTTATGATGAACACTTCCCACAATGACTCGGTTCCACACAAAACTGGATTTAAATATGTATTAGCAGCAATGATAGTACATAATATACTTTACTTTGGATGCGCTTATAAGGCAAAGGAATGTGCGTAGGCAAATCAATAACGTATGTCCATTCTCATATTACGCAGGAGATAATAATACAACCTGAATCTTAGGAATTATATCTATGGTACTCTGGTAATATAGCGGGAGATACTGGTAGGGTCCCTCCGGTCGTAAGCCAGCAAGGGGAGAGGATTTGTCGGTAGTAGAGTCTGGGTCAACGACGATAAAGAGACTCCAAGTACAGGAGACGGTGCAATAATCTCTTGATCCGCAGACGAATACAGCTGTTCTCCGTAGCATGCAGCTCAGCATGGAAGAAAGCTAGCGGCCTCAGGCTTCTGAGAGGCGGGCTCGACGTGGCTCCTCACAGGGTAAATCCCACACAATTGTGGGTGTCTGCGATTCTCCGCTCCATCAATTACAGGACCAAAAGCAAATATAATCCAGCCGAAAAGGGCTATGCAGTCGTCGGTAGGTTATCCAGTGTACATGATCCACACGGTCCTCGTCTAGGGCCCCTCGGGTGAAAGCGCCAGGGTGGTCAGCCCAGCCTGGATAAGCACTCTAGCTGGTACGAGGAAACGTTGGTGATGCTGGTCACTGTAGAACGGTAGCCGCACGATACACTATACACAAATAGACTATTACTGACTTAATAGAATCGGTCGAACTCGACGGTACAGCGTTAAACTCTGATACTTCAGTTATTAATTCGCACGCGGTCTCAATGCTCTATTTGGGGCCAAACAGGCCATACTTCACCGCACGTTGTATCGTGGGTGAGGCTTCAACTTATTGGGTAACTCTACTTCTGTATTCACCTGCGCCGTATTTATACGTTAGGTGAACAAACTAGTACTAGCTTTATTCCTGTCTCATATCCTTGCGAAGAACCGCTCATGTCCAGGCAAGTCCCCGGCGGTGACTTTGAACCAGACCTTGGAGGTATGGCAATGGCGCCTGGTGGACCGCTGTCCAATAGGAGAATGAAATATTATCAATAGTGTCGGGGAGCCTTGGCAACTCTATTAGCCTCGCCACGGCCGAGTGTATATCCGCCCTTGGACGAGCACTTCTGCTGCTCTGACCTTTCCGTCGGCACCGGTAATCACTTTGCTTACGCGGCCGGCCGGCCACATAGCTCGGGGTAGTGACTGGTCGATAATCATGACGACTGTTCCTTCTGTCAAATTGTCTCTCTCTTTCACCCATTTCTGGCGGGTCTGTAGAGACGGTAGATAGTGGAGTAGGAAACTGTTCCAAAACTTGTCAGCCAATACTTGACTGTACCTCCACATTCTTTGGCCGTTCGCTTCTTCAGGCCTGTACACTGTCTGTGGTAGCGCGGGGTCCAGCCGCACCATCAAGAGAGTGTTGGGGGTGACTGGGTCGACATCTGCTACATCACTTGAGACGTAACCGAGGGGCTTTGAGTTCAATACTCCCTCGATCTCCGTGAGGACTGTCGTTAGGACTTCTTCCGCCACAGTCTGGGCCCCAAGCACGGCGTACAGGGCTGTCTTTATTGAACGTACTTCTCGTTCCCAAGTTCCACCGAAGTGAGGTGCATTCGGGGGATTAAACTGGAAATCAATCTGGTATGGAGCGAGGTGGGTCTTAAGTTCTGGGCCCATAGCTTGGAAGCTCTCTCTCAGCTCTCTTTCTCCGCCTTTGAAGTTTGTCCCGTGATCAGACAATAATATAGACGGTTTCCCTTTCCGCGATGTGAATCTTCGGAAGGCCATAAGGAATGAGTCTGTGCTCATGGTTGGAAGGAGTTCTATGTGCATCGCTCGGGTGGTCATGCATTTGAATACAATACCCCACCGCTTCTCGGTCCCTCTTCCTTTCTTTACATACAGCGGGCCGAAACAGTCCATACCGGTGGAGTGAAAAGGCTTGTCGCCGAGTCGGAGGCAACAGGGGGATAGGTCAGCCATCCGGGGTATACTGGGCTGTGCTCGCCATTTACGACAGTCTAGACAAGTCTGCTGGAAACGTCGTACTGCTTCTCTCCCTTGCAGTATCCAATAACGACGTCTGATCTCCGCGAAGACTCTCTCTGCCCCGGCGTGATGCACGTCCTTGTCGTATTTCTTTATGATAAGCTCTGTGACCTTGTGTCGGCTGTTTAAGACTATCGGGTACTTGACGTCATCCGGTAAGTCTGGAGCTCTCCTCAGACGACCACCCACTCTGATGAGATTATGGGCGTCGCTCTCGGGGGCTAGGTGGAGCAATCTGCTGTCTGACGGGACGGGCTTTGCTCCCTGTAGACAGTCTAGCTCGTCGGGGAACGAGTCTCTCTGGGCTCGCTGTATGAGAAGAAGTTCTGCTTCTTCGTCGTTAGCTGCAGTAATGTCAGTAGTGGGCTGAACCTCTGGGTGGTGCCACAGGAATGTCTTTAGCTGCGCACTCTCAAGGGTGAGGCAGTCGTCTATGTTGGGGTCTGTGGGGACGAGTGTGTGTGTCAACCCACAGAACATAGATTTCTTGTTCTCTGCCTCCTCTTCACTCGCCTCCCGTGGGGTGGGTGTAGGCCACTCTTCTTCCGGGAGCTTGAGGAACTCTGGCCCGTCACTATATAGATTGTGACGGGTGAGGTCATCCAGGGACATTCCCCGGGTGATGACGTCAGCTGGGTTGTGTTTTGTGTCCACATACCTCCAGCTTGCTGCTTCTGTTAAATCTTGGATCTCTGTGATTCTGACTCCCACGAAGACCTTGTATCTACACGAATCAGACCGGATCCATGTGAGTACGGTCGTGGAGTCTGACCACAAGATCGTTCTTTGCACCGCGATGGTGAGTTCACGTTGGATTAACATGGCGAGTTGCGCTCCTGCTAGGGCTGCGCAGAGCTCTAGACGCGGGATAGATTGTTGCTTGTGTGGGGCTATTCTGGAGCGAGCCAGGATGAAAGCAGTATGTATTTCTCCTCCCTCCTCTCGGGCACGCAAGTAGGCCACCGAACCGTAGGCTACTTCGGAGGCGTCGCTGAAGACGTGCAGGTCCATCTGGCACGTCTCCGGCCTCACTGTGGGTGGGAAGTAGCTGCGGCGTATGTTGACACCTGGGAGTGAGCTGAGTTCTGTCTCCCACTCTCTCCATGTGGAGGCAAGGTGTTCGGGTATGGGGTCGTCCCAGCCCTGGTCCTTGTCCCATAACGCTCTTACAATCATCTTTGCCCTGGTGGTGTAAGGTAGAATACATCCCAACGGGTCATATTGTCTGGCGAGTGTTCTGTATACACTCCGTCTTGTGGTCGGTAGTGCAGTCGACCTTCCCTGCTCCTTGGTCAGGGGTGTGTGTTTATAATGGAGCGAGTCTGTTTTGAAGCGCCAGACTAGTCCTAATGTCATTTCTTGGGCTTCTCCTGGGATGGTCGCCATCCAGGTCTCGCTGCTTACTGCCTTGTCCTCTGGGGAGAGGCTGCGCAATACTTGAGGGTCGCTGCTGGCAAACTGCCGGAGATCAAAGCCGCCTTTGATCAGGGAGGCGCGGAGCTTGAGTAGGAGGGCCTCGGCTTCTTCTGGCGTCGAGACGCTTTGCAGACAGTTGTCCACGTAGAAACTATTTCCTACACTTTGTCGGACCTCTTCATCAGCTGCTGGGTCCTCTGCGACGTGTTTTTGCAGTGCATACGTAGCACAGCATGGGCTGCATGTGGTTCCGAAAGGGAGGACTTCCCATTGATAGATGGCTGGTTGCTCGTCCCCGATCCTCTCTCTCCATAGGAACCGCAGCAGGGGCTTGTCCTCCTCCACTAGTCGCACCTGCAGGAACATCCCTTTGATGTCGCCGCTGATGGCCACCTTGTCTTGGCGGAAACGTAGTAACACGCCTAGTAGAGAGGGGCCGAGTGTTGGGCCGGGCAAGAGCTCTTTATTCAGATTTTGTGATCCGATCTGGTAGCTGCAGTTGAACACAATACGATACTTGCCGTTGTGGTGGACTTTGTGGTGCGGCACGTACCATGATTCGGTCGTCTGATCGGCCTCTTTAATGTCAATTTTCTTTATGTGTCCCGCTGTGATTAGCTTGTCAATCTCAGCGCGGTACACAGTCTCTTGAGCGGGGTCTCTGGCTAGGCGCCGCTCTGTGTTCAATAGATACCACTCCGTCGCTTCTTTTGGGGCGTGGAAGGTAGGCATACCCTCTCGCCTCAGGAGTGGAGTTGCATATCTCATCACTCCGTTGACTTTGACTCTCTTTGTCCCCCGCTCGAGGAGGGCTATAGCATAAATGTCTTCCTTGGAACGAATGTCTTTCTTTTCGTTCTTAAAGGGCATTGTCTCCAGTGTCCATAGCCTCTCGACATGCTGTAGGAGGGTGGTGTCTTCTTCTGTCACTCTGGAGTGGAGGCAGCTAGTGGCTGCTGTTCGGTTAGGAGACCTAGCGAGGGGGCCTTGTAGTGTCCATCCTAGGCGGGTCTCGACTGCTGCAGGACAGCCTCTGGGCCCTGTGTGGACCCGGTCCATTGGGACGATGAGGTGTGCATGGTCGGAGCCTATCAGCAGGGTCGGGGTGGCACCGTCTATGAGGGGTATAGGTAGTTGACGCAGGTGCACATATTTATCCATCAGCTTGGCGATGGGGTAGGTGTACTGCGACAGGCCTATGTCTTGGCTGGTGAAAGCGTTAGTGATCCTATACCGTCTCTCTGGCTGCCCGCTTGCTGCAATAGTGAAGGAGACATTCTCGCCCTTTATCGTCTTTAGGTCTCTTCTTATTGTCCGAATCGTCATCGTTTCTTCGCTCCCCCGCAGCCCCAGCTGGGCCGCAGCGGACGCGAGGAGAAGGGTCTTCTCTGACCCGTCGTCAAGGACGGCGTAGGTGTCCATGACCTTGTCTTGGTAACTCAATGTTACGCGGACCACCTTTAAGAGCACCCGGGCGCCCCCGCTGCTGGCGGGGTCAATGTACATAACACTTGCCTTTGTGCTGCTTGAGGGTGCAGGCTTTCTTCTGTTACTGTCATGTAGGACGTCCGAGTGGGCTCCGTCACACCGACTACACCTCTTCTTTAAGCGGCAATCGGCTGCCATGTGACTGCGCGCACATCGGTAACAGCGTCGGTTGGACTTTATCCATTGACTCACCTCGTCGGCGGTCATCTTCTTGAACGTGTCACAGTGTGACAGCCAGTGTTCCTTTTCGCAGTACGGGCACACCATCTTCCACTTCTCTTTCATCGAGGGGGTACTGTGGTTCTTGTTGCTCGGTACTGATTCTGCTTGGTGCATGACGGTCACCAATCTGCGGCCATCGTTTGCTCTCCTAGGTCCCTCTCTGGAGCTTGGTGTGCTCCGCACGAACTTATCCAACCGTAGGCTGTTGACTTCTCTCGCCAGGAAGTCGGCTAGGTCTAGGAGGGATGGCTCGGGACCGTTAGGATCACGGTGGTCTCTTTGCCGCCTGAAGCGCTCTTGTCGGGCGGGCGGAAGCTTCTCTAAAATCCTCTCGACATTAGAGTTTGCGTGCAGTTCGTACATACCCTTTTCCTTTTGCGCCCCCAGCATCCCTACCAGGGATTGTACCTTGATAGACAGGTCATCTAGTGAGCGATTGTCTGTGGCTGGGGGTAGACGGTCAATATTCCTTATCTCTTGTATTACGTAGTCCCATATGCGTCCATATCTTTGGTCGAGTGCTGCTAGAGCCGCGGTGTATGGGGTAGTAGAGGTGGAATATGCCAGCGCTATATTGTGCGCTCGGGGCACCTTGAGGTGCTTGAGTAGGATAGCATACTTGTACGGTTCATCAGTTACATCGGACATCATTGTCTCTAAGCACATTCGTAGCTCTGTGTACTGTGCTCTGTTCTCGTGTGTGAAGTCCGGGAACGTCGGTGTGCCAATGTACGATGCCATGGATGGCTGGCACATCGGTGAGCGTTGGAGGAGAGGCCTCCTAGGCGAGTCTCCTCTTACGTGTCGTGGTGGGCTGGTACCTGCCGGGTACCAAGGCCCGCGTACCAAGGTGCTGTTCCTCGGGGCTGGTCGTGCGTCAAGCTCACCCGTGAATTGAGTCGGGGGTCTGTAGCGCAGAGCCACGGGGGTAAAGCCTGGGCTGTACTGGACCTCCTGGTCCTGTGGAGTACTGTGATGCTGTTGGGCTTGATTCTCCTCCTCTCCCTCTTCTTCTTCCTCTGGCAGGTCATCTAGATCCTGTAGTCGTCTATTTAGCCTCTCCGCGGTATAGACCGGTTCTTCCCTGTAGCTGGGTCTCGCTTGGACCGGTCGGGGAAGGGGTTCGGAGAGGGGTATAGGCTCTCTCTGGTGGTCAGGCTCAGGGTCGCTTGATCGGGTAGGGGAGGGTGCCCTTGACCCTTGTCTTGACGAGGCCCTGGAGCCCCGTGCGGAGGGAGGGGGGGTTGCCCTGGTAATCAGCTGCTCCATTATCTGCGCTTGTAATCGGTCGCGCTCGGCTTCACGCTTGGTGAGAGCGAGGTCGCGCTCTGCTTCTCTTTGGGCACCGGCAGCGGCGCGCTGGGCTTCGGCGGCGGCGCGCTGGGCTTCGGCGCGGTCTCTTCCCATATTCTCTTCCGTCTGGAGGCGTCTAATCTCTAGGCGTATGCGGTCTTCTTCACTCCGTTGCTGCGCTTGAAGGCGTTCTCTTTCCATGGAAGAATGTTCGCGCTCACTAAGCGTCTGTGCTTGGAGTCGATCGCGCTCGGTTGAGGCTGCCAGGCTGGCGAGGAAGGCCTACACCAGCATCTTGTCCGCCTCGCTGGGGGAAGACGCTGGTTGAGGTGATCCGCTCCTGGTAGTACTCGTTGGAGATCCGTTCTCCTGTGGCGAATCAAGGAGATCCATCTCCGGCGTGCTCGTCCCTTCTTGTGGTGGGTCGAGTTCCATCCCTGGAGGGCTTTCTTTATCCTGGAGCTCTCCGGGGACTACTTCTTCGGTCTTGGCGGGGGGTAAAGTCATGTCAGGTCCCTCCTGGTCCCCACCGTGAGCTTGGTCAGTTACGTTAGAACCCACTAGGGTCTCTACTGGCGGGGTAGCCTGGTCGGTAGGGTCGGACATAATTTTACTATCTACTTTTTCCGCGTTTACCGTCTGTAGAAAGCTAGGTAGTATACTGGCAACGTAATCCTCTAAGTACTGAGGTGTCTGCCGTCTACGCTGCGGGCGATCTATTTTAGGAGAACCGTTTTGTGGAGTGTTCATCATTGGCCATGTCAATATTAATACCACTATATTAATATTACGCTAGTTACCCTCCGGCTCGAAGGACCAATTGTAACTGAGGGGTACAATTCCCTGACTGTATTGATAAGTATGGTATCATTAAACCACTACCGTCTTATGTACATTACTACTGGCCATACAGTACACAGGTATCTTATGATGAACACTTCCCACAATGACTCGGTTCCACATAAAACTGTATTTAAGTATTTATTAGCAGCAATGATAGTACATAATATACTTTACTTTGGATGCGCTTATAAGGCAAAGGAATGTGCGTAGGCAAATCAATAACGTATGTCCATTCTCATATTACGCAGGAGATAATAATACAACCTGAATCTTAGGAATTATATCTATGGTACTCTGGTAATATAGCGGGAGATACTGGTAGGGTCCCTCCGGTCGTAAGCCAGCAAGGGGAGAGGATTTGTCGGTAGTAGAGTCTGGGTCAACGACGATAAAGAGACTCCAAGTACAGGAGACGGTGCAATAATCTCTTGATCCGCAGACGAATACAGCTGTTCTCCGTAGCATGCAGCTCAGCATGGAAGAAAGCTAGCCGGCCTCAGGCTTCTGAGAGGCGGGCTCGACGTGGCTCCTCACAGGGTAAATCCCACACAATTGTGGGTGTCTGCGATTCTCCGCTCCATCAATTACAGGACCAAAAGCAAATATAATCCAGCCGAAAAGGGCTATGCAGTCGTCGGTAGGTTATCCAGTGTACATGATCCACACGGTCCTCGTCTAGGGCCCCTCGGGTGAAAGCGCCAGGGTGGTCAGCCCAGCCTGGATAAGCACTCTAGCTGGTACGAGGAAACGTTGGTGATGCTGGTCACTGTAGAACGGTAGCCGCACGATACACTATACACAAATAGACTATTACTGACTTAATAGAATCGGTCGAACTCGACGGTACAGCGTTAAACTCTGATACTTCAGTTATTAATTCGCACGCGGTCTCAATGCTCTATTTGGGGCCAAACAGGCCATACTTCACTGCACGTTGTATCGTGGGTGAGGCTTCAACTTATTGGGTAACTCTACTTCTGTATTCACCTGCGCCGTATTTATACGTTAGGTGAACAAACTAGTACCAGCTTTATTCCTGTCTCATATCCTTGCGCAGAACCGTTCATGTCCAGGCAAGTCCCCGGCGGTGACTTTGAACCAGACCTTGGAGGTATGGCAATGGCGCCTGGTGGACCGCTGTCCAATAGGAGAATGAAATATTATAGGCTAAAGGGATATTCCGTGTATATGTACAAGGAATACACAAGGGATATCAAACGATATACAAATATTATGCAATATATATCAATCAATAAATATATATATTCGGTTTAATCTGATCCTTCGTAACACTTAGGATACTTAAGTCTTCTTCCTTTGGTCTTATTTTTTGTATCCTAACTAGTAATTAATTAAAAACGGTTAAGTGTTGCACAATCACCTTTAGCAACAAAAACATAGAAGAAATGTAGGACTGGTTTATTTTCATGCTGATGTCATGTTGTCATATATATATATATTTGTTTTATATTTCATAATTAGTTCCTTTCACTGTTTAGTTTATGTGTGATCTCTAGCCACATTTGTTGTTTCAAGTAGAAGAAGCTTCTTCTTCCTCTGTCCAATTTTGTCGTCCTCTCCTTTGATCTTTAGACATTATAAGCTACTGCTGGTTGCTTAGTGTAATGTTATGGCTACGCCTACTGTAACAAAGCACTAAAGTTATTTATTCATGCCATATTTAGGTTGAACTGTGGTAAACAGTAGTAGTGTTTTCCTTACCTAAGGAATCAGTGTTGTTTTGGTGTTCTGCCCTGTGCGAGTTAGCTGGCTAGCTGTGCCGTGTTGACTGAGCCATTTCGCCCAGGGCAGCCGCAATTATTTGAACTCCCTTTACCCGGTCATTAGCTGTCTTCCCATGTCCACAACTTCCCTGCCCGTTTCCCAGTTTGTTGCGTTTTTAATATAGGTAAGTGTGTATGTGTCAGGTAGCATAATTCATTTTCAAAGTGTACAGTATTTCCCATCCCTTGTGTCTGCTTGCACGGCATCCACATTGGTCCGTAGGGTGGAAGGCACCTCTGTGGCTGTAGCAGCAGTATCATGTACTCCCATTGTTTGATATGAGTCACCAAGCAGAGCTTTGACTGCATGCAGAATGTATAATTATTATAATTGAGTGCAACATAAACAAAACAAATGTATCAGGATTTGGTGATGTTTCAAAAAAACTATTTCAACCCAGTTACACATATACTGTAGGATTTTCCACCACAGAATGTGTTTTCGCTGCTTTATTTTCGCTACCCTACCATATACAACTGCTCTCTCTCCCTGCGTCAAAACGTTAGTCTGAAATAAGAGGATTATTGCCTTAAATCTGTGTGCTCCAGTGTTCTACTTTGGACAAAATCTCGGAAGTTTCTCCCTAATTCAAACAGTACATTGTTTGACACAAAATATAAAGAAGAAAGAGTGAGTTAGTGACATATAATGCACTTCACTAAAAACAACATCTAAAAACAAAACCATAGGCCAACCAACCTTGATGACTCCGTCCACTATCTGGTGAACCCTCTCCACTCTCCACTTCTTATTGTTAGGCATCCTGTCTGACTCCATGCTGTTCCTTCCTCTCAGCATCCGCAGACTTCTAACCATCTCCAGGTTGGTTTTCAGAGGGAAGTCCTGCCCACACAGGTTGATAAAGTACTTCCAGGTGGAACTGATGTTGTAAAGGTCGGCCATACAGTTGAGGTCAGCCTGGACACGTGACCAGGTGGCGTATACCACAGACACTGGCTGGCTGACCATAAAGACGTTGGGGAAACAGGAAATGATCCCCTCGACAGCGGCATGCACAGAGTCCTCTGCTTTTATGTCCACATGGACACAGTAAGTATTCTGTGGGGCGTAGATTGCCCGCAGTAGACGCTCAAAATTCTGCACCTATACGAAATTAAAAGAAAGAATCTTTTTGGTAAACCTTTATGGTAGCACTTAATATTACAGTCCTGAAATTATGCAAAACCAGGTTAGACACAAATTAGAGCCTAAATAGACAGACATTTAAAAATAATTTTAACCTAAATGGACATTAGATTCCCTTTTATACACTTGAAACAATGTATTTCCCAATCATACACTAAATAATAACAATATTTAATTATTACCGAATTGGACACCAATTAGAAACACAGAAATGTGTTTATTATTGTTATATATTATATATATGTAACGGATGGTATCGTGAAGCGCAGTCAAGAAGGGCTGGGGTGAGTAGCGGTGCTATGGGTTAAACTCACTCTCACATCCTCAAAGACAGATAGACACGTTGCGAAGTAGTGGATTCACCTCTTGGTATAGCGGTCTGTGTTGTTGCGGCGTGGGAGACCGGGGTTCGACTCCCACTCGGGGCATTGAAGTGCCTTGGGTGGAGTGGAGTGAGTTTGAGAGGTTGAGTGTAACGGATGGTATCGTGAAGCGCAGTCAAGAAGGGCTGGGGTGAGTAGTGGTGCTATGGGTTAAACTCACTCTCACATCCTCAAAGACAGATAGACACGTTGCGAAGTAGTGGATTCACCTCTTGGTATAGCGGTCTGTGTTGTTGCCTGCGGCGTGGGAGACCGGGGTTCGACTCCCACTCGGGGCATTGAAGTGCCTTGGGTGGAGTGGAGTGAGTTTGAGAGGGTGAGTGTAACGGATGGTATCGTGAAGCGCAGTCAAGAAGGGCTGGGGTGAGTAGCGGTGCTATGGGTTAAACTCACTCTCACATCCTCAAAGACAGATAGACACGTTGCGAAGTAGTGGATTCACCTCTTGGTATAGCGGTCTGTGTTGCTGCCTGCGGTCTGGGAGACCGGGGTTCGAATCTCCCTCGGGGCATCGAAGTTTAAGGTGACGTTGTCACAACCGTTACATATATATATATATTAATATTATTAACCCTTCACTATTAATCCCAAATTACTGATTGATCTTTATTAGCTATTATATATTATATAATATATATATATATATATATATATATTCCTATTATAAAGAATCTGTACTGACAACCAAAGCGTGCCCTTATGAGCACAATATTTATTCACAATATGTTCTTAGAATGTAATTAGCTGCCTGTTGCAATGAATCTGTACTGTCAACAAAAGCAAGACCTCTTCCTATAGGTCTAAATTTAACAATGAAAAATAATGGGGTCCAGGACCTCTGTGAGGTAAACAGGAGGAGCTCTCCATCGCCTCCATCTTGGGTGAGGAGCCCCTCATGGCTAGCGGCTCTGTGCTCCACCTAGCCTCCCTCCGACTTTGATGAAGAGGAAGGCTTCCAGCCTTCACTGGAGTCTGCCAGCCCTTCCTCTGCCGGTCACCCACCTGTCAGTCAGACCCCAATTCTCCACCTCATACAGGCTCTGACTGTCACTGCCAGTAGGGTGATATATTTTTTCACCCTGACCCATCGACATATCTGGCTGTCTCAGACCACCCTTTCTGAGCTATTCAATCCTAATTGTTTATATATCTACTAACACTCAGTTCTAACATACATACATACCACACGAGACATGCCACCAGAGGTCTCTACACAATTCCCAAAGCTAGAACACAATCAATGCAACACTCAGTGCTGTATAGAGCCATGGTTGCATGGAACTCACTCCCAGATTGCTAAAGCACAAACTAAAACAAGCTTTAAAAGACAACAGAAACAACATCGATCAGCCCTTCACCTGTTATGTTATTATGTAAATGTTTACATATACAATACATAAGTACACACTTGACTGTGTGAGGCAGAGGTGGGCCGTCAGGGTCCGAATCAGAATATTTTAATATAGCCTATATTTTCATTCATGTATTTTACAAAGTTTGTTCACATCAATCTGTTAAAGGGGAACTCCAACATTTTGGGAAATTAGCTTATTTAACATCTTCCCTGGAGTTCTAGGTCAACTCCTGAAAAGGGGGTCAATGTCAGACTTTGCAATCAAAAGTTAGGGGGCTAATAACCCTTGCCATAATTTCAGTGCGCCCCCTAACTTTTGATTGCAAGGTCTGACATTGACCCACTTTTCAGGAGTTGACCTAGAGCCCACCAAGGTCATGCATATCAAATTTGGTCAATGTCAGACCTTACAATACACTGTAAGGCACTGTAAGGCTACGGATCTGCCTCACTTCCAGTGATGAAGCTAAGCTATGCTAACAGAGCGTCTATTCCCAAAGCTAAATGCACGCACAGAGACAAAAAAGGTATGTATCTTCTTGTCTAACTCCAGGGAAGATGTTAAATAAGCTAATTTCCCAAAATGTTGGAGTTCATTGCCCTCTCCTTCAGTTCTGCTGCCTCCAGTGCAGCTCATATACATTTGAGCTTTTATCCAATCCGATTTTCCACCAGTGCTGTCTCCGGGTAAAGAAAATCTACCCTGAGGCCTTCAGGAGTTTTAGTGAATCCCCTTGAAACAAAATCTGATGAGATGTTACTGTAATTGTCACATACTTTAACCAATCAGATTTCAAATTTGACATGTTGGGCGTATTCGTTGGCATGCTAGAGCCTTCTAGCTGCCCTAGCCTGCTACATCAGCAGCATCTTTCTTGAGTGGCACGAAATTGGACTCGCTATCAGAGGGCCAGCTACTGAAGCAAAACTAGTAACGTAAAGTCCGTAAAATAGCAGATTCCAAATTTGTATTCAGATTTGTATTTTGTTCTGTTATTTGTTTTAATGCACAATGGCTGAAGGGGGAGCAGAAATGGATTTGACAAGACCGACGGCTTCTCAATTACAGTGGGTGACAATATTGTCACAAGAAAAAATGAAATTACATTCCATCCTAGAGGCAAATCTTTCCTGTGACAAAATGGCATCCAATGTAATAAAAAAAAGTCAACCAACGAACTAGATTCTTGTACCGGATCTCCTCTCTGGTAAACAAGAATACCCTGAAGACTCTGGCAGGAGCACTCATTCAAGGGTACTATGACTATGCTTGCACCTCATGGTACCAAAGCACCTCAAAGGCGCTAAAACAAGATTACAAACATCACAAACAAACTGGTCAGACTACTGGTCAGACTACTACTTGACCTTACTCCTAGAACCCACCTCACCCCTGCCCACTTTGACTACCTAGGATGGCTTAGAGTAGACGACAGAGTACAGCAACTTGGGCCTGGTCTACAAGATACACTACACCAGGGGTTCCCAGACTTTTCAGGCCGCGACCCCCAAATAACGGTGTCAGAGAGCCGCGACCCCCACTATTATAGGAGAATCTTTTTTTATATATATATATATATATATATATTTTTTTTTATATAAATGTAAATGTATGGTTGAAACATGCAAACGTTCAAACGCACACACACTAATAAGCATTGGAGGCTTTTAACCAGGGCCGGACTGGGGAAATCATTCAGGCCAGGAAATATAGTGCAAAATATAGCCCCAGTCAGGCCACTTTTTAAGCAGGGGGTCTGGGGGTCCCCCACCAGGAAATATTTTGTTACAAAGACTTCATTTCCTGCATTCTGGTGCAGGAATTGTTTTATTTGTACCCTTTAAATGCCAGTGTTTGTGATGGCATCACAAATTATTGTTAAAAAACAGGCTAGCATAATATGTATGATTAGCAACAACACTGATTTAGATGGATTTTCTGTTTTTTTGTAATCTCAGATTGAAAGAAATACAATCTTTTATTCAAATTCAGCCCTGATCATAACACCACATATTAATTTTATAATTCTAACCCTTTAAATGCCAGTGTGTGTGATGGCATATATTTGCAATATATCAAATGCAAAGTAGATTTTTCTGGGGGAGATTATTACGGGCTAGCATGTGTCAATGATTAGCAACAACAGTTTTTTGTAAGGGTCCCGCCTCCACCAATCACATGCGGCTCCCTTTGTGTGTGTGTGAGAGCAAGAGAGAGAGAGAGATAGTTCTCCAACTTGTGTGAGTTGCAGTGATCTCCTGGTTGTTCCCCACCTAGGTTATCTAACTATTGCGCTGCTGCAACTAGAAACACTGGCCTGGCCGCGTGAACACTTAAGGCAACTAACATGCACTTCCGCGTTTCTCTGATTGGCCAGCGCTCTCCTTCGTGAATACCAGCCGCTCTACGCTCGTTCCCTACGCCGGAGACATGACCCTCCATAACTTGGCTTTTATTTCTTTTATCATGAGTTGATTTTAAGGGTTTGCGGATTTTCTTTTAACATTAGTTGACTGTATGAGTTGTTAGGTTAGGTGTTTTTATACAAATTTTTAGGATGTGTCCTGTCTAGTGTACATGTCCATTTGTGTTTTTTTTTTTTTTTTTTTTTTTATTGCAAAACAAAATTATTAAAAGTCAGTACTCAACACACAATGCATAATGAAACTAACAGTTAAGATGGCTAAAATGACATGCAAGCACAGAAACAGAAAGCAAAAAAAAATATATAATAATATTTTACCGTATACAGTGTATATCCAACGAAATTACCAATTATACCAATGTCTTATACAGGATATACCCCTAATACCTATTATCTAAAACCCTACACGCTCCAGCTCGAACCCCCCCCTCCCGGACCCCTCCTTGGATAGTATTTCCATTATCCCTCGCTCCTAACCAGACACTACCATTATAAGCTAGCTTTTATTCTCTCCACCACTTCTAACCACATTGACATTTTGGATTCATTGAGACCCAGCATTCTTGCTGTAGATATTTCTTGATAAATCACATCGAGATATGTAAGAAACCAAACTTTCCGGCACATTTTTTCCGGTTGAAACCAGCGTGATGCGATCAGCTTTTTAGCTACTGTGATACCCGATAAAACCAATCTCTTTAACTGTGGATTTACTGCAAACTCAAAAACATCATTCAATAGTAATACAGAGGGGTGTACTGGTATATTCCAAGATACGAGTTTTGATAATTGTTGGGTCACATCTTTCCAGAATGCCTTAACTGGTGGGCAGTCCCAATACATGTGCATAAATGTCCCTTCGTCTCCATTTGTACATTGGGAGCATTTGGAGTCTTGTTTAAGACCCATTCTGTTCAGTCTTATAGGAGTCAAGTATGTCCTGTGAATATAGTTAAGATTGATTTGTTGATGGTCCGGGTTCCTTGATGTAAGTCGGACATTTGCCCATGCTCCTTGCCAATCAAAGTCACTTTCCAGGTCTGTAATATCCCTCCTCCAGACAGAGTCTAGTTGGAGGGTTTCATACGAGGACGTTAGTAATTGATAATAAAAACCTGAAACAAAACCTCTCGATGTCTCTCTTTCATAGAAGAATTTGTGGTATCTGTGGTGTTCAACTGGTATGTCTAATGGAACACTGTGAGACTTCAAACATAGCCGTAACTGTATGTAAAAAAGCCATGTGGACTCGGTGAGATAAAATTTTGTGCATATTTCTCCATAACTACAAAAACCCTGGTTGTTAAAAACATCCCCTAATGAGTGTATGCCTTGCTCTTCCCATATAGGGATTCTTATAGGACGTTTTTCAATTAAGAGTGCATTGTTATTGAATAAGGGAGTGTGATTGTGCCATTTTTGTGGGTTAGGATATTTTTTTTGTGTTTCACGCCATATCCGGATCGCATGGGTAATTATGGGGCCAAATTTCCGCTCACAGTGCTTGATTGGTAGTTTAGTGTATGCTATGTCCTTCAGTCTATGTGGGGCTACTATGTTTTCTTCCAATTTTCTCCAGGATACTAATGCTTGGGGATCAAACCATGTTGTCAATGGTCTTAATGTGTATGCCTTAAAATATTGGAAAAAATCTGGAAATGCCATGCCACCGTCTGCTTTATTTCTCTGTGCGGTGGATCTTTTTATACGTGGTGGTTTGTTATTCCAAATAAATTTGTATGTGGAGGAGTGTAATCTTTTCCAGTAACCCTCTGGAGGGGGTAACGGTAGCATTGAACTGAAGAAGTTGATTCTAGGTAGTACATCCATCTTAACTATTGATACCCTTGCCTGTACTGAGTTTTTAAGTTTTGCCCACCTGTCAAGGTCGTCTTTGATTTTGTTTTGTATTTTTGTGTAATTGTGCTTCACCGTTTGTCTTATGGTGGGGAATATTTCCACTCCCAAGCATCTAAAATGTTTTACCATAGGTATCTCACCTGGGAGGGTTATATCTTTTTTTGCAGGGGTGTTAAGTGGAAGGAAAGCCGACTTCGGCCAATTAATTTATCGGATAAATCACCAAAGTTCTCAATCAACTTGAGTAGATGAGGCAATGTGGTGTTGGGGCTTTGCATGAACAATATTACGTCGTCCGCATATAAACTAATTTTATGTTGTGTGCCCTTGATTACGATTGGTTCTATGGATTGGGATTGTCTTATATATTGTGCTAAAGGCTCTAATGATAGATCGAATAGTCCGGGACTAAGAGGGCAACCCTGTCTGGCTGAGCGTGATACCGGAAAGATTTTGGAGATGAATGTACCTGTTGTAATCATGGCCGATGGGTCTTTGTATAATACTTTAATCATATCAATGAATCCTTTTCCTAACCCCATCCTTTCTAATACTGCCCATAGATATGACCATTCCAGCCTGTCAAAGGCTTTCATAGCATTCAGGGACAGCATCGCCTTAGGTATGGTGTCGTCCTTGTCTGCATCTAGTACGTGCAGTATTCGTCTTATGTTATCAGTGATCAGGCGACCTCTTATGAAGCCAGTTTGGTCTGGATGAACTAAAGACGTCATATGCTTTTGTAATCTGATCGCTAATACCTTAGAGTACAGTTTGACATCGGTTCCGAGGAGGCTTAAGGGTCTGTAACTACCGCACTCGGTGGGGTCTTTGTCTTTTTTGAGAAGGACTGATATGAGTGCAATATTGTCGTTTTTATGGAAGTTCCCCTCCTTGACTGAGTATAAGATCATATTTAGTAATAAGGGTCCAATTATGTCCCAACAAGAAAGGTACATTTCTGATGGGATACCGTCTCTTCCAGGAGCCTTACCATTTTGCATTTCGGATATGGCCTTCTTGAGTTCCTCTAGTGTGATCGGTGTTTCTAACTGTTTATCGTCATCCTCTGAAAGTTTAGGGAGAATAATTTGATTAAGATATGTGTCCATTTTGTTTTGATCGAAGGTCGTTTCTGATTTATATAAGTCGGAGTAGAATTCTTTGAATGTATCGTTTATTATTTTGGGGTCTGTTTCAAGTACTTGTTGTGCTCTAATGGTAGTTATATCTGCAAATTTTGCATTCATTCTTAATCGCATGGCTACTAGGTGACTAGGTTTAGAACCTTGGGAGTACTGCTGTTGTCTTGTGCTGCGTATTTGTATTTCCGATTGTTGTCTGTATATGGCATTGATCTCTATTTTTAGTACGTTAACTTGATTTTCTAGTCTAGTTGAGTTGTTGTATTTTAAAGAATTAAATAACGTTGAGTAAAGCGTTTCCAGTTCAGACAGTTTTGTGCATTGATTCTTGCGCATTTTGGAGGAAAAGCTATCAGTGAAATCCTTGATCATTCCCTTTACCGACATCCATATTATTCTGGGGTCTTGCACCAAATTTGCATTCTCCCGTAGGAATACTATAAGAGCTTCTTTGAGTTGTGTAATGAATTCCTTGTTATTAAGCAGCATCGAATTAAAACGCCATCTTGGGGCCCGGGAAGATAGTATACCAAATGTTCCTTTTAGGAGTAAATAACAGTGATCTGCATTGGGTATCATTTCCACTTCATATTTATCAAATAGTCTCGGGGATGCAAAGACATAATCTATTCTGGATAATGTGTTATGTCTCGCCGATTGACAAGAGTACTTTCGAGTCGTGGGATTAAGTGAACGCCATAAGTCATTTACACCTGTAATCTTCGACCAATCCTTTAATGCTTTAGATTAATTCTTTTGTTCGCTGGAAAAGGCGAGGTAAGATTTGTCCATCCTTGGATTCCAAATGGCATTAAAATCTGCACCTATTATAAATGAGTAATCGGGAAGGTTTAACATTGCATTGGTTAGTGTAGTGAAGAAACCCTCTTCGTACAAATTTGGGGCATATACCGCTGCCAACGCTATTTTCCTGTTATTGTGTACAATCCTAGCTATAGTTATACGCCCATCTGCATCCGACCATACCCCCTTTAATTCAATATTTAACTTACGTCTAACGACTATGGCTACACCTCGAGTTCTCGTACCAAAAGAAGAGTGACTAATATTATGATATGTGTTATCCGCTAACGTATCTATGTCTTCCTCTAAAATGTGCGTTTCGCTTAGTAGAGCCACGTCCACATCAGGGGCGTTTTTAGGGTTAGAAAACATTGGGGGCTTCAGCCCAGGGGGTGGAGGGGGGGGTCTTTTTTTTTTTTTTTTAACCACAGAAATACGCAATTTTAGAGTAAT
This sequence comes from Notolepis coatsorum, assembly GCF_963971535.1. NCBI lineage: Eukaryota > Metazoa > Chordata > Actinopteri > Aulopiformes > Paralepididae > Notolepis > Notolepis coatsorum. The sequence goes on along the minus strand of NC_140169.1, from coordinate 197,890,155 downwards.
TAGAGATGAATACTGAATAACTAGAATCATTAGAGGTTCTCAAAGTGATGTCCAGGTCCATGAGAGGGATCTGGGCAGTCCCCATAGAAAATTCAAAGTTAACAGGACCAAATCATCAGTTTCTTATTTATTTAGCCAGATAAAACATTGATCTGGTCCAAGAAGCCCCAACAGGAGTACAAATATACATATATACACATATATATACATATGTGTATATATATATATATATAATATATATATATAATATATATACATATACTGTACATACATACACATATACACCAATAACAAAATAAAAACACAGTTAAGAATCATACACATAAGCAAATAAACAAACAAACAAACATATGCACAGCCTATGTACAAAATAAATAAACAGTTCATCTCTAGTCTTTACAGTTTTCTTCAATTGCATAAACACTCAAATCAAAAGTATTACACAATTATCAAAACCTTACACTCAAGGAGCAAAATATAGGCACAGATTTGCACCCCTACAATGTCAGCCTCACTTTTTGCAAAACAATACACACAGTGATTTGCAAAACACTAAACACACTTGCATTACATTAGACACAGAATGTCAAATTACCACACATATGAGCCAATTGGTTAAACACAGCCATCAGATGCACAAACACACCATTGCTTAATTGTAGATACACAATCAGGTTTAAGCACTATAAAAATGCAGCAGGTGAGTTCACCTGTCTTCAACCAAAATGGAAGGAGAGTGAAGTACTGTACACAGAGAACGTGAAAATATACAATACATTCACCAAACACTACACAAGACAAACAATGATGCAGACTGATGAAAATATACATTTTCTCCCATTTTCCCAAATCAGTCAACATGTCAACATGGAGAATCACAACAAAAAAAATTATTGCCAGATCCAGCTAGGCAAAGAGATAATGTCTAGTATTTTCTGTTTTTCATTTTTTCAAAAAGAAAAAATTGTGTTACTGTAATTGTAACCTGTACTGGATACAGTATTTTATGTGTGTCTGATATTTGCTGAGCTTACAGTGTTATGCACATAGTAGCATGAAAACTGGGACATGTATTGTTGTGATTCTCCATGTTGAAATGTTGACTGATTTGGTTATATGAGAGAACATTTATATTTTCATCAGTCTGCATCATTGATTTGGGTATATGGAGAGAAAATGTTATTTTTTTCATCAGTCTGCATCATTGATTTGGGTATATGTAGATACATAAATTATATTTTCATCAGTCTACAGCATTGGTCTTGTGTAGTGTTTGGTGAATTTATTGTATATTTGCACATTCTCTGCGTACTTCACTTACAGTACTCTAATCACTGAGAAGTAGAATAGCTAAATGTGTTTTAGGTTAAGCACAGCAGTGTGTGTAACTGGTTCAAACAGAATTAAGTCATTATGTAACGTGTGTTTCATATGGTAACAAAATTAGTGTATGGTTTTGACAAGTGTTTAATTTAGCAAAGGATCTGAGGTGTTCTGATAATTGTGTGTGTGGTTGTGCTAATTGTGTGTTTTGAAACACCGGGCCCCGTTTTCAAAATCATGCTTAGGCAATCGAAAAAAAACTATTGTGTGTTTCATTATATACATATGTTTCAGTCTTCTCATAAAAAAAATATTCGATTTTTGGGTCTTTTCCTGCCTTTGGTCCGCTTTGCATTCACATCTCAAATGAACCGCAGCAGGGTTCACTTGCAAGAGTGAATGAGCTTTCACACCACCCCAAACCAACCGGACTATCCGAGGTTCGATTAAAGCTTATTATAGGACACTGGACATGGGTATGGATGTCTCCAGGTGCTGCTGCGTTAAAGTGCACATCTTCAATATCTGTACTATTTAAAAGCACAGTGCAGGACACACTCAAAGGTTATCGCACCTCAGAGATGGCAGTGGACATGTATGACAGGACAAAGGCCATATGTAATGGCCTTTGGATTGAGGAACATACTACCAGCCAAAGGAGGAAGCAGAAAAGGATGGACGAGTATGTAGTTGAGTCATTTTGTGGCACAAGCTCAGACCTCAGCTCAGGAGATCAGCTGAGACAGAGACTGTTCTATCCAGTCGTCGACAGAATTCTGCAAGAGCTTGAGAGCAGGTTTTCATGAGTTGGATAACAACTTATGAGAGGCATACAGGCAGGTTATCCAGCCTCAGACCAGTTTCTCTCAGTGGAATTGCTGCAACCCCTCGCCACACATTACAATATCCAACTATTGCCAGAGGAGATCACAGTTGCAAAGTGTTTCCTGGTCAGGACAGGCAGAGATGCAGTCCCTACTATCCAAAGTGTATTTTCCCTCCTGGATGATAATAATAATAATAATAATAATAATAATAATAATAATAATAATAATAATAATAATAATAATAATAATAATAATAATAATAATAATAATAATAATAATAATAATAATAATAATAATGCATTTGATTTATAAGGCGCCTTTCAGGACACTAAAAAAATAGTCCACAAATCGGTGAATGAAAGAATTATAGGATCAAATGAAAACTACTTACTAAATTTTTTTTAAAGTACTAAAAACCAACAAAAAATACCAAACACTAACAAACATTCAGCACAGACAATGGGGATGCTGACATAAAAAAAAAAATTTTAAAGTAAAAAAAAAAAAAATGTAAACAATTTTTTTTTTTTTTTTTTTTTTAGATCCGGGGCTAGGAGAAAAACATCCGGGGCTAAAGCCCCGGAAGCCCAGGGCTAACGACGCCACTGGTCCACATGTTATTTTTTCATCAGTGTGAGCACGCTTTTGTGTTTGTGTTGTTTATTTATCCCACCAGTGTTCCATATCATTATATTCAAACTAGCCATAATCTATACATGTTTTTGTGTAGTTTTTGGTAATGCTTCTGGAGTGCGAAGCTACAATAGATGTACATCCAATTATTGAGGTCCCGTTGAGAGCCGAGCTTAAAAACATATATATATACAAATAAAAATCCCCTTTTTTCCCCTCTCCCAGAGAGTTGTACAGGCCTGTGTTCCAACACATCCTCCGCGTATGACTCCCTCCCTTAGGCCACCGGATTGCCCAAACTGAGCTTTGTAATCCTAATCTTCCTATGCTAATTGCCATAGGATCTAACATTTTCATTCTAATTCAATAGAATGTCGCTTTTGGTCTTGCGCCTTCCCTTACTGTAATGAAATATTATGAAAAATGAAAAAAAAAAATAATACACTTTCATCGATATATTCATTTGAACCTTCTACTAACTTATGTAGGAAACATCAGAAAAAGGAAAAGATTGTAGAGAAACACTAACACCTTAATATGAAGAACAATGGGAAAGAACAATGTAAGATAAAAAAGAAAAAATGGAGTGAGAGCTAAAATAAAACTCAACGTGGAGAAACCACTAGAACAGAATTGAATAAATAGATAAAAGAGAAAAACAGAGACTTTTAGAGCTACAATGTGCCAATCTCTACATCAGTGGAGTGATTATTTAAATTATTAGAATAACCTTGTTGTGCTCATACGTTTAGGTGTGGTTGATTTTTTTTTAAAGCCTTATTAAGGCCTGATTAAACTTCAGTCAATTGATCATATGCTTATGCTTATACACACCGGATGTTAATGTTAGAGTTGCAGGCCTTCGTTGTAATGGTGCATTATATTCTAGAAGGTTGTAGAATACACTAGTATATACTAACAGGCTGCTGTTATGTTCCAGAATGATCTTCCTACCCAGGGTTCATGACTACTAGTATTTTCGGGATATTTCTTAGTGACCCAGAGCAGTCGAGCGATGAGCCCAGAATATTCCAGATTGTTCTTAGTGTCAATGATATATTCTTGTCTCCATGGAGACCAGAAGTCTGTAAATATAATGCATTACGAACCATATTATACACATTGTGCCTTGGTGTAGCCGGCATGCATATCATCTGCTACTTTTGTTGAGCCCGGATAAAGTCATTCTAATACTGAGATACACAGAGAAAGAGAGAGATGAGAAGGCTTATCTGTTGTTAGACAGTGTTTCGTTCTGCCCTGGGGGTTCTGCTCCATGTAGATTCCAGTATTCCTCGGCTTCTTTGGGCGTGTGTAATCCTACCCTACGGCCGTCTCTACCCACGATCGATAATAGTGCCGGGTATACTAGCCTTGGTTTGAGGCCACACTTGAACAATTTCTGCATCACCTCCTTGTAGGGGAAACGCTGAGCGATGGCCTCTTTGCAAAGATCCTCGTAGATAAATATTGGATTTTCACCATGTTTCAGCTTTCCCCTTTGGTTGCGAGCAATTCTGATGATGTCATCTCTTATTGCCGTCTTGCGCAGAGTAACAATGATGACTCTTGGACTGTTGCCTCTTTGTTCCCGAGTACCGATTCTGTAACCTTGGTCCACTATCAGCTCTGTGGTTAGAATGTTGTTACCCAAAATCTCTGATAACACTGTTGGAAACTTGTCGTCTGTGCAATTGACTGATTCATCAAGTCCTACAATGCGGATGTTATTTCGCCTGTAGTAACGTTGGGTTTCGAGTAGCCTCTCCATCGCTTCATCTTTAACTTCTTGTATTTTTATCCGACATGCCTCTTCCACCTTTTTTATCTCCTCCGTTACCTCTGTCAAACCAACGTTGATGATCTTCTCGTTCTCTTTGACTGCCCGTGTAATTTCTGTCACCGTATTCTCCACTGTCGTGATTCGCACGGACTGTACAGCGACCGCTTTCATAACTTCTTCTAATTTAGCATCGATGTGTTCGAATTTAGTATCGATGTGTGCGACGTGTAATTTGAAAGCTACCATCTGTTCCTTAATCAGATCCTTGATCAGGCTAGTCAGGGAGTTGAAGTCGGGTTGTGTAATTACACTGCCAGTGCCAGTTGATATTGTAGGTGCAGTGATGGGGCCGACGGGTTTGTTGGCTATTATCTTCTCAATATCCTCTGCTTTGTCCTTCACGCTACTTTTTCCTGTCGTTCCCGTTGTGTTGTCCTCTATTGTCTCCCTCTCGGAGCCAGTCGCCGATGGACCCGGTATATTCTCCGTTATATTCCCATCGGGGGTTGTCAACAGCGGATCTGCCGGCGCGTCGCCTGTTGTTTTCTTGGATCGTGTATCAATCGTCGCCGTTGGATTCGCTGCTTCGTGTTTCTTTCTACCCTTTTTCTCATCCTTACCCCCCATGTTGAGTCTTTATGTATTTTGATATAGTTAGTAGGAGTTCCTATCAATACATACGATGTGGTCTAATCTCTTTGGTATTTGTTAAAATAATGTTTTTGAACGAAATTAACGGTGACGGGAGCGGAGCTGTTACCAAATGCGTACATATCGTAGCTAAACCGGAAGTCTTCCATTTGTGTTTTTGTGCCTTTTTATGTTCCATGTATGGACCACAATGGAAACAAGCCTTGGCTTTATTGTGTTTTATCCATTTTTTACCAGCGTGTTGACACTGTTATTGTTTTGTCTTTTAAATGTTTTCTCCTACGATTGTGTCAAAATAAAGTATTCAATCAAATTCAATCAATCAATCAATCAATCAATTCAAACCCCCTCAATGTGCAGTTTCTGACAGCTGTGCTGTCACGCGAAATAACGTTATGAATAAAACGCAACATAACAGCATATAACGTTGCGTTATATAACGTTACACTGTACAGTTGTGGGGAGTGTAAACAGTGATTCGCACCCCCTCAATGTACAGTGATTCAAACCCCCTCAATGTACAGTTTCTGACAGCTGGGCTGCGTTGTCGCGCGAAATAACGTTATGAATAAAAAGAAGAAATAACATTATATAACGTTGCGTTATATAACGTTACAATGTACAGTTTCTGACAGCTGGGCTGTGTTGTCACGTGAAATAACGTTATGTAGGGTGACCAGACGTCACGCATTGCACGTGATTGTACAGCATTTATGTCTCTTTTCACGCGTCACGCAAATTGAGACCATGTCCCGCATGATTGGTTGTCATCCGCGCTAACGCCAGATAAACAAATGTATTAACGCGCCTCCTCGAAATTCTCTGCTGTCTGTGTCTGTCTGGCTACTCTGATCCAATCACATTCAGCGTTTTCCCCCCCCCCCACCCACAGTCTGCGAATCAGAGCAGAGTAGGGCGGGTTTTCACGGAATGAAAACAGTCTCTTCAGCGGGTCCCAGTCAGACAGAGAGCTCTGCTTTCATCAAGCATGCATAGTGTAACATTAAATTACACTGCTATCTTAACGTTAGCAAGCTAAGCATCTGCATAGCGCGACCTGTGTAACATTAAGTAACTTGTGTTCCGCGGGGAAAGGCCGTTCCATTTGTAACACAACTTCAAAGAATAACATCCAAATCCGATCCCGACGCGCATTTCCTTCATTCCACAGCGCTGAGCGTGCAACGTATTTCATTGATAGATCTGGCCAGAGCCTATACTCACAAACGTTCCAATGCTGTCTTCGGGATGATTTTAATCCAAACGTCCATTCAGAAACTTTGTATTATGAAATAATTCTGGGATGTCTGACTATTTCCCTATGCATTGATGCGAGTTCAGCTGACAGTCCATAAAGTCCATGACATAAGTTAATTTATTTTTAATTTTTTTTTACCTTTATTTTACCAGGTAGTCACTTGAGATCAAATATCTCTTTTTCGAGCAAGACCTGGCCTCTTGACTGTTGGAATTAGGGATGTTAAAAATAGCTAATAATATTATTCAATATTAGACATTCATTGATCCAGAGGCAACCGGCTATTCGTCTGCTATTTGTAGATATATCAAGACAACAACACAACTTGCCCTCATGGACAATAATATTTCATCTATTTAGATACAGTATGTATGTATTATTTACAGATAATTGAAAGTACCTCAAAACATGAAACCAAGCCGTGTGTGTGTGTGTGTGTGTGCGTGTGCGTGTGCGTGTGTGTGTGCGCGCGCGTGATAAGACTGGGGGTCCAGACCTATAATCATAAGTGATTGTAAGTCTGGGTGGTCATTTTATTTATTTTGAGTATAACACCCATTAGAGACAAAAGGAAAATAAAAGAAATGAATAAGGGCAAAACATATTAGGCTTGTGGTCATTTGAATGAGGACAGTGGCGGATGAGCCTTGATGGAGGGGACAGGGACACTACAGTCCACCAATAAAAGGGGGGGGGGGCTGCGCTGGGGGAGGGGGGGGGGGGGGTCCCACATTGTCCCTCACAAACATACCATTTGTCCCACATTTGGTTTATTGGGATCTGGTCACCCTAGTTATGAGTGAATCTGGTAGTTGTTTTGATAAATATGTTGTTTTGATAAATATGTATTCTACGGATTCAAACATAACATTACATTTCCGCGAGCAGCCTCGCTTGGCGTTTGAGTGCCGTCAAAACGAAAATGCGCATGCGCGCGTTACCGGCGTAGGGGGAAAACGAGCCGTAGCGTCACGTGGGGTCAGTTGGCCAATCAGAGCAATGCGGAAGCACATGTTAGTTGCCTTAAGTGTTCACGCAGCCTGGCCTGCTTCTAAATTCAGTGGCCTGACTGCATAAAAATAAATAAAAATAAAAATGTATTTTGTAAATCATCTGGCGACCCCCCCCCCCCCCCCCCCCCCCCCCGCTCGCGGCGGCTTGCGACCCCCACTTTGGGAACCCCTGCACTACACCACACAGGTACCAATGTACATCGAAATACTTCCCAAAGGTCAGTGAATACCACGCCCACAACACCAGAGGGAGTTCCACAAATCATGTGCAACCCAGATTCGGCACAAACAAGGGACTAAACACGTTTCGCAATTATGCCACATCAATGTGTAGAAAAAACACCAAGTAAGGACCAAGTAAGGTTTCGTCGATAATCCAATGTACAGTTACCCCCGAAGCCCCCCACCCTGCTGATGTAGTGGCAGCTCTGAAGCTGCTAGAACAGAGGCATGAGTTAGTTGTTTGATTGATTGATTGGAAATTGTATTAACAGATTGCAGAATGGGTACAGTACAGTACAGCTCAATACAATTGTTAAGGGGATGCAGACCAGAGAAAGACTTTTGTCTTGTTTACATCAGGGTCCCCCATTTTCAATTCATCATAACATATATGACATACATGCCATACAGATACTGCTACATCTATACATTTATGACTTACCAGATTTACAAATACAGTACAGTTTGTGATACAAAAAGTGTCCAGAGAAGAGTGTATATACATTTGACGTAGAAACTGTACATTAGAGGAGGTTGGGTAGGTGGGGGGGGGAACTGTACATTTGAGGTGTGGGGGGGGGGGGGGTTGGGTAGGGGGTGGGATGACATTAAACGATATTGAATCTTGAAAAACATTCTCATGAAGTACAATATTCCAACCCCATCTAGCGCACCCGTAGAGCTTTTTAGTTTTGGAGGTTGGGTGCTCCCTCCTAGAAGAAGAGGTTTGAGAAGCAGTAAGAAGTAAAAGACCAAACACTAAAATAAATACAATATTCAAAACGAAAATGTACAGAAATGCAAAAATTTGGTAAAAGTGGTAGTGTAAATGTGTAAGAATAAATAGATAAAATACGGTGTAATGTTTAAAAGTGTGGATGTTGAAGCTGTGTGCAATTAATGTAGAATGGATACATTATGTTACATTGAATTTTACATTTAAAAGTTACAGTTAAAATGTTGAGACAGTGGATTTATTTGATATGATGGAAAGAAGTTGTTAAAAGATCTCAAATAAAAACTTGGAATGGACTTGCTTTATTTTGAATTTTTATTATATTTATTATATGTATATACATACTGTATCCCATCAGGTTTGAGAGGCTGCAATATTGGCAGTTATGCAGTTTGACTGATTCATTCCGTTCCAGTAAAGTGGATTCAGTTCTAACTGGAGCTGGCTAAACAGGTTGTACGTCTTTTGTTAGGCTTGTCAGCCTCTTGTTTCTCAGGGACATTCCCACTTAATTGGTCTCCAGTCAGAGGAATTTATTTTTATATTTAGTATTCAACTTATTTCACATCAAATGTGAATGTTTCTTCAATTTAATTCACAGTAATGGTTCTGCAGGATGCTGATTATCTGCGAAAAAATAAAGAGTAAATAATATTATATGTTATATCAGTCTGCTTTTGAGCTCCTTATTAAAAGATGGTCTACTCTGGGTATTCAGTAGGTGGTGTCAGAGAGGCAACTACCCATGTGACCTAAGGAGAGTAGTACCGCGCTCGAAAAACATGTAAATACATTTTTAAATGTTCAATTGCAAATGTTATCAATTCTCGTTGTTTCTTCTGGTAAATTAATTGTTTAGACAGTTTGACAGTGTTATCAAGAAGGCACGACAACGCCTCTACTTCCTTAGGCGCTTAAAGCCCAACCTCCAGGTTAAACCCTACTGATCAATTATGGGTAGTTTACATCATTGGTATATCATTTCATTATTTATTTTTTTCCATTTGACACCGGAAATGCCACTCTGAAACAGTTAAAAAGGTCCACGCACGAATAACATGCACGCGCGAATCAAAAAAGCTTATCAAACGCCGACGTCACTACAGGTGCATATTAATGAGCCGAATCTAAAAGCTAGCACCGCCGTGACGTCACTTCAGGAAATGCCTTGCCCGTCCGGGTCATAGTACTAGTTCAATGGTGGCCCACTCGGTGCATCACAGTTAGCCTATATAGCTCCGCCGTCCCTGCTGCCTACAGTTGGGACCACTACACTGACGTTAGCCTATGGTTCTCTCCTCTTTGTGTGCCCCCGTCCTCGCGGGTGTCCTGCGGAGGAGCTTGTGGACGCGACAACAGCGGCGGCCATTGTTAGCTCATAGCTATCGTGTTTGTACCACTAGCCTTTACGGGCTCGAGCACCCTACAGGCTGCCACCATTGTCGCCGTTGTCGCGTCCATGGCCCCCCGGCAGGGTACCCGTGGGGACGGGGTGTACAGAGAGGAGAGAACCATTTTGGGTCAGCCGTTCATGCCGGCCAGCGAGCCGGATGTCGGGATATTTTGTTAGGACAATAGCTACCAAGCTAAGCTATGTTAGCTACTAACGTTATAAACACAATATGTGTACAACGACACAATGATTTACATTATTACAAATATGGTAACGTGGTTGTGGCTTCAGAGATGGGTGGCTATAATCACGGAGCAATAGTGTTAGGTGAAACAGATACATTTTCATTCGGCTAGTAGTAGCAAGCATATATCAGTGCCTGCCACTAGCTGTGTGTGACTCTCAGCGCCCCCTGGTGAGCCCCCTGGTGCCCTGCACCTGTTGTGACGATCATTTCGATTACACACGCACGTTATGAACCATTGATTAAAATATGCACGTGCGTGGTGATTGTGTTGGGCAGACAAAATGTTTGATAAAAACACTAAAACTGGGTCAATTTCAATACTTTTTTTTCCATTCTTCATGAAAGTCACTGTTGGCCTAGTCCACATTGTTTATTGAACAAAAATACAACGTGACGGTTGACCTTTAAGGAAGTTCAACGTGAGTCAGAAGATCCTCAAGAACTTCTACTCATGCACAATAGAGAGCATAAACTGCAAATGGTCCAAAATTCAGCCGCCCGCCTTCTCACTAACACCCGGTCCCGCAAACACATCACTCCTGTCCTCCACTCTCTCCACTGGCTCCCGATCAAACACAGCATAAACTTTAAAACACTACTCCTCACCTTCAAAGCCCTCCACAGCCTGCCCCCCCCCCTACCTGACTGATCTCCTTCTTCCCTACCGCCCCACCCATTCCTTCCGGTCCTCCTCCACTGCCTCCCTCACTGCCCCGACATCCAAACTTAAAAATTTGGAGATCGGGCCTTCTCTCGTACTGCACCTCGACTCTGGAACTCCCTCCCCCAGTCCATCAGAGACTCTCCTACACTCTCCACCTTCAAAGCTCGCCTCAAAACCCACCTGTTCTCCCTTGCCTTCAACCCCCCCCACCCATAACCCCCCCCCCCCCCCCTCCAACCTGATTGATGTCTGTCTCCAGTCTTTTTGTGCTATCATGCTGTCTCCCCTGTTCCCCCCATGGTCTCATGTTCCTTTTGTTTTTGTTTCTTTGTTGTTTCTTTGTTTTGTTTCTTTGCTTTTGTTTCTTTGTTTTTACATTTGCTCCCGACTATTGTCAGCGACTTCGGGTTATTGAGAAGCGCTATATAAATTAAATTAATTATTATTATTATTATCCTCACTGGCAATATCACCTCCTGGTTTGGGAATAGCACTGCACAAGACCGTAGCAGACTACAGAGAGTGGCCCGTTTAGCCGAACGCACAATTGGAGGGGGGCTTCCCACTCTCCAAGGCATATACAACAAGCGGTGCATGGGCAAGGCTAAGAGAATAATCAAAGACTCCAGCCACCCAAACAACTGCCTCTTTGAACTGCTGCGGTCAGGCAAGCGATACCGGAGTCTCATGGCAAGCACAGAGAGACTCAGAATGAGCTTCTATCCCCAGGCCACCAGGATGCTCAATGAACAATGATTGCTCAATGAACAATGATTGAACAATGAACAATAACAGGCCAGCAACACACCCACAGCACACACACACTCACTTTAAATAAACAACACACTGTAGCACCCACTTTATCACACTTTACACTTTATATTTATATTATTGGTAAGGGAACTGCACATCTCTCATTCCTTATTGCACTTTATTCCTTATTGTACCTCACCACCACAACGGTGGCACCACAAGCTCAGCTATACCTCACCATTTTTGTACCAGATGTACATACTGTATATAGAGGTATACTGAACAATTGTTGTTTACACTTGTGTTTATTTGACTTCTTGACTTTCAATTTTTTACTTATTATACTTATTTATACTATCTTATTATTATCTAGCACACTCTCAGGAGCGAAACAGAAGGAAACATTTCATGCAAAGTATTATGTATTTCTGTATGACAAATAATAAAGAAACTTTAAACTTGAACTTGAACTAGAGTGATCAACTAATCGATAAAATAATCGACAGATTCATCTATGACAAAATAATGATTAGTTGCAGCCCTACCGGTCAGACTCCACTAGTCTGTGTAAGAGTTCACAGAGTATCTGCGTTCTTTGCTCTTCTTATGCCGCTTTTCCACTGCATGGTACAGTACCTACTTGACTAGACTCTACTCACTATTGGTACTTCATTTGTTTTCCACCTCAGGTAGTATTGCTGGTCGTCATAGCGAGGGGGCGCCATGCCGTCGTCTTCAATGCGACACACACACACACACACACACACATATCGAAGCTAGCTATGAAACCAGTCCCTTATTAGCTAATGTACGTTAGCCACAATGCTAACTTTTATAATGGGAAATCCTAGTCACATAAGCTAACAAAATTAGCAATCTTTTTGTGAGACTAAACTCTTTGTTCTTGGTGGTCAATTGTGTTGCTGTCGGTTTTGTTTCATCAATAAATGAGGCAGAATACACTGTGAATGTATATTTTTTTTGTTTAATGCACTTTGTTCTCGCTTGAAACAAATAATGAATGCTAATGTTTAGTAGTTGCAAGGCTATTTATTTTATTTATTTGGACGGAGTTGTTAAAACTCACTCCACTCAAATCAATAGTTATAATTCTACTCAAAATCTAATTTAAATCGACGTGGCTGTAAGGAATGTTGCCAGCCAGTCAAAACAAATTCCGGACGACTCACCAAGGACGAACCAGAGAGCTGCTGATAAGACTTTGCAGTGAGACCCCCCCCCCCCCGGGTGCTCCGCGCCAAACATGGCAGCGGTAATACGCATACGTCTGTCTCAAAGCTAGTCCTGCATGTATCAACAAATGCGCATGTTGGTGAATTTATGACTGTGTGCCATTATTACTATCAAATGTAATAATTGTGGAATATTACTATAATGAGCTGTATGTGTATGAACCAAGCATCCTTTGTGAAGCACTTTGGTTGACAAGTGTCATGTTTAAATGTGCTATATAAATACATTGGATTGATTGATTGATTGATTGATTGATTGATTGATTGATTGATTGATTGATAGAGGGGTTTGTGTTTTTGTGCAGGACCCCCCGTGTTGCGCAATGCTGATGTAGTGATGATTCTCTCCTCTGACCAATCAGTGGTCTGAAGTGTTTCATTTCTTTTTGGTACCTCTTCTACCCGCTAGGAACCCCGACAAAGCAGGTACAAAAAAAAGTACCTGGTACCAGGTACCATGGACATTTTGGCAATGGAAAACCAAAAAGTCAAGAGTAGAATAGAGTTGAGTCGGTACCATGCAGTGGAAAAGCGCCATTAGAGGGGTCTCTGCACATCAGCGTATTGGTCTACCCTTTACCCTTTTATCAGGTTTTATCCGCTGGACATGTCTGAGAATTCTGAGTGGGGGAGGTTAATTGATGCAGGTGCAGATGGTCTAGTTGATTTATCTCTCCTTTATTTCCACAGTGAGACTGCGACTCTTCTCTGACACACACATGGACCATGAAGCAGAGCGAGAGCACTGGAGCTCACTGGCAGTAGACAGCCAATCCAGGCTTTGTTTTCTTATATTTATATTAGCCTTTTGGATTTTGTATATTTAGTTGAGTTTGACTGGTGGATGCTGTTGGGTTCTGTTTGATAACTATTCAAAAGCTGACAGCGGAAGATGATTCCCAGGCTTTTGTTGAGATGTTTTAAACAATGGCTAGACTGGCCGGATCATGAATGGCCGGTGGGGACTATGTTGATTTGAATAGGGCTGTTTTCGATCGGGTGGGTCACACACTGGTTCCGACAAACCAAGTTAGGGCCCACGGACCGGCCCTTTGACTACAGCCAGCAACCGAGGGATGCAGCAATGTACTGTTTACAACCAGCCACCTCCATGGCGGCGCAGGTGGTAGCAGTTTATCGAGGGGCTCTCATTTGGGACGCCAGAGTGGGTGTGCTGTCACCATCCAGTGGACCTGGAAACGGCTGTCACCTTAGCAGAGGATTATCTCTTCCTCCATCCACCAGGTGCAGAGTGGAGCATCCATCAGCGCTAGGCCCATTCCATTCCATCTGGGGGGGAAAAGAAAATCCATTCCTTGGCCTCGTACTAGGTCCCCCCCGGTCTCTTTTGCCAACCGCATTCATTCACTGTATGCCCTGGTATGTATGTGATAAATAAACTCTTGAATCTTGAATATCTTTTCTCCATGTCCCAGTCTCAGCTTCTGCTTCAGACCCACAGGGCGATCCTCAGATGCAGGGCAGGAGTGCTGGAGGTGTGGTCAACCCGGACACTTAAGAAGAGAATGTCCAGTGATGAAAGTCGGCCAAGTTGTTGGTCTGCCAGCGCCCTCTCTTGGTCCAGTAGGGGCTTACAGCATACTGACAATAGTATAAGGGGTTACACTCCAGGCTCTGCTAGATTCTGGCTGTACGCAGTCTATGATACATCCGGACCTATAGTAAGGATAACAATCAATTCAAACATGTACAACTTGATTGACAATGGTTGGAGATCAAGGTTTTAAACTATCTTGGAGAATCTCAAGCTTTAAGGACCTCTTCAGAGCAAACTCAAGGGATGTTAAGGACCAGCCAGTCACTAGAACAGGTTCCATAGGTACAAAAACTCCATTCCAATAATGATAGTATAAGGAGGTAGCTTATCAATAAGGGCCTTAAAAGTGAACAAATACCAGTGTTTGTTGCACCTCTCCATCAGGACCAACCAACCTTCTCATAAAGGACACAGTGATGAGTGTTGTATCTATCTAATTGGAATTATTACTTACTGTATGAGCTTAGCTCAGATGTCAATAGAATGACAGGTTAGGCTATAGACTTGCAGATACACAGACTGGATTTGAGTTTAGCAGATCATTGGTATTAAAATACCTACTCTAACCTAACTCATCTTAGATGAATAGATATTCATTTGCATCATTTTCCTCTCAATTCCCTCTCTGAACAGGGTCAATGAGTAAAGAGGAAAAGAGGTCCCCTCTTCTTGGTTTTGGTCCGTCTCTCAGGTGACTGGGACGGTCCAGTCCGAAAAGGCTTAAAACAGTTCAGTGTCTTTGAAATTAGTCTTTGGTTCTAAATCTCAACCAGGTATCGAGGTAGCTAGATTGTCAGGCAATGCCACAATGAGTAACCATAGATTTCATCATAGATCCATAGAATTGACACCCCACTGTCTCACGCCAATGTAGAGATAAGACTCACAGGTAATCATCAAGAGGTACTAGGAAGTCCTCTCTCTCTGTTGGTGCTCGGCCATCTCTGGCTCTAAACTCACAAATCAACTGATCTCAGGTCAGATTGTCTACTGGGCCCTCATTTATCAATAATGCGTAGAAAGTGTTCTATTTTTGTTCCTACGCACAGAATTTAGAATGTCTCTACGCACAAACAAATTGGGATTTATCAACCGTGCGTGCACAGGTCGTATGCACACTCCATGTTGATAAATACCATTGTTCTTACCATCTATGCTCGTGCATGATTATCCATATGGTAATGAAATACCCCCATGGGATGTGAAATAATGGACTAAGCCGAGCGAACTATGGGAAACTTCACGGAGCGAGATTGATCATGGAGGTCTAGCTGAGGAGGGAGCTTGTAGACTATATATCTTCTGTGCCAAGGATGTTGACTGACCCAGTCCTGCTACAGAACCAGCACATTGACAGAAATAAATTACAAGCTGACCCAACATTATATTAAGCACTGTAATGACTGAAATTAACAAGTTGCTGAAGCACACTGTATGTGCAACCCAATGGAGAATACAAACTCGTAACCACTATTTTTCGCTTGCGTTTTCCATATACCATACATATACTGCAAATAAAATGCCTTTTTTCAAGTTAGATTAAGACCTTGCAGGCGGCTGGGTGGCGCAGCGGACATTGCGCTCGTCACCAACGCAAGAGACACCGGGTTCGACTCCGGCTGTCGGCGTTGCCTCCGGCTTGGGCCAGCCGCCATTCTAATTCAATTGGCAGAATTAGCAGGTGGCAGAATTTCTCCGTGGCCTGGAGTGTGTCACTGTTTGCTTTGAGAAAGTAAACAAACACTGCCCCTGTACACACATCTGTAAAAGACTGTACATATTTAAAGCCACCTATGGACTCGTTGCTTACTGGACCGGCTAGATCTGTGTTAACTAGCTCAAGTGGTACCTTTACTTTTTCTGTGGGACTTCTGTTTCTCGATTGAGTGAACTTCCCCTTTATGCACACTTCACATTCTTTGTTCGGTCTATGCTTTTCACCGTTAATGTGCATGCCTTCTGTCACTGCTTGCAGTTTCAGTAAATCCTCGTAATTACAATGACCCATGATCTCATGCCATGTCTGAATATCGTGACTGACAGTCACATTACACATATCACTATTATTACACTTATCGTTATCATTACACTCTGTTTGTAGATAATACATTCTCTTGTACACCTCTATGTTAAATATCATACCGTCAGGCTCTACAAGAACATCTTTACCTTCATTGAAGAACACTTTGGCACCGTTCGCAGTAGCAGATTTTACAGAGAATAGTTCTTGTGGGAATGAGGGTACGTAGAGAGCGTTCTTTAACGTCACTGTACACCGGCGCCCCTCACTGTCTATGAGGCATACCTGTGCGTCTCCTCTCCCTTGTGCAAACCCGAAAGTGCGCCCCGTACGTTGTCTGCGCCCCGAAGATGAAGTCCTCTCGTCTCGCTGCTCTCCGGGCGTCGTCTCGACTCGCCTCACGTCCACCGTTGTTGCCATCTTGTCCACAGCCGCCATCTTGTCCATGCGCGTAACGAGCGCTCTGGTCGCGTTTCTTTCTACACACTTTGTCTGTGTGCCCCGTGCTCTTACAGAAGCTACACCAAACAGTCTTTGTGCAGTTATCTTTCCGGTGCCCTTTTTCTCCGCATAGCCAACACGCCAGCTCCGTCGGGGGTCTGGTCTTCTCTCTCGGTGCCACCCGGGCCTTCAGCACCCTCTCTCCCGCCTCCGCGGCGACTGGGTGTGTGTCTTCTGAGGCCTCAAAGTTCCGCAGCTTGGCCTTGAACTCCCCCAGCGACATGTCCGCTGAACCGTGTGTCACCAGTAGTGTGAACTGTTTGTACAGCTCCGGTTGTCGTCTCATAACCATCGCCATCATTAGTCCATCGCTCGGTGCTTCTCCTGCACTCTTACGCGCCGTAATGATCTGCTCGGCCCTGATGACGTATTCGGTCACAGTCTCGGTGTGCGCTTTCTTCAGCACGTCAGTGTTATGTAGAGGGATACGATTCGGGGTCTTCCTCTTCTGATATAGTGTTCTCTCAACACTTTCAGGGTCTCTCTGCCTTTGTCCTTAGTGTCGCGGAATATCAGCCCCAAGCTTGTAACGTCTAGCAGTGGTGCTAACTCGCAGTATGCGTCTGCATTTTGCTTGGTGTCCAGGGCTCGCGCGGCCGCCGTTACTTCTCCCGTGGGGGCCATCAAGATGGTTGTTTTCAGTCCCACTCCGTGCATGCAGCACAACATTCGCTCTTCCCAGAGCTTATAGTCCTCTGCCCTTCCGTTGAACGAAGGCCATTTGCTCCTTCCTTTGGTCGCCATCCTCTTTTGATAGTAGGCGTAGCTTTAGCTCCCGTTAGCCTTAGCCATGCGGTGCTCCCAGTGCTAAACTGGCCTATACTTCAGCTAAACTTGCTACCCTTATTATTTCGCCCCTGCGTAATCTGGGCCCATAACCTGTTGACAGAGTCAGCTGTGGAGCGACAATAATTCATGACGACAAGGTTTTTCTCTTTAGCCTTTGGCATGGTTTATTCACATTGCACCCAACAGTACACGAGACCTTCTCCTTATGAGAGGCGACGGAGGAAGAGACAGAGGGGGAGGTAACAACTCCTTTTATACCTCTTACCTGGCGTCAGCTTCAATAGCTACGCCTATAGCGCGCTCTTGTGGAAACAGTTAGGCAGTTACATGCAATCATACATAACACATAACTTCAACAATGGCTTCAGTGGATAATCAGGATCTGCATTTAAGTGATGTTTTAATTACAGATACCCCACTAATAACATTACAATTGAATTAAATACAATTAGGCCTGAATGAGACTCCGGCAAAAACCGGCACCAGCAAAAACATTATCAGCCAAAATGTGCATCGCAGATTATCTGTACATTGACCGAGTGGCCGTTCACATAACTGGATTTGTTTATTGATGGAGCTTTGAAAGCTACACGGGTATTGCTCCGATGATGATGGGTAACCTGGCGTAAAATCCTCTCTTGGCCTCGGCCTGCTGTTATTATTGATATATGGATATTGTATGTAGTTGGGGGTTGGGGAAATTACGACATCCAACACTGTTCCACGCCCCAATTTGGGTCCCAAATTGCGGTACAAATCAAGGAGAATGTGTCTCGAGTAGCGGTGTGTTCTCTCGGCAAATAGACTGCCCTATATCTCTGTAAACATCTGAGGGCACACCACGAGAAGTATTCCTATAATAACGCTATGAACCAGGCTGAATTCATTCGGAAATACCTATTCCAAATGTTATTTATAGGGTTTGACAATCATTTGACTAATGTCGCTATTTTACAATTAACTATAATGAATTACGGGTCATACAGAACACGTCAGTGTTGAAACGAATGCATGAAAGTCCGTCTCATGGTGCAGTCTTATTGCATTATTCTACCGCTGGGCGCCATGTACGCACGGTCTGAGCTGTGTGTAGATATACGCACAATCTCAAGCACATGTTCAAAAAATGCACTTCTTGGGGACTGTAGGGTAAGCACTTATTCCCTCCCTCCTGAACATTTATGGAGATGTATGGGCCTTTTAAGTCAGTGATAAAAGTGTCTTTCAAGGATAAGTGAGCTCCTGCACTGATCATTATAGTTCAATATTCAATATTTGATCACCAAAACCCCCCAAAAAGCATAAAAAGGGGGCCCCCCGCCCGAAAAAGGGCCCTTAAAAATCCCGCTTGCGCGCTCGGTTAATATATACACACAAGTGTAGTGCCCTTTTCAGCCTTTGAGCACCTGCCCCTCTAAAGTCCTGTGCACGTCCCTGCTTAGGGCCTATACTTCGAAAGCATGGCGTCTCCTTTCACTGCTACGCAGATGACAGCCAGATTTACATGCCAACTTAAACACTTTGCTTAGAAATTAGCATACGCACGGTTTACGCACATATCTGTGCGTACGCACCATTGATAAATGAGGGCCCTGGAGCGCACTCCTGCCATTCCTTTGTCTACAGTAGCTGTTCGATGTCTTTCATGTCTATGTAAGTGAATCCTTTAGGGCCGATCACAATACCCCCACTTGGCCCTACCCCTCCATTTTGCTCATGTCCTGATTATTTTGTGGGCAGTGGTTCCCAAAGTGTGCTGTGCAGAGGTACTGCATATGGGGCATGAAAAAACATATATATATTAATTTAGCCTACCAAAACTGATAAACGCCAACGTCCACGTGTTATTCTTTATACAGAGCACATTCAGAAGCCTAAACTAACTTTTTTTTAAGGCCTAATTATTTCACAGTAGCACATGTTAATTTGCCAAGCTTTTGTTTGGGAACCACTGGCCTAGGGGAAGTGATCATCTAGCCTTCCAGCTGGCCCTCCAAACTGAGTGTTTTCTGATGCTGACTCGAAACAGAGGGGTAGAAGGGAGATAGGATGTGAGGGACTTAGGTTTCGGTTTGCCTTTGAGGAAATACACTGAATCACGTGTCAAATCAAATCAAATGTATGTGTATTAGGGTTGTCACGATACCAACATTTTAGTTTCGATACTATACCAATATTAATTTCGATACTTTTCGATACTTTCGATACTTTTCCTCAAAATCAGGGAAACACTCTCAGATGTCATTTTTGTTCTTTATTTTAAAACACAACAATGACGAGAATAAATAAATTAAATTAAAAGCAATGGCATTCAAAATGCTGGAGAACTTTTTTTGCACTCAAGACAGTTGCTGTACAAGGTTTCTGAACCCAGCTTTCTCAACTGTATATATATTGGAACTTGGTCCATACAGATGAACTCTGCGACTGCCCTGTTGAGCCTTTTATCATATTTGGACTAATTTGTGTACTTAATATGCTGCTAAAAAAAAAAGAAGTTAGGTTGCTTCTGAGTGGGGGGAGTCACTCTGTGAGCCAAATGCAGCAGACTTCTGTAGTTAAAAAAAATTCAAGGGGTAGAAAAAGTATGGTTGTATTATTATACATTTGTCATAGCAGAGGGCCTCAATTAGTTTGAGATACCATAAGTTACCTAGAAAACATTTTGATGAGTGAGACTGATTATAGCCTATCATAATCTAGAACTAGGTTATGTCATATTGTAGGCTGTTTAACAAAAATAAAATAGATTTCCGTTGTCTTTATACAGTATGTATGAACCATTAATGGGCAATTGTCAAATGTCTCTGTATAAATCATGTTTGTGACTAAGCCATAGAGATGTTGTGTTTACTAGCTTTCAGCACGGCAGTTTAGGCTATTATTAGGCATTTTTTATTTTTTATATTTATTTTCTATTCTTGCGAATAGCATTGTGGACATTTTCTAATGCTCGTATAAGGAACTGTAGTCACAGGGGCCGGCATGGCTCGTCCAGCGAGTGTTGGCATCCACGGCATGACCGCAGCGCTGACAGGAGCCACTGCGGCACGCGATGCCGGCCACCACAACCATCTGCAATCGCAGTGAGGATCTCCATCGACCGGCGCCGGCTGGCTAGCTCCGGCTAGAACCATAGCTCGCCAGCTATACAGGCCAACGCCAGCCGAGTTCGCCCCGTGCAAAATGTGCTGGCCAGCCAACGCTGGTCAACAAAGATCCTCACCGCGACTGCCGATGGTTATGATTAGGGATGTCCGATATTATTGGCCTACCGATATTATCGGCCGATATTGGCATTAAAATGTGATATCGGAAAATATCGGTATCGGTAAAAAAAAGAAAGAAAAAAATAATATTTTTTTTTCTTTTTTTTACATTTCTATAACCTTTATTTACCCAGGCAGGCAAGTAAGAACAAATTCTGATTTTATTTATTGTCAAAAGTATGCAAAATGTTGTGTTAATTCAACAACAAGAGATATGTAATGTTAATTACCTGAAATTATTCCGTTTTTTGGGGGGGAAACCCTGCATATATCGGTATCGGTTCGTGTTTGTACTGGTTTTGTCATTTGTCACGAAAAATGTCAACTCTCTACTGGTTTATGATCGCCAAGCACTGCTTGATATCCGGCTTGCTAGTGAAAATCTGGCCAAGTTTGATCTGGGACATAAAACTTTTCCTCCGCCGCTTCTGGCAGGAATACCTGGCTCACCTCTACCGGGCATCGGCTCCTCCTCCCCGGCTGAGGCGTCTCAGACGCCGAGGTAAACGCAGCGGCCGACTGGTGAAGCTAAAAGCCTCCCTGAAACTTTCTCCGGGGTCTATATTATTGACTGGATATGGATCGAACCATCGCTCTGCTGTTTCCCGTCGCTCTCTGGAGCCTGTCGGCACCTGGCTGGTACCTGTCATCACCGGCGGGGATGAGGAGTTTTATACCCGCAGCCGCCTCTGTTCTCCCCGACTCCACAGAGGAGTGGTAAACCCCCGCAGCCTCAGGCCTCTGGCCCGGGCACCTCGGACGGCTCGGCCGGTCCCAGCTCCCGCCAGGATAGCCCTGGTAAATGCTAGATCGCTAGCAAATAAGACTTTTATCTTGAACGACTTCTTCACCACCCGTAACTTGGATTTCCTGTGCATCACAGAGACTTGGCAGAGCGTTGGTGAGTCAAGCTCTTTTTCTGAACTTTTGCCACCTGCGTGCACGTATTTTAGCGCTCCACGGACGACTGGCCGAGGAGGGGGAATTGCAACAGTGTTCAAGCAAAACTTTGACTGTAAACAACTGTCATCGGTCTCATTCTCCAGCTTTGAGCTGAACATGTTTGAACTGGATCGCTATCCCCCTGTACTGTGCGCGGTGATTTACAGACCCCCAAAATACAATAAGCACTTCATCACTGACTTCTCTGATTTCTTGGCTGAAATTATGCCTAAATATGACTGCGTCTTAATCCTGGGTGACATGAACATACACGTGTGCTGTCCTTCTAAGCCATTGGCTAGAGACTTTTTAAATCGTATTGACTCATTCGATCTTGTGCAGTCTGTGTCTGGTCCCACACAAGAACACGGGCACACACTTGATCTTGTCTATATCATATGGTCTACCCGTTTCTAATATTGAAGTCTGTGATGCTTTTTTCTCTGACCACATGCCTGTTTTATTTGATGTAGCTCTCCCATGCTGTATTGACAAAACATCTGCACCGGCCCGCCGATGCCGTATGTTTAACCCTTCCACTGCTGTACTTTTCTTGTCCGCTTTTACTAGCGCTACTGTAACTAGCTCAGCTAGCCCTGTGTGTGTTAACACGGAGGAATTAACCAGGTTTGACTCCACCTGTCTGGAGATCCTTGATACCGTCGCTCCATTAAAAACCAGGCGCTCCAAACCTAAACCTGAGCCCTGGTTGAACGACAGCACTCGTGAAGCCAGACGAGAGTGCAGGAGGGCTGAACAACAGTGGAAAAAGGACAAGCTGCAGGTGTCTTTCTACATTCTGAGGAACAGCTGGTGTAGATATCAGCAAACTGTTAAGGCTGAAAAAACAAAGCATTTTTCTGATATAATTTTAAACAACTGCCACAAGCCTTGTGTTCTTTTTAAAACGATTAATCATATTCTTGATGTCCCCCAGCCTGTTTGTCTTGAAGCTTCCACTGAAACATGTGAGCTTTTTATTCAGTTTTTTATTGACAAAGTTGCCAACATTAGAGCTAGCACGTCCACCCCTACATGTGACCATTCTACTACTACTGTCACCTGCCCTGCCACCTTTAGCCAGTTTGAGCCTGTGTCCCTTGCTCAGTTAGAGGAAATTATTACCCAAGCCCTCAGGCTCCCCCCTAGACGTCCTCCCCCCTCACCTTATTAAAGAGGTCAGCAGGGTCATAGGACCAAATGTCCTAACAATTATGAACAACAGCCTTGCAGGTGATATACCTGTACATTTTAAACATGCTGTGGTGCAACCGCTTATTAAAAAGCCTAGCCTGGACGCCTCTGTCCTCTCTAATTTCAGGCCTATCTCCAAGCTCCCGTTTTTATCCAAAATGTTGGAAAAAATTGTACTTGTCTAATTAATGTCTTTCCTTGACACACATGGCATTCTGGAGGTCTTCCAATCTGGTTTTAGAGCACTGCACAGTACAGAGACTGCACTTTTAAGAGTTTTTAATGATATCCTTCTCGCCACTGACTCTGGTGACTCCCTTATCCTCATACTTTTAGATCTCACTGCTGCCTTCGACACAGTGGATCACAATATTCTGCTCTCCCGTTTGGAGCACTGGGTTGGCATTAAAGGCCAAGCCCTGGAGTTTTTTAGATCATATTTGTCTGAGAGAAGTTTTTGTGTTAGCCTGGGCGACGCTGTATTCTCCACAGCACCTCTCCCCTGCGGGGTTCCCCAAGGCTCAATTCTCGGGCCAATTTTATTTGTGTTGTACCTGCTCCCCTTAGGGCCAGGCACGTGCACACATAGAGGCCAATGGGTGCTTGAGCACCTGCCTTTTTGAGCCTCATCAAAAAAGTGCCCTTTTTGAAAAAGAAAAATCTTTTTTATTCTTTTTTTTCTTCTGTTAAGCATATAGACTGCCCTTCCAACTGAAAAAAATTCAGGATAGAATCAAAATATTAGGTAAAGAGAGAGAGATGCCCCATATTCCATTGCAGTTTGCACGGCCTCCTCAGCGTGCCTCTCCGCGGACCTATATATTTTATGCATAGCGTGGGTGGTGATGATGATGATGATAGAAACCGCTGTGGCGCATACAGTTGAATGCTGGTATTATACTCATTGAGGGACACGAAGAAGTCAAGTCCGATGGGATTTGGGAATCTCAAATACAAATCGGGATTGGAATAAAAAATGCACTTCTTGGGGTCTGTACGGTAAGCACTTATTCCCTCCCCCCTGAACATTTATGGAGATGTATGGGCCTTTTAAGTCAGTGATAAAAGTGTCTTTCAAGGATAAGTGAGCTCCTGCACTGATTATTATAGTTCAATATTCAATATTTGATCACCAAAACCCCCCAAAAAGGATAAAAAGGGGGCCCCCCGCCCGAAAAAGGGCCCTTAAAAATCCCGCTTGCGCGCTCGGTTAATATATACACACAAGTGTAGTGCCCTTTTCAGCCTTTGAGCACCTGCCCCTCTAAAGTCCTGTGCACGTCCCTGCTTAGGGCCTATACAGTGGCGTCGCGTGGGTAAAATAACAGGGGAAGTAAAAAGAAATTATTAAAAAAAAAATTATTAAATATTTTTATTAATATTTTTTTTGTTTTTTTTGTTTTTTTAAGTCAAGTAGTCACCATGTACACTACAGTATGGCTCGGCGGCCAGTCAAACTTTATTTTTATTTATTTAACAGATTGCAGAATGGGTACAATACAGTACGGCTCAATACACACAATTGTATAAGGGGATGCAGACCAGAGAAAGACGTTTGTCTTGTTTAAATCAGGGTCATTAATACTGCTGGAGCATTGGTTAATTTTTGGTCCGATTTTTCCTTGCACGATTTTGCGGGCCGCGTGGGAGCAAATTCGAGACACATATTCGGTTGCAAAAAGGTGTCCCACGGTCTCCTCTATGGCCGTGAATATTTTCACGCGGATCGGAATCACGGCGCGCCCGTGGGACACTTTTCCGTTTCGGCGAGTTTATTCCACGCTTTCTGTTTTCCTTTTCTAAGCATTTTTGGGGCTACATGTGAAAAAGTTGCGGCACGCCCAGATGTTTCCACGATAGAAAGCTCGCGTGGATCCCATAATAGGCTCACTTAATACAGCGTTTTTAAAATCACGCGACATTTTCAGGGTCGCGAGGCGACCTTTTCCCCTCGTTTTCGATGATGGAAGTGATTTAGGAAAAGCTTCGGCACGCCGAGAGGTCCCCGTGGATTTAATCTCGCGAGGATCGGGGCAATATTCGGCCCGTGGGAACAGTTACGGGTTAATACAATGTTCAGAGTGCAGAGGGGAAAATATGCTGATTGTCTTCCTCCCAGCCCCGTTTTAAACTTTTAGGGTGTGGCAGTCAGCTTGAATCTGATTGGCTAGGATCGGATTTGGACTCTATAATGCTGGAAGCCTGGAGAAAGAGACCTACCTCCTGCCTCTCTCCTATACTAGCTGCAGTGAGCACAGTGAGTCTGACAGTGTGTTAGAGGGAGTGAGAAGGAGAAGAGGGAGACATTAAAAAAAAAAAAAATTATAACGAAGATGCACAGATGAAAAAGAATGTAAACTATATTAAAAAAAAATTATATATATATTTTTTTTTTTTTCATATTTCATATTTGATATTAATTCATATTTTAATATTAGGGAGGCATGGCTTCCGTTGGCTTCCATAAGGATTCGCCACTGGGCCTATACTTCGAAAGCATGGCGTCTCCTTTCACTGCTACGCAGATGACAGCCAGATTTACATGCCATTAAAAAGAAACACTAGCAACCCGGTAAAACCACTATTAGCATGCCTTGACGATGTTAAGGCATGGCTGGCATCAAACTGTCTTTGTCTCAATGACAGTAAAACAGAGGTCATGGTGTTTGGTCCCAGCTATGGTCATGTTCCTCCTCCTGGTGACTTGGGCCCTCTTGGGTTTTTTGTAAAGCCAACAGTCACCAACCTAGGGGTAAAATTTGATTGTGACCTAAAGTTGGACAAGCAGATCAATACTGTGGTGGGAAGGAGCTTTTTCCAACTTAGGAGGCTGTCCAAGGTCAAACCTTTTTTATCCCGTTCAATTTTTGAAACGGTTATCCATGCTTTTATGACCTCTCGCCTTGATTACTGTAATGCCCTGTACATGGGCGTCAGTCAGGCCTCCCTCTCTCGTTTGCAGTTGGTGCAAAACGCCGATGCCCGTCTGCTGATGGGAACGCGAAAGCGGGAGCACATTTCCCCTGTGCTGGCTGCCCTCCGCTGGCTTCCTGTGCGTTTTAGGCTTGATTTTAAGGTTTTACTGTTTGTTTTTAAATGTTTGAACGGCTTGGCACCGGGTTACCTCTGAGATCTGCTGGAACCCTATGTTCCTCCAAGGTCCCTCAGGTCCTCTGACCAGCTCCTCTTGGCCGTTCCAAACTCCAGGCTGAAGCTTAGGGGGGACCGTGCTTTTGCAGTGGCAGCCCCAAAGCTCTGGAATGAGCTGCCCCTGCATGTTAGGCAGGCCCCCACTCTGCAGGTGTTTAAATCACGCCTCAAAACACACTTATTTGCTCTGGCTTTTGTTTTTTAAACCGTTTTTGAGAGACTGGCCTTTTTTATGTGACACATTGTACTGTTTTATTGTGTGCTTTTATTCAATTTTTATGTTTTATGTTTTATCCTATGTTTGTGGACCACTTTGGTCAACTTTGTTGTTTTAAATGTGCTATATAAATAAAGTGGATTGGATTGGATTGGATTGGATATCGGTTGATATCGGTTGATATCGGTATCGGAAATTAAGAGTTGGACAATATCGGTATATCGGTATCGGTAAAAAAGCCAATATCGAGCATTATGATAAATAACTAGTCGCGGTGAGGATCTTTGTTGATTGACGTTGGCTGGCTAGCACACCCCGCATGGAGCGAACTCGGCCAGCGCCAGCCCATATAGCCAGCGAGCTACAACTCTAGTCGGAGCTGGCCGGCCGGCGTCGGTCGACGGAGATCCTCACTGCGACTGCCGATGGCCACGACAACCGGCGCCGCGTGCCGCGGTGGCTCCTGTCGGCGCTGCGGTCGTGCCACCGATGACAACGTATGCCAGCTCTCGTCTCAACTAGAGTTTGTTGTTCTTCATTCCAGAAGGTTGCTTCAGGTAAACTAGCGCAACGTCACCACTGACAGCAGCGCTGTGCTCCAATAGGAAGGCATTCGCATGCATAAATGAATAAATAAAAATAAATGAAAAAGTACAGTTTTTCCCCCAAATGCAGTATAGTATCATTTCGAACACTCTAGTACCGCGGTACTATACTAATACCGGTATACCGTGCAACCCTAATGTATATAGCCTGAAATCACAACGAATTGCCTCAATGGGCTTCACAGATCAACAAGTAGCATTCACAATAGCATTCACAAAAGACCAACATAAAATCCACAATTTTGCAACACCCCCAGACTTTCCCCAATGAAGATAAGATAAGTGTAACTTTTTTCCAAAGGTGATCGCAACTATTTATACTGCTTTGAATCAAGAAGAAATGAATGGTTTTAAGTATCTTTTTGGCAGCAGACACAATGGTTATGTCAGTTTAGCGATCAGATACGGCAAAACTGCTCAACCGGATGAACCGCACATTCTGGGTTCTCCGTTCTTCTGAACACAAGAAACCAAGCCTATACTTAAAGGTATTGCACACCTGACACCTAACACCAAACAGGTGGCAATCAAGCCTACACACCTGCCATGCAGCATGGCAATTAACTGGTGTTTAGTAGGGATGGGTACCTTTCACATTTAAGGGGAGACCACCCACCTAAAATACCATTTTCCTGATTATGGGGCAATTTTGAGATTTTTGTATAATGTTGCCCCTTTACCAGTGTTAATTTTGTCAACTAAAATGGTGACGAAAGATCTTCTTCACCAAAGGTTTTTTTCATGATGACAACGAGACGTGACGTCACGTTATTGAATACCATGTGACGCTAACGAGACTAAATTATTATTGTTGTGAAGGGCCAGATTAAACCGAATATATATATTTATTTATATATATATATTTAATTGTATTTGTATATTCTCTAATATTCCCTGATATCCCTTGTATATTCCTTGTACAATATGCATTGAATATCCATTCTAGCCTACTGAACATCCCACAATAGTCTCCATTCTACTATTGGTCGAGACCTTGGTGCCAGGCTGCCATACCCCTCAGACCCAGTTCAAACGTACCGCTCCACATGTACGAACAAGTCCTAGTTCCGCGTAGGAATCTGGCTACCGCACCACTAATGGGACTATTTGTTCATAGTGCGTATATATACTGCGCTACTAAAGTAGGACTTTCTTTTCAGTCCAGTTTCTTACCCTCCAATAGAGTCACAGACGTAAAGCCTCCCCGCGACGCCACGTGTGGGAGTAAGGCCAAGTTCGCCTACCATCGGTATTGAGACATCGTGTATATTAATATTTGAATAGTCATATTTGGCACTATATCGTCGAGTTGGACGTAGTCTATTAAGCTAATAATAGTCTGTTAATATATAGTGCTTCGTGCGGTGAGAATACTACCGTAGTCCGTACCCCATCGTTTCGGGCAGAGAACTGGCTGCTTACCCAGGGTGGTTGACCCCATGTGAAGCTGCACCCGAGGAGCCCCAGAGCCGACGAGCGAGTGGACCTGTATACCGGATTATTCTACCGACGACAGCCCGCCTTCCCAGGCACGGATTATGCTTTGTATACTTTGATTATTCCATGGATAAAGACCCCCGACACTGCCGTGTGTTGGAACCCCCCCCCCTGGAGAGGACGCAAGGTGAGGAGACGCTCTGCAAGACGAGGTCGCTTCACGTCTCTCCCCCGTGGACCGGAGAGAGCCGGCCCACAAAGAGTCCACCTGCTTTCATCTGTGGTCCAAGGATCACCGGCGCATTGAACGGCACTACAGTGGGTTCACCTGGGATACCCTTGGCCGGACGAGGCAGCCGGATTCTACCCCCCCCCCCCCTCCTACTCCTGTCGGCTTACAAGCGACCGGATTAACCCCCTCTAGTGTATCTAGTATATAATCATTAAAGTATCATTGCTGTTATTCCTTAACTATTCCAGGTCGTATATTTACCACCTGCGCCTTCAGAGATTGGACATTCTCTATTGATATACCGACGAATACTCTTTGCCATAAAAGTGCATACTATTTCAATTCATAAATGTAATTAAGTGATTAAGTGCTTGTTCTACACACCATCGCTGTGTAGAAATAAAGACCTGTTTCGACTTCGTACATTTGTGTTGGATCCGTTTCATCTACGTGAGAGTGTTTATGATAATATATTTATGCCGTGTACTGGGTGGCCGAATATTAAGTACAAAGGTAGTGGTAGTAAGTATCATATCTAGTAATACAGTCAGGGAATTGTACCCCTCAGTTACAATTGGTCCTTCGAGCCGGAGGGTAATTAGTGTAATATTAATATAGTGTTATTAATATTGAAATGGCCTATGATGAACACTCCACGAAACGATCCTCCTAACCAACGCCCGCAGCGCGAACGACGGCTCCCTCAGTACTTAGGGGCTTACGCTGTCAGTCAACAACCTAGTCTTCTACTAACAGTAAACGCGGTAAAACTAGAAAGTAAAAGTATGTCTAACCCCAACGCCCAGACTACCCCGACCATAGAGGCCCCTACGGGCTCTAATGTAACTGACCAAGTTCACGGTGGGGACCAGTGGGAACCAGACATGACTTCACACCCCGCCAGTACTGAAGAAGTAGTCCCCGATGAGTCCCGGGAGGAATACAACGCTACCGAGAGAGAACTCGGCACGGAAGAAGACGGGGAGAGCACCGTGGAGATAGAACTCCAAGGCTCCGCAAGGAGTACCCCGAGGGAAGGCTCCCCTATACAACCGCCTTCTCCCAGCGAGGCAGAGAGGACCCTACAGCAGGCCTTCCTCATCAGCCTGAACGCCGCTGCTGAACGCGACCGACTGCAGATCCAGCAGCGAAGCGAACACGAGCAGATACGTCTAGAAATAAGACGCATTCAGATGGAAGAGAATGTGGCCCGAGAACGAGCCGGTGCTCAACGGGACGCAGCGCGCGACAGACAGCAGTCGCAACTAATAGAACAGCTGATCAGACGGACAACACCCTCTCCCTCCGCCAGAGGCTCCAGGAACTCGTCTAGACACACCTCCAGGGCGGCATCCCCTAGCCGAGTAAACAACCCTGAACTTGACCAACAGACGAGGTCTATACCCCCCACAGACCACCTCCCCCCACCGGTCCAAGCGAGACCTAGCAACCGGGAAGGAGCAGCATATCCTGTGGAGAGGCTAAACCAGAGACTACAAGCACTGGATGACCTAACTGAAGACGAAGAGGAAGAGGAGGAGAACCACGCCCGAAGACAGCACAGTACTCTACCGGACCAGGAGGCCCGGTACAGCCCAGGCTATACTCCCGCGGAGCTGCGCTACAGACCCCCGACTCTATACCCGGGTGAGCACGACGCACGACCCGCACCGAGGAACAGCACCTGGACAAGCGGGCCATGGTACACTGCCGGTACCAGCCCATACCAAGGAGCGGGAGGAGACTCGCCTAGGAGGCCTCTCCCCCAACGCTCGCCGATGTATCCACAGTCAGCGTCATACATTGGCACGCCTATGGTACCCGACTTCACCCAAGAGAACCGGGCCCAGTATACAGAACTCCGCATGTGTCTGGAGACCATGTTGGTGGATGTATTGGATGAACGCCACAAATACGCCATCCTACTGAAGCACTTAAAGGTACCCCGCGCACATAATATAGCGCTCGCCTACGCGACTTCCACCACCCCATACACAGCAGCGCGGGTAGCATTGGACCAGAGGTATGGGCGCATATGGGATTACGTGATCCAGGAGATCCGACACATCGACCGCTTACCCCCAGCAATAGACAATCGAGCACTGGACGACCTGTCCATCAGAGTGCAGTCCCTGGTAGGGATGTTGGGAGCGCAAAGAGAGAAGGGGAGGCATGAACTTTACGCCAACTCAAATGTGGAAAGGATCCTGGAGAAGCTGCCGCCCGCTCGTCAGGAGCGCTTTAGGCGGCAGAGGGACCACAGAGACCCGAATGGCCCCGAACCGAACCTCCTCGATCTAGCAGACTTCCTGGCGAGAGAAGTCAGCAGCCTACGGCTAGATACATTCGGACGGAGCACCCCTGGCTCCAGAGAAGGAACCAGACGACTAAATGATGGAAGAAGATCGGTGACTGTGATGCACCAATCGGAGTCAGTACCGAGCAGCAGGAGCCACAGTACCCCCTCCAGAACGGAGAAGTGGAAGATAGTGTGCCCCTACTGTGAGAAAGAACACTGGCTAGCGCAATGTGACTCCTTCCCCAAGCTGAACGCGGAGGAAGCAGGTCAATGGATAAAGTCCAACAAGCGCTGTTTTCGCTGTGCGCGCTCACACATGGCAGCCGAATGCCGCTTAAAGAAAAGGTGCACCAAGTGCGATGGAGCCCATCTGGACATACTTCACGACAGTAACAGACGGCGCCCTTCACCTGCACCATCCAGCCGCAAAGCGAGCGTCATGTACATCGATCCCGCCAGCAGCAGTGGAGCCCGAGTACTCCTAAAAGTAGTGCGTGTGACACTAAGCTACCAGAATAAAGTCCTGGACACTTACGCCGTCCTCGATGACGGGTCAGAGAAGACCCTGCTGCTCGCCTCCGCTGCGGCCCAGCTAGGGCTGCGGGGAAGCAAAACCCAAATGACAATTCGGACAATAAGACGAGATTTGAAGACGATAAAGGGCGAGAATGTCTCATTCTCTATCGCAGCAAGCGGCCAGCCTGAGCGACGGTACCAGATTGCAGACGCTTTCACCAGCCAAGAAATAGGACTGTCGCGGTACACATACCCCGTCGCCAAGCTGATGGAGAAATATGCACATCTGCGCAAGTTACCGATCCCGCTCATAGACAATGCTATGCCGACCCTGTTGATAGGCTCCGACCATGCAGACCTCATTGTCCCGATAGACCGGGTTCATACCGGACCCCGAGGCTGTCCTGCAGCAGTCGAGACCCGTTTGGGATGGACTCTCCAAGGCCCGCTCGCCAAATCTCTCAACCGAAGTACAGCCACTAGATGTCTCCACTCCCGAGTCACAGAGGGAGAAACCGCACTCCTGCAACACGTAGAGCGGCTATGGACCTTGGAACAAATGCCCTTTAAGAACGGAAAGAAAGACATTCGCTCTAAAGATGACATTTACGCCATTCACCTCCTCGAGACAGGGACCAAGAGAGTCCCGGTCAACGGCGTGTTGAGATACGCCACGCCACTCCTGCGGCGAGAAGGAATGCCTACTTTCCACGCCAAGACAGACGCCACAGAACGGTACCTGCTGAACACGGAGCGGCGCTTAGCCAAGAACCCCGCCCAAGAGAGTGTATACCGCGCTGAGATTGAGAAGCTCATCACAGCGGGACACGTCACAAAGATGGACATTAAAGAGGCTGACCAGACCACTGAATCGTGGTACGTGCCCCACCACAAGGTCCATCACAACGGTAAAGACCGCATAGTATTTAACTGCAGCTACCAGATCGGATCCCAAAATCTGAATAAAGAGTTACTGCCTGGGTCTACAAACCTGAGCACCAGGAGTGATGCACTTGTTTGGTGTCTGAGAAACTGTGTTTCATTTGCTTTAATTGAGCTTAGGTTCTTAAAAGCTTGATGGTTCTACGTTTGTTTGGGTTATACTTTAAAAAAGCTTTTGAAGTTATACTTTAAAAAGTTATCCAGATGCCTCCTAAGAAGAAAGAGATGGATCCGGAGAAGGAAGACATATCGGCTGTCATGAATAGACTGGAAGAGATGGAAATAAACATCAGTGCAAACATGGACGAAAAAATGTGTCTGATGCAGAACAAGATTGCAGACCAAATTGACGCACTTCGTAAGTCAATAGATGGCAAGATTGACAAAAAAATGGACGCACTACGTGTGTCCATAGATGGCAAGATTGACGAAATGCGTGTGTCTTTGGAGGCGAAAATAACGGCGGAAATAACGCAAAAGATTAAGGACACAAAGAAGGATATGACGGGCTACGTTGACCAGAATGTGGGTGTTATGGTACAGAGAATGACCGACATCGAGAGGAGTGTGAAGGAAAGAACCCCGCAACTCAGTCCATTTGACCCGGACGTCTCCTTGATAATTGTTGGATTACCCCAGGAGAGTGACGAGAGCAGCGAGGACCTGAAAACCAATATAGGGGCACTGCTGCGTGATGGCCTTGGATGTGAACCAGTACCTGACGTAGTCGCGGTGGAGCGTCTCCGAGCCAGGGGAGCTAAACCGGGGCTCGTGAAATTGGAGTTGCGGTCTCTACGTGAGAAGATAGCAGTGCTTCGCTTGAAACGCAACCTTAAGGAAAATGAAAAGTACCAGCGTGTTTACGTGTCTGCAGCGAAGTCACACACAGAACGGCTGGTTGACCTCAACTTCAGAACGCTTCTTAAAGGAATTCCAACAGGGAAGGAATACTTTCTGACGGGGAATGGACGCTTAATGAAACGGTCCCCACCTGAAGAGGACAGTTGAGAAGGGCAAGCCCAGCCCCTGGTATCTGTGAGTAAAGAATTTCGACTAGTACACTGGAATGTTAATGGGTGGACATCATCAAACCGTGAACTTAGAACTGTACTGCTAAACTCCTTAAAGCCAGATTTTATTTCCTTGAATGAGACTCATCTTTCTACAGACTTGCTTGAGTTCAATGGCTTCACCTGGTTTGGCTATAATCGGGTTGCTCACAGAAGAGCGGTTAAAGCCTCTGGCGGCGTTGGTATCTGTGTAAAGAACACTATTTTTGATACATTCTCAGTTATTATTGTGGACAAAGCCTACGATGGAATTCTCGCTCTACGCTTTGAACACCGGGAGACAAAGTATTCTTTCATTATCATTTCTTGTTATTTGTCTCCGGAAACCTCACATTGGGGACGTAATGCAGACTTTTTTTTTAACCATTTACTGACGTTATTGTATACAGTTAATGCAGATGCTATTTATTTGTGTGGTGATTTAAATAGTCGCATTGCAGATCTGAAAGATTATGTGGAGGCAGATGACATCCCGCCTAGATCCGCTTTAGATCTGACTGTAAATAAACATGGACAATCCTTCATTGAATTTTTAAAAGACTCAAAATGCTGTGTAGTAAATGGGAGATTAAACGCTGACAAAGATAATTTCACTTCAATTTCTATAAAGGGAAGAGCTGTTGTGGACTACATTGTAACTCCTCACGTTGACTTGAAATCATGCATTGAATTTAGTGTTTATACACCATCTGAACTTGTTGGCTCTGAAGGTGCAAATCTTATTGATATCCATAGTAGATTACCTGATCATTCAGTACTATGCTTACACTTTCGGGCCGGTGACTCAGTTAATATCCAGAGCATGGTTGAACCCCCGCAGCAAATCAAACCATGTAATAGACACCTGCCAGCTAATTTTCTATCCTCTGAGATTTGCCAGGGGGTTTTACTAGATGTCATGGAGCTCTTGAATAACGGTCCGAAAAACCAGGAGAATATTGATCTCGGTTACAATAACTTATGTAGTTTTCTGCATAAAGAAATTGGTCGACACTGTGCTACAAAGAAAGGCGGGTCGCCCAAAAAGTATTTTAAGACCAAACAACCTTATTGGAATAATGAATTAAATGGGCTATGGCTTAATTCAAGGGCAGCCGAAAAATCTTTTTTAAAATGCAAGGAACAGAGTGTGAGAAGAGACTTACTGAATGAATTTAAAGCTTGTCAAACTAAATTTGATAAGAAACTCAGATTTTTCAAACGCCGTTTCAAGAGAGGACAAGCTCTCCATATAGAACAACTACAAGTCAGTAATCCCCAGCAATTCTGGAAAGAAATAAATAAACTAGGACCCAAAAAAACCCAGACAGTCCCAATGGAGATTGTATTGGATAATGGTGAATCATGTTTTGAAACTGAGCAGATTCTGAAAAAGTGGGAAACCGACTATAGTAGTCTGTATGCTTGTAGTAGTCACCCTTTATTTGATGATGGTTTCCTAACAGAAATATGTAAGTTAAAATGTGAGGCCGAACTTGGGATGAGCAATAGCCCTACAGGTTGTGAATTATTAAATAGTGACATTACGTTAGACGAGGTACAGAGTGTAGTGGACAGAGCGAAACTGAAGAAAGCTATGGGTATTGAGGAGTTGTCGAACGAGGTCCTTAAAACTCCCTATCTGCTGAATGTATTACACTGTTTATATCAAACTTGTTTTAACACAGGCACCATCCCCTCGATATGGAACAAGTCCATTATTAAGCCCATCCCCAAATCTGCAAAAGCTGACCCTAGAGTCCCACTAAATTACAGAGGTATTAGTTTGATCAGTACAGTTTATAAATTATACTCAAGTGTTCTTAATAATAGATTAAATAAATACTTAGAATATAATGAAATGTTGGTGGATGAGCAGAATGGGTTTAGGGCTAAGAGAGCTTGTATTGATCATGTTTTTGTTTTATCATCGGTGGTGAGAGCCAGATTGGACGAGGGCAAGAATACATTTGTTTGTTTTGTTGACTTTAAAAAAGCCTTTGACTGGATTAATAGAGAGCTTTTGGACTATAAATTAATCTGTTCTGGTATTGATGGACTATTTTATAAGGCTATCAAAAGCCTGTATAAGGCCCCATCTGCCTGTCTGCAGCTGAATGATGTTAGGACCGGCTGGTTCCCCACCCCATTCGGTGTAAAACAGGGAGATGTGCTTTCTCCTACTTTATTCGCCCTTTATGTTAACGACCTGGCGCAAGAAATCAAGCAAGCCAATCTTGGTATTCCAATAGATAATATAATCCTAAGTATTTTATTGTACGCTGATGATATTGTTTTGTTTGCAGAAAATGAAGCAAATTTACAAAACATGTTGAATATTATGAGTTCTTGGTGCATGAAATTGAGACTTGCGATTAACAGTGAAAAAACACAGATTATGCACTTTAGGAAAAAACACGAACAGCAGAGTAGTCATAAGTTTCAATTTGGACCAACGCCCCTGATTTACACACATTCTTATAAATATCTTGGTTTCACCTTTAATGAGTACATGTGCTTCATAGAAGGAAGGAAAATAATGTCTGAGTCAGCAGGAAGGGCGTTAGGGGGCGTGTTGAGTAAAATGAAAGTGTGCACTGACCTTGGGTTTTCAACATTTACACAATTATTTGATTCAATGGTGGGTTCTGTTTTGTTTTATGCTGCTGGAGTATGGGGTTTTGATGATGCACCTGAATGTAATGCGATCCAGAACCGGGCCATAAGATATTTTTTAGGAGTCCATAAATACACACCAAAAGGGGCTATAGAAGGGGACATGGGGTGGGATTCTTGCTTGGTCAAGCAAAAAGGTGAAATGGTGAGGTTATGGAACCGCCTGGTCCAGCTGCCAAATGGCAGGGTGACTAAAAAGATTTTTAATTGGGACAGAGCACACGGTCATCCCTGGTCAAGAGAGATGTCTATGATTTTTTCTTCTACTGACTTGAGTATGATTTTTATGAACAATTTGCAGTGTAAGGTTCACATAATTAAAACAAAATTATCAACAATCCATCAGGATAAGTGGAAGGTGGAGATTTTGAAAAAACCTAAACTTAGAAAATATATTGCAATTAAAAATGAGTATTTTACTGAACCTTATGTAATGTTAAACTTAAAGAGAAGACGGAGGTCTCTGTGTGCCCAGTTGAGGTCTGGCACCCTGCCATTGGCTGTGGAAGTGGGTAGATTCCAGGGTAAACCTGAGGAGGAGCGGTTGTGTGTTCTGTGTGATCTGGGAGTGGTGGAGGATGAATATCATTTTGTTTTTTATTGCCCTTTGTACACTACTTTGAGGAGAGCTTTATTTGCAAAAATTCAAATTATAAACCCAGATTTGTTTTGGCAGTCTGAGAGCTGTATGTTGAGTTGTTTTTTTGTGGAGGACATCTTTGGTTTTGCAGGATTTTTGGAGAAGGCATGGCACCTGAGACAAAACACACTGTATCCTATATAATTGTATTTGAATTCACCTTGTTTTTCTGTTTATTTACATTGAGTACAGCTTGTGTTATATTACGTTTTATTGTATTTTCTTGTATTTTCTTTTTTTATGGCCATCTTGGTCTGACATTTGTTAAGTAATGGGTAAAGTATATTGTTATATACTTATTATTATGTGTCTTGTAAGCCCATATGGGCTGGGCATACATCTGTATGTAAGACACGAAAATAAAAATATCAAATCAAATCAAAAAAAATACTGCCCGGTCCCACACTCGGCCCCTCCCTACTCGGCGTTCTACTCCGCTTCCGCCAGGAAAAGGTGGCCATCAGCGGGGACATTAAAGGAATGTTCCTGCAGGTGAGATTAGTAGAGGCGGACAAGCCCCTGTTACGGTTCCTATGGAGAGAGAAGCCAGGAGATGAGCACCCAGCCATCTACCAATGGGAAGTCCTCCCCTTCGGAACGACGTGCAGCCCCTGCTGTGCGACATTTGCACTACAGAAACATGTAGCAGAGGACCCAGCAGCGGACGAAGAGGTCCGACACAGCGTAAAGAACAGCTTCTACGTAGACAACAGTCTACAAAGCCTTTCAACCCAGGAAGAAGCCGAGGCTCTCCTGATTAAACTCTGCACCTCATTGATCAAAGGCGGCTTTGATCTCAGGCAGTGGGCCAGCAGCGATCCGCAAGTACTGCGCAGCCTCTCCTCCGAGGACAAGGCAGCCAGCAGCGAGACCTGGATGGCTACAATCCCGGGAGAAGCCCAGGAGATGACCCTGGGATTGGTGTGGCGATTCAAAACAGATTCGCTTCACTACAGACACAAGCCCCTGACTACGGAGCAGGGAAGGCCGGCGGCGGCGCCGACCACCAGACGGAGTGTGTACACAACACTCGCCCGACAATATGACCCGCTAGGATGTATTCTACCGTACACCACCAGGGCAAAAATGATTGTACGAGCATTGTGGGACAAGGACCAGGGCTGGGACGACCCCATTCCCGCACACCTTGCATCCACCTGGAGAGAGTGGGAGATGGAGCTCCACTCACTCCCAGGCGTTAATATGCGCCGAAGCTACTTCCCACCCACGGTGAGGCCAGAGACATGTAAAATGGACTTACACGTCTTCAGTGACGCCTCAGAGGTCGCATACGGATCAGTAGCCTACTTGCGGGCCCAAGACCAGGGGGGAGAGATCTACACAGCATTTGTCCTAGCCCGCTCGAGAATAGCCCCACGCAAGCAACAATCTATCCCACGTCTAGAGCTCTGCGCAGCCCTAGCCGGAGCGCACCTAGCCACGCTCATCCAACGTGAGCTCACCATACCGGTGTATAGAACAATCCTGTGGTCAGATTCCACGACGGTACTCGCCTGGATCAAATCGGACTCATGCAAGTACAAAGTCTTCGTGGGAGTCAGAGTCACCGAGATTCAAGACTTAACCGAAGAGTTAACCGGAGAAACAGAGTGGCGCTACGTTGATACAAAACAGAACCCAGCTGACGTCATCACCCGGGGGATGCCCCTGGATGACCTCACCCGTCGCAATGTCTACAGTGACGGCCCCGCATTCCTAAGACTCCCGGAAGGACAGTGGCCCATGCCTATCCCGAGGGAAGCAAGTCCAGAGGAGGTGGAAAATAAGAAGTCTGTGTTCTGTGGATTGAGCACCGTAGCCTCCACCGACCCTAACATAGACGATTGCACGTCCATAGAGAGTGCACAACAAAGAACATTCGTGCGGTACCACCCGGAGTGCAAGTCCCCCGCTGATATGTCAGCAGCTAACTACGAGGAAGCAGAATTGCTTCTACTGCAGCGAGCCCAGAGAGACTCGTTCCCCGATGAATTGGCCTGTCTACAGGGAGGAAAGCCCGTCCCATCCGACAGCAGATTAATTCACCTGGCCCCCGAGAGCGACGCTCATACCCTCATCAGAGTGGGTGGTCGCCTACGCAGAGCCCCCAATCTACCGGATGACATTAAATACCCGATCGTATT
The DNA here is from genome assembly GCF_963971535.1 of Notolepis coatsorum. Taxonomy (NCBI): domain Eukaryota; kingdom Metazoa; phylum Chordata; class Actinopteri; order Aulopiformes; family Paralepididae; genus Notolepis; species Notolepis coatsorum. The sequence goes on along the minus strand of NC_140169.1, from coordinate 197,851,219 downwards.
GAACAGCCGACACAAGGTCACAGAGCTGATTATAAAGAAATACGATGAGGATGTACATCACGCAGGAGCAGAAAGAGTCTTCGCGGAAATCAGACGTCGTTACTGGATCCTACAAGGAAGAGAGGCGGTACGACGCTTCCAGCGAACATGTCTAGACTGCCGCAAGTGGCGCGCGCAGCCCAGCATACCAAGGATGGCTGACCTTCCTCCATGTCGCCTCCGAATCGGTGACAAGCCATTCCACTCAACGGGTATGGACTGCTTTGGCCCGCTGCACATAAAGAAAGGAAGAGGAACCGAGAAGCGGTGGGGTATTGTATTCAAATGCATGACCACCAGAGCGATACACATCGAGCTTCTCCCGACCATGAGCACAGACTCATTCCTTATGGCCTTCCGAAGATTCACATCACGGAAAGGAAGACCGTCTACCCTATTGTCCGATCATGGGACAAACTTCAAAGGCGGCGAAAGAGAGCTGATAGAGAGCTTCCAAGCTATGGGCCCAGAACTTAAGACCCACCTCGCTCCAGCACAGGTTGATTTCCAATTCAACCCCCCAAACGCACCCCACTTCGGTGGCACTTGGGAACGAGAAGTGCGCTCCATAAAGACAGCCCTGTACGCAGTACTTGGGGCCCAGACTGTGGCGGAAGAAGTCCTACTGACAGTCCTCACGGAGATTGAGGGAGTACTTAACTCGAAGCCCCTCGGATATGTCTCCAGTGATGTGGCGGATATCGACCCAGTTACCCCCAACACACTCCTGATGGGGCGGCTAGATCCTGCATTACCCCAGACAATGTACCGGCCTGAAGAAGCGAACGGCCGACGAATGTGGAGGTACAGCCAAGTATTAGCCGACAAGTTTTGGAACAGTTTCCTACTGCACTACCTACCGTCTCTACAGACCCGCCAGAAGTGGGTAAAGGAGAGAGACAATTTGACAGAAGGAACAGTCGTCATGATTATTGATCAATCACTGCCCAGAGCTATGTGGCCGGCCGGCCGCGTAAGCAAAGTGATCACCGGTGCCGACGGCAAGGTCCGAGCAGCTGAAGTGCTCGTCCAGGGTCGCACTTACACCCGTCCCGTGGCGAGGCTCATAGAACTGCCTCGACTCCCAGACACAATCGATGATGACCATGACCCTACAACCCTATGACTTTGTGAAGTTGACTGACCCGTACAGCAAACCCTTATGTGTAAATAGACAACGCGATTAATCTGTCTCTGTTTAACTGATTAGGTCTGGGACCTATTCAGGGGGTGGCTGTTGTGAAGGGCCAGATTAAACCGAATATATATATTTATTTATATATATATATTTAATTGTATTTGTATATTCTCTAATATTCCCTGATATCCCTTGTATATTCCTTGTACAATATGCATTGAATATCCATTCTAGCCTACTGAACATCCCACAATAGTCTCCATTCTACTATTGGTCGAGACCTTGGTGCCAGGCTGCCATACCCCTCAGACCCAGTTCAAACGTACCGCTCCACATGTACGAACAAGTCCTAGTTCCGCGTAGGAATCTGGCTACCGCACCACTAATGGGACTATTTGTTCATAGTGCGTATATATACTGCGCTACTAAAGTAGGACTTTCTTTTCAGTCCAGTTTCTTACCCTCCAATAGAGTCACAGACGTAAAGCCTCCCCGCGACGCCACGTGTGGGAGTAAGGCCAAGTTCGCCTACCATCGGTATTGAGACATCGTGTATATTAATATTTGAATAGTCATATTTGGCACTATATCGTCGAGTTGGACGTAGTCTATTAAGCTAATAATAGTCTGTTAATATATAGTGCTTCGTGCGGTGAGAATACTACCGTAGTCCGTACCCCATCGTTTCGGGCAGAGAACTGGCTGCTTACCCAGGGTGGTTGACCCCATGTGAAGCTGCACCCGAGGAGCCCCAGAGCCGACGAGCGAGTGGACCTGTATACCGGATTATTCTACCGACGACAGCCCGCCTTCCCAGGCACGGATTATGCTTTGTATACTTTGATTATTCCATGGATAAAGACCCCCGACACTGCCGTGTGTTGGAACCCCCCCCCCCTGGAGAGGACGCAAGGTGAGGAGACGCTCTGCAAGACGAGGTCGCTTCACGTCTCTCCCCCGTGGACCGGAGAGAGCCGGCCCACAAAGAGTCCACCTGCTTTCATCTGTGGTCCAAGGATCGCCGGCGCATTGAACGGCACTACAGTGGGTTCACCTGGGATACCCTTGGCCGGACGAGGCAGCCGGATTCTACCCCCCCCCCCCCCTCCTACTCCTGTCGGCTTACAAGCGACCGGATTAACCCCCTCTAGTGTATCTAGTATATAATCATTAAAGTATCATTGCTGTTATTCCTTAACTATTCCAGGTCGTATATTTACCACCTGCGCCTTCAGAGATTGGACATTCTCTATTGATATACCGACGAATACTCTTTGCCATAAAAGTGCATACTATTTCAATTCATAAATGTAATTAAGTGATTAAGTGCTTGTTCTACACACCATCGCTGTGTAGAAATAAAGACCTGTTTCGACTTCGTACATTTGTGTTGGATCCGTTTCATCTACGTGAGAGTGTTTATGATAATATATTTATGCCGTGTACTGGGTGGCCGAATATTAAGTACAAAGGTAGTGGTAGTAAGTATCATATCTAGTAATACAGTCAGGGAATTGTACCCCTCAGTTACAATTATTATTAAATATCGTTGACCACAACTGAGGACACAAAAATGTAATTTACAAAAACCAGGATGAAATTTCTCTTCATGTATGTTGATATTGTTGACTAAAACAAGACGAGACAAAATAATTATAACTTTTCTTAATGCCCTCATCCCGAGTATTTTTAAACTGAATCCAACCGCACTTTGTTTTTACTCTGTCTATTCTATTTTTATTATTTGTATTACTGAATGAAACTGTAAACAGAAAGGCCTATTGGGATGCTAGATCCTAATGTGAAACACTGTGATTTACCTTGCTACCTCTCTATCTTTTTTTATGCTCGCTTATGCCTGTATTTTTTACTGTTGTGAAGCACTTTGAACTGCAACTTCTGTATGCAAATAAAGTTTTATTATTATTATTATTATTATTATTATTATTATTATTATTATTATTATTATTATTATTATTATTATTATTATTATTATTATTATTATTATTATTATTATTATTATTATTATTATTATTATTATTATTATTAGTTGTTTGATAGATAACCCCCCCCAAAGAAAATTCATTGCAGGGATTTGTAGCGTTGTTTTTATAATTTTTTTTGCATTACCGAAAATTGCCACCGTTGGATCTCACGTGAATCGATACACGGTAGTACCGATGTTTTTCGGTCGGTACCCTTAAAAGTACAGAATTCGGTAACCAACCCTAGTGTCTAGTGATTAACAGCACACCAGAGAAACTACTACTATATGAGGTGTAGGGCCAACAAAATGAGGTGTAGGGCCAACCAAATGAGGTGTAGGGCCAACAACATGAGGTGTAGGCAGTGATGTACCTGAACGCGTTCATGAACGCGTTCGTAATTTGGGCGAACGTGAACTGAACGTACTGATTATCCGCTAAATGAACATTATTGAGAACGCGTTCATTATCATCGCTGTATAACGGCGTTCAAACGTGCGTTCATTCTCAGCACTCTATTATAACGGCGTTCAAAGGTGTGCCAGATTTCATATGCATTTCAGCCGAAAACCCAGTTAAAACACACCGTAAACAGGCTACAAAAGTATGCGGAAAACCACCCGATCTGGCAACGCGCCTGTCACCCCCTGGCTACGTCATCAGACTCATCACAACAAACAGACCAGACCGGAACAGCGGAATCTGCAAGCAGATGCAGAGAGCAGCAGCAGCAGCAGGTCGAGAGCAGCACTCGCTCAGAGTCATACTCTACCTCTACGACGTCGGCGTATAAGCATTTAAAAGAGTTTAACGTTAAAGTCAGTACTGACTCAGACGGAAAAAATCTAACGTTTGTCCGTAAGCGTTGTCCACTCGGTTTGAAGAAGCAAGTCCGCACATCGACGCAAACCTTAAAGTTTAAACGGCACATTAAAGGATAACTCCACTATTTTGGGAAATTAGCTTATTTAACATCTTCCCTGGAGTTAGACAAGAAGATGCATACCTTTTTTGTCTCTGTGCGTGCATTTTAGCTTTGGGAATAGATGCTCCGTTAGCATAGCTTAGCTTCATCACTGGAAGTGAGGCAGGACAGTAGCCTTACAGTGCCTTACAGTGTATTGCAAGGTCTGACATTGACCAAACTTGATATGCATGACCTTGGTGGGCTCTAGGTCAACTCCTGAAAAGGGGGTCAATGTCAGACTTTGCAATCAAAAGTTAGGGGGCTAATAACCCTTGCCATAATTTCAGTGCGCCCCTAACTTTTGATTGCAAGGTCTGACATTGACCCCCTTTTCAGGAGTTGACCTAGAGCCCACCAAGGTCATGCATATCAAGTTTGGTCAATGTCAGACCTTGCAATACACTGTAAGGCACTGTAAGGCTACTGTCCTGCCTCACTTCCAGTGATGAAGCTAAGCTATGCTAACGGAGCATCTATTCCCAAAGCTAAAATGCACGCGCAGAGACAAAAAAGGTATGCATCTTCTTGTCTAACTCCAGGGAAGATGTTAAATAAGCTAATTTCCCAAAATAGTGGAGTTATCCTTTAAGAATAAGCAAACGTCCTGTTTTTGTTTTCATAATAAAGACAATTCAAGCAAAGTTTTTCCTCATGTTTTTGAAAATATACTGTAGAAATGAAAGCTGCAGCTGCTACTAGTGTGGACTGAATGGGCGACAGCAAAGCGTTATGGCAATGCATTGATTGATTGATTGATTGAAAACTTTATTAACAGATTGCAGAATGGGTACAATACAGTACAGCTCAATACACACAATTGTTAAGAGGATGCAGACCAGAGAAAGACTTTAGTCTTGTTTACATCAGGGTCCCCCATTTTCAATTCATCAGGACATATATGACAAATGAAAAATGCAAATGCCAGTATTCTGATTGCTGTCTGTGGTTCAATAATTTTTACAAATAATAGCTCGCAGCCAGCAACGTATTGAAAGAAGAACTATACAAAAAAAAAAAAAAAAAAAACTATAAACTATAAATTAGTTCTTTTTTGAAACCATGAACTTTAGTTAAAGTTTTTTAATTATGAACTATGAACTGAACTAGTTAATTTAAAAAATTGTGAACTGTGAACTGAACTAGTTCATGTAGAAAGTGAACTTTCCCAACACTGGGTGTAGGGCCAACTAAATGAGGTGTAGGGCCAACAAAATGAGGTGTAGGGCCAACAAAATGAGGTGTAGGGCCAACAACATGAGGTGTAGGGCCAACAAAATGAGGTGTAGGGCCAACAAAATGAGGTGTAAATGAGGTTCTAGTGACAGTTATTCTTTAAATCTTAAGTACACCTACGTTCTTGCCTCTAGTCCTTTTATTTTTGTAATTTTGCTTTAACTCTTTCTGCGCCATACCCGAGTATAGTCGGGTTTCGCCGCCAGCGGTTGAGCGCCAAAACCTGAGTATACTCTGGTTTTGATCCTTTGATCTTTTTCCTTTGATCCCCGTTCTATACACTCTGCCGTAGCTCCCTGGGCCTCCCTGGCTCATCTCTCTACGTTACAATTGCAATGACGATCGAATCCTGCCAGGTGGCAGTATTGCCTACATTTTTTACTGGAATAGTTTGGTGTGGAGACCAAAGGACTCCTCCCCTCAGAGGACAGAGCGACAGAGCGATCGCTCTGAGAGTTTATCGCTTTAAACCTATTTCCCTGTATACACGAGTATAGACATATACACGAATAATCGCGATGGCGATGGGATCACTGGGGATTATTCTTTTTGGAGTACCTTCTGGCTAAGGTAAGGTATATTCTATGTCTATTTTACCGAACCTGAAACATGTTTTTGTAACGATCACAGTGTCGTATATTACCGGACCTCAACCATGATTTTGGTAACGATACGAGTTTTGAGTTAAAATGACCCCCCCCCCCCCTTGATGATTTTGTGAAGACACATATGTACATGGTTTATACCTTTGATTTGGAAGTGTTTGGGGTTTCAGGCGATCAACCAGAACGATTTGGGCATAATGCATAACGCGTCATATCTCGCAATCTATGAAAAAATACTGGATTATTTTGGAAAGGGGCAATGTTTAGCATGTAATAGTGCACAAACTACAGTATGTAGCAATTCAATGGTTAGTCAGTGATGGACTATGAACAATGCATGTCAAATGAGCTATACTATTGTCTCCATAGCTATAATACAGAACATCATAACATAAGAACATAAACATCGCTAAAATGGTCAATAACGCTGGCGCCATTGAGTAAAGATGGGAAAAGACTTCTGTTGTCATTTGAATTAGTATTGAAATGTCTGTGTAGATATTGTAGATGTTTGTGTACCTTGTGGTGGACAAGCAGAGAAAAGGCTAGAGGGAAGTGTTCTTCTTCTTTGCTCAGAGGGAATCGCAGGTACTTCCTGCTGGTCCTGAACTCCCTGCAAAGGACACACGTCGTCATATTGCTGAGATACTACAGGTGCTGCATTATATTGACAGTACAGCATCAGTGGTGGCCTTAAGTATCTGTTCCCCAAGCTAATGTCACCACCAATGTTTTTCGCACGTGCTTCGCGTACGCTCGATGACAGGTGTCCCTTATTTATATTAGTGAAAGGTGGTAACCCTAGTCACCACTGTGACTGTTTCACGAGCTAATGTCACCACTGTGACTGTTTCACAAGCTAATGTCACCACTGTGACTGTTTCACAAGCTAATGTCACCACTGTGACTGTTTCACGAGCTAATGTCACCACTGTGACTGTTTCATGAGCTAATGTCACCACTGTGACTGTTTCACAAGCTAATGTCACCACTGTGACTGTTTCACAAGCTAATGTCACCACTGTGACTGTTTCACAAGCTAATGTCACCACTGTGACTGTTTCACGAGCTAATGTCACCACTGTGACTGTTTCACAAGCTAATGTAACCAGTGTGACTGTTTCACAAGCTAATGTCACCACTGTGACTGTTTCACAAGCTAATGTCACCACTGTGACTGTTTCACAAGCTAATGTAACCAGCGTGACTGTTTCACAAGCTAATGTCACCACTGTGACTGTTTCACAAGCTAATGTCACCACTGTGACTGTTACACAAGCTAATGTACAACATTTCATTTGGACTCTGGAGCTTCCTGAAGTATATTAAGTATAAACACTGAAACTACAACTTGATCGTTCTCTGGCCAAACCGGAGAGGAACCGACTGAATCCCCTGGGTTTGGATCAGTCTTCCCAATGGAGAGTGTGGAGCAGGTTATAACATGTAGTTAAATGTTTTTTTCTCCCAGTAGATAGTCTAATTACTTTTGGTAATGTAGTTTAGATAGTAGTACCTCTAAATAATCTTAACCTAACCATGTAAACATGTGCTGCTTGTCCTCTCCTTAAAACACACGGGCATCTCCTGCCCCGTCCACTAAACTGTTAATGTTTAAATGAACACGCCAACATTTGTCGAAATTAGCTTACCGTCTTCTCCAGAGAGAGACAATAAGATAGATACCAGTTTCCTCTCTGTGCGTTCAGTAGAAAGCTATCTGGCTGCACGTTAGCCTAGCTTAGCACAATGAATGGAAGCGGACAGTGCCGGTTAGCCTAGGCATTGTCCAACTGACACCTCTCCCGAAGGCTAACCGGCACTGTCCGCTTCCATTAATTGTGCTAAGCTAGGCTAACGTGCACCCAGATAGCTTTCTACTGAATCTTCTTGTCTCTCTCTCATTCCCCAAATGTTGGCATGTTCCTTTTACTGTCACATATCCTCCCTGCTGAGAATTTTTTTTATTCAATTCATTATTATGTACAGTAAAGCCAGTAGCTGAGCAGATTGGGTATTTTGATGGGTTGGGGTAATAAAAAATATGCTTTATTATTATTATTATTATTATTATTATTATTATTATTATTATTATTATTATTATTATTATTATTATTATTATTATTATTATTATTATTATTATTATTATTATTATTATTATTATTATTATTATTATTATTATTATTATTATTATTATTATTATTATTATTATTATTATAATGGGTTTTAGACAGATTCAGATGTAGAATATACTATATTACAGTTTATTTAAATGTTGGACAAATGTCTTTACGTTCAGGTCAGAGTCAAATGTTCAGGCCTGTGTGAAACTGTAACTGAAAGCTGTAAGGTAACAATATCACACCTGCAGTCCTGCGTGGCGTTGACATAATACTGGTCAGGTATCTGGACCCTCTTCATGAACACCTTGGTGTTGCACAGCAGCTTGGCCTTCTCCAAAGCCTCACCGTCTCCTCGCAGGATAGCAGGACAATCCGCCTCGTCCTCAGGACTCCCGTCAGACTCACTGTACTCAAGCTGGCTGGAACTGAAGTCGGGATCTAAACCCATGTGTGAATGGCCCATCCAAAGTATCACCAGGACGGAGCTGAGCAGGAGCCAGTAGAGGGCCCGGCCTGGCCTCAGCAGGCTTCTAATCCTGCCCATTTAGGAAGATGGATAAAGCTTGATGCTATAGTCACTCTGCTGCTGGAATTGGGCCTAAACACACTCAGTTTGGTGTCAGGATTTATTGGATTGATTACGCCAAAAAGACTGCTTGTGGCCACCGTTTCTGAGACCTGCAGTGGCTGGGAAGGGCTTGTAAAAGACTGCTTGGGGCCACCGTTTCTGAGAACTGAGGTGGCTGGGAAGGGCTTGTAAAAGACTGCTTGTGGCCACCGTTTCTGAGAACTGAGGTGGCTGGGAAGGGCTTGTAAAAGACTGCTTGTGGCCACCGTTTCTGAGAACTGAGGTGGCTGGGAAGGGCTTGTAGAAGACTGCTTGTGGCCACCGTTTCTGAGAACTGAGGTGGCTGGGAAGGGCTTGTAAAAGACTGCTTGTGGCCACCGTTTCTGAGACCTGCAGTGGCTGGGAAGGGCTTGTAAAAGACTGCAAATTCACACTTCACCGCATGCTTGGTCTCCAGTTCATAATCTCCAGGTCAACAGTTAAAATCCCTGTTGGAAACATTAGGAAACAAGGAAACAGGGAAGCTAATGTATTGTTCTCTTATGACAAGTGTCTGTAGAAACACAAGCAGCAACATGAATAGACTAGAGCAATGTGTGTTGAGGCTTGGTACATACAGTATCTCCTCCTCTGGGACCCAGGGGAATGCACCACCTTATTGTTGCTCCATGAATTATTGGCCCTGAGAAGGAGATCAAACAAAGATTATGAACACTATGAACACAGAGTCCTAATCATTAACCACATGCCCTTCCTCCTGAAAATACACAAATCCTTAATTAGTAAAACTTTGAACACCCCAATAAAGTAGTTACTTGATTACAATTCAATTCAAAGTATAAGGAGTCATTTTTAAGAAATGCACTTAAAAGAGAATACCACCCATTATACATTATACAAATAATTTATTAGTGTGGGATATTTGTGGATATCCTGATGAAGAATGTCTCAGTCAACCGAGGCTTGGATAATAACAAGGTTTATTAACCAAACAGATAGATTACATAGAGAGAATGGCTGAGGCTCTCGCCCCAGGTGATCAGCTGAAATTACCCAGGTAAGAAGCCTGGATAGATCTCAAGAGGAGATCTATATAGTTAACAGGAGGGGGTGTGGTCCCATTTGATAGGTCAGATGGGGGGGGGGTACAGGTAATGGGGACACAGGGGAGGGGAGTGTCTTATTCCACAGAGAGGGGGGGGGGGGCACAGGTAAAGGGAACACAGGGGAGGGGGATATATTTACATGAGGACATATTATACCACAATACTCACTTTTCTTTCTTATAATGTGGGTGAGATTAATGTATAATATACCAGGATTGTTTGGAACAGGTAAAAGTGGGGATAATAGTTTAAAATAGAATTATTTACATACATGATTAATAGAATTATTTACATACATGATTCATGACATGATCGACTGGACTGCGGTCTGTGTTATTTTGATATCAGAGATGTGGGAATAGATATCACCCTTTTCTTTTATTAATCGCTCAAAATTCCTATATCAATGAGTGGTCCTCATCTCTGATATCAAACAACAATTAACATAATCATTTGAAGCTATCGCTGTGCAAATATCTTGGCATACCTTCAGTCGTTCATGTCGTGACTCTGGGGAGCTAATGTGATCGTTGTGCATACAGGCATCGTAATAAACCAATTAAATACTGTGTGGTCAGATTGCACAGGGTGAAAAAACAAAATTGTGTGCATAATTAGGCTAATGTGTACAAAAACATTTTAACAACCGTTAACCTGGTGGTTAATAAAACTAACATGATTGATTATGGGAAACTGTTCAAAAATATATATATATATTTTTGCACGTTTTATGATGATTCTTGATGAAATTACTTAGGATCCAGTTGTATTTACCCTGAGTTTGAGTGTCACTTTCATCTGTGATTGCCTCAGTTTTGTTGGTCTTTACTTAGAATCAGGCAATTTTCTCCATTTCTTCTCTATAAATGAGGAGATAAAACGTCTTATGCATCGCTTCTGTATGTAATTCTATTGCATATACTATCAATGGTTCACCATACAGGTGCAAAACAACGTTACATGTCCTCTTCTATGAGAGAATAAAACAACTGATTCTTTCTTGTCTGACAATACAATTTTGTAACCTAAGTAATTCTAATGTGATGTAATGTGATCATGTGGTCACTTCTTCCTTCAGCAATACATTTTAGCTCATTATTATTATTAACCATTGTTAATGCTTTCTCATTGATTTCTTTTCATCACATCCCTAGTTCATCGTTTTGCAGATACATACAATTGTGTGAAAAGTTTCCTGCTTGTGAAGGTATTAATCTGAATGATGTTGCGTCGTTGTTGACAAGGTGTTCTCTGTCGGTCGTGTGGCAGGGCCAAACAGTAACACATAAAAATTAAATAAATACATACAATAGACATTACCTTAGTGGCTAATGTGTCAAAATAAAATTGAAAACCGTTAACCTAGTGGTTAATATAAAAGGTGATTATGATAATCGTTATGCATTGTTCTGTGGTCAAAACAAACTTGGTGTCTTGGAACAATCCAACTGGTTCTGCCCTGTTTAACAATACCATTTCGCAATGTGACTCTGTGATCATTTCTCATTGTCATTATAAAATTACAGTTCTTGTTTGTGAATCTGACAGTTGCTGTGAAGTGTTGATCATCTGTTCTCGGTCTGTCGTGTGGCAGGGCCAATACATACATAACAATGTGGACAATGTGTGTTCAGAAGTATCTTGTTCCACAGGTCTCTGATGATGTCTCTTCTTGACGATGCAGTCGGGAACATTCACTGGTCGTCGTTCATTCAGAGGGGGCCTACAGGAGGTCGCCGTCCGCTCCCTGTGTACCTTGTCAAGGGTCACCGGTAGCAGTCAACTATAGTGGTCTTTTCCTGCAGTCTATGTTGTTCTCCACCACCATCACATGTGTTGTGCTTGTTTCGCTGTCCTCTCCTCGTCAATGCGGTACCACTTGATGGAGGGCGAGGGCCCGCCGGTGTAGTGGCTAGTCAGTAGGACGCTCTCTCTCACACGGATGACAATCTTGTTGTGGGAATCCACCTTGATGGTCGGGGCTTTGGTTCCCATCTGCAGGTGATGGGTTTGGTCTGCAGTGCCGGGGTGGAGGCCGTCAAAGGTTGATCTCCTCTTCGTCAGTGTCTCCTTGGTCATTCTCCTTCGTGGTCCTCTGCTCCACTTTCTTGGGGATGTCTGTGGGCTGGGTTGGATGGTTCTCCCACGGTTGTTGTCGTCGCCTCTGGTTGTGTCCGCAGCTCCTTGGTTCAGGTCACGCGTCGTCTCACTCGTCCTGTCCTCTCACCAATTCGTGATCTGATGGTGATAAACACTGCCTTAGAAAACTCCTCACATAAATGATTCAACGCCTTTCTGCTAAAGTGGAAAATCATTTTGGGGTTAATTCAATTCATTGTAAATAAAATCACTTAATTGACAATAGGAAATGCAAGCCAATTGCATTAGCAGTGATTCCTTACGTCAAGAAGGTCACATTCACTACAATTTTATCAGATCTTGTGTCTAACTAGATCTTACAGCATTAGGCTTTAAATAAAATTTGTAAATGAATGGCCAAAGTCTTGAATCAGATAAAATAGCTCCTTGTCTTCATATTCTGATGGTCTTAAATTGAAGTTGATCTTACCTCAGGCCGCGTACGATGGTGTGCTTCTTCAAGATACTTACCTCGCCATGACTTCTCGGTTGTTCTTCACATCTCAGTGTGGCTCATCATAGCATAGCATGGGGAAAAAACATAAAATCTAGGTAGCCAGTTAATTTTGCAACATCATCATTTGTGTCTGATTTCATGTTTAACTAAGTGGTTCTCTGTTGGTCCACCAAGTCTGTGGTCAGAGTGTAGGCATACCCTGTGGGTTTCAAGTGCCCATCCAATGGTGTCTGCTATCGTCGTCTCTAGGTGTGGTCAGAGTCCTCTCTAGGCATTTGCATTGTTTTGTCTCCCAAGTGCCCACTCTGAAGAAATTTACATGTGGGTATTTGGATGCAGATTTGTTCCAAATGGTCAATCGATTGTCTCTCAGCTCTGCACTGTCTCTCGGTTGACATGCAAATTGTTGGATTTTCTGTCTTTTGTGATACAATTTGGGTGTAGTCATTCACTGTTTTGCATCTCGCCTCAGAGCCAGATCTGTAAATACAAACACATGTTAATTTTCCACTCTTTTCTAAGACCTGGGTTTGACTGTCTGTGTGCTCAACAAACATTAGCTAGATCTCATCCATCCCGTTCTTGGATGTAATGATAGTGTTATCATTTATCAATCATATCGCATATGTACACAAGCATCATATGAATGTGGACCCACACATTTTGAATCATGTTTAAAAATGTCTTACAATGGAAAGGGCTAGTTATCTTTCATTGGTTCTTTAGATAAACACATTAACTCAAGTGAATATAACCTAAACATCTTACTTTTAAACATGATCTATGTTGTTTGTGCCCTAGTTTTTTAACATTGAAAGCTTATAAAGTCTAATCTAACGCTGTTTATGTGGACTACAAGGTACGCCCACAGATGTATTATAATTCTGAAACAGACATTGTAATTAGCTTTATGTGACTTATAATGTGTAAATTAAAGCAACATAAACACTCAAGTGATCTGCGATAGTTGTAATTTGCTGTAACTGAGATGATAGTTGTGTATATGAACAGTTTCTACGTCAAATGACTCCCTTTTCTTGACTCCTTTTGTATCACAAAAAGTACTGAATTTGCAAATCTGGTATGTCATAAATGTATAGATGTAGCAGTACTGACTATCTGTCTGTCATGTATGTCATAATATGTTCTGATAAATTGAAAATGGGGGACACTGATGTAAACAAATCTGGTATTGAAAATGGGGGACCCTGATGTAAACAAGACTAAAGTCTCTCTCTGGTCTGCATCCCCTTAACAATTGTGTGTTGAGCTGTGCTGTATTGTACCCATTCTGCAATCTGTTAATAAAGTTTTCAATCAATCAATCAAAGCATCTATATATTTATGATTTTCATACTCACCGGGGAAAGCTGTTTTGTTGACGTTGGATCCGTTACGTGTCGTCAGCAACCCGCATCTCGCCACTACAACTCAACATTTTCCAATAGCAGCGCGCACATACATATACAAATAAAACATATACTACACGTGGATTTCACGCACCCTTGGCTTTGGGCACATTACACTTTACGTTCGCTTATGGATAGTTTAATATAAAATAATAACTTCACGGCACGCATAGCGTCACGTCATTGCTCCATGCGACGTTCGTGTGTTCTCATTCGCCTCGGAAATAACGCTTTGTAATTCAAACAGTATTTTTCCCACGAGCTCTCAATAGCCTGGAATTCCTATACCAGCGTTTTGTTACCGAATGAACGCGCCTGTGCATATGTGAAACGTAAACAAACTGAAACGATAAAACTATACTTCCCCAAATGGCCGTTCCCGTGGGCCGGTGTTCTGCGGAATCCGGAAATTACTATCCTAGTTTGTTCCCGTGAACTGCACTTCAATGTTATTCTTTGTATAACGGTAACTCGTCTCTCAATGCTCGTCGCGCTATCCGCAGCCGGTTCTTGACTCAATAAAGCAACGCGACGGGTCCTATAATACTTGTGCACATACAAACGAGACTTAAAACAGACAAACAAACATTAATACATATAAGTTAACGTGTGTGTATATCTGACTGTATTGGATCGCTGTACGTTTAGTCGACCAACATCTGTTGCGACAAGGCATTCATACCCTTGATATATAACTACACATCGTTATTAAAATCATAACGACCGAACCTGACTTCGAAATTTACCAGCGATATATTAGATTATATATACCTTTTAATCATACTCTCGGCCTCTTAACCCGCGACTAACGTCCTGTTTAATGTACTTTCCGCGACTGATGTCCCGTTTAATGTACATTTACGTACTCCCGGGACATCGCGTAATCATGTACTAACTAGGACATCGCGTGATCATCTTCCCGCTATCTGTATTGATCAATTGGTTAATTTAATCAAAAATACATCGTTTTCAGGAAATGGAAGAGATTGTGAGCTTAGTTTGAGGTTGAAACAATGAATATTATGACGCTACTCTGGTAATTTCTAATTATGATTCTATCAGCTTCTCGGTCCTACTTCCCGCCTCTTTGCAAAGGAATCACAGAACGTTTTTAACAGAGTAGCGTTTTCCAAGGATATCACATCATAATAAGCTCACGTATCTATTTTGTTGCCTATATTTTTTGTCTGCATCAGCTAGACTAGGGGTAGCAATCCAACAACCTGTGTGCCTTAGCTTTTGGTCGGCTCCGACTAGACCAGGAATAGCACTTCAACCTTTGTGCCTAAACTTTTTGGGACTAGCACATATAACCCATCCTTTCAGAACCTCCTGATAAGGACCCAGGTGCACGCGCGCCCTGGTAACGATTCTCAATACAGATCAGATATATTAATGCACATTATTCTACTCAGCCATGATCTCAATATTGGACAACATTCTGTAATATTCACCTGGCACAGAGAAAAGCGGGAAGGTTTCAATTCCTTTCCATACATTTTTGGTCGACCATCCTATTATACTCACTTTTCTCTGTATAGTTGAATGATACAGCACGCCGGGAGGACGCAAAAAGTCCGTCACAAGTTCGTAGACGCCAATTGTGGGATATTTGTGGATATCCTGATGAAGAATGTCTCAGTCAACCGAGGCTTGGATAATAACAAGGTTTATTAACCAAACAGATAGATTACATAGAGAGAATGGCTGAGGCTCTCGCCCCAGGTGATCAGCTGAAATTACCCAGGTAAGAAGCCTGGATAGATCTCAAGAGGAGATCTATATAGTTAACAGGAGGGGGTGTGGTCCCATTTGATAGGTCAGATGGGGGGGGGGGGTACAGGTAATGGGGACACAGGGGAGGGGAGTGTCTTATTCCACAGAGAGGGGGGGGGGGGGGCACAGGTAAAGGGAACACAGGGGAGGGGGATATATTTACATGAGGACATATTATACCACATTAGGAATAACCAATGTACAGATAGTACCATCTAATTTGCAAGGGGGTCCTCAATGACAATTATACAATAAGCACAATTATACAAAAAAAGATAATTAGACAATACAAGGTTACACTGCTAGAAACGAGGATACGAGGATACGCTTCCAGAGTTCTGACTCGACAATCCAATGGACTCCGGTTGTGAAGCTACCAGCGAAAGACAACAAACCCCACCAGCTAATTGACACTGTTGGTAATGAAAATGCCCTCTGGAATAGGCATGGGGCAAAGCCGAAAAATAAATCTATCCCTGGCAGAATTACGATGCCTGAAACAGCAAATATCAAGCGCCCAGAAATAAACTCAGCAACTGGCTGGCCCTCTTTATCAACAAGCCAACCAGATAAAATGGCTGAATGGCTGAATGAATGAATGGCTGAATGAATGAATGAATGAATGAATGAATGAATGAATGAATGAATGAATGAATGAATGAATGAATGAATGAATGAATGAATGAATGAATGAATGAATGAATGAATGAAAACTTAACAGATTGCAGAATGGGTACAATACAGTACGTTTGTCTTGTTTACATCAGGGTCCCCCATTTTCAATTCATAGTGACATTTATGACACACCATGACATTTATGGCATAGGGACATACATGACATACAGGTATATAGTACTGTTACATTTGTGACATATATGATATGAAATATACAGTACTGTTACATAGATCCTGACAGAGTATGATGGGGAAGAGACTGTACATTAGGAGGGGGTGGGTGGGTGGGAGAGAAATATACATACGGTGGGGAGAGAATATACATACGGTGGGGAGGATACTGTACATTAGGAGGGGGTGGGTGGGAGAGAAATATACATACGGTGGGGAGAGAATATATACATACGGTGGGGAGGAGACTGTCTATTAGGAGGGGGTGGGGGGGTTTGGACATTTACGGTGGCCAGTTTCGAATTGCAGCCTCCCGTAGGTGCTCTTTTAGGGCGTGTTCACACCTGAAAGTCCGCGGATAGTCCAGACTAGGGCTGGACGTTATTGTAAAAAATTTATATCACGGTATAATTTTAAGCATAGACGGTAACGGTATATATCACGGTATATTAATTTATATAAAAAAATAAATTATTCTTCTGAAGGGGTAGAAAAAGAAAGCAATACGCTTGGACCAGCACTCACAGATTTTGGTATATTTAATGGCAGCCTGAAACAAACATGTTTCGGAACAATTATGTTCCTTCCTCAGTGTTGATGGCTAGCAAATGTTCTCACCGACAATATTGTTTTTATACCAAGAAAAGCAGGAAGTGACATCATCCACAGGTGTGTTGAGAATTGCTATAAGGTCTAATTTGACCCAGGAAGTACTTTGATGTCAAGAGTCCATTCTTAAGTCGAAATTACCTAAATATACAAATAAAAAATGTAGATCTAAATGTAGATAATAGATACATAAACATACAATTGTTATACTAGAAACAAAACCAAAATTAACATCTAGTATGTATGGCTAGATAGGTACATTCTAATGCCTTATTCATTTTGACACAGTGTATTGCACTACCAAAGCTAACTAGCATGTCACACATGCGCTGTAAATAACTATGTACAGATACCGAGATGTCACTCCATGTTACCTGCTATCTGTTACTGCACAATGTTGTTTCTTCTTTTGATTCTATTATATGTACCACTGTATTGCACATTGTTGCGGGCAAGACCACCCGCATTTCATTGTATACCTGTATGCCGTGACAATTAAAACTCTTGACTTGACTTGATTTTAAATATAAACAATAAACATTAAACAAGAACCCTAGGGTAAATAAGTCCGCCCTTTGGCGTACAGTCAAACTCTTTTTTTGAGCCTCGTAATAAAGAGGAAAACCGATGAAAAAACTAAAGTCAAAATTACCACAATATACAGATGGTAAATATAGATATAAGATTAAAATTAAAATTGTTGTTATACTGGAAACAAAAAACATAAATCAAAATAGCAATAACATCTAGTATGTATGGCTAGATAGATACACTCTAATGCCTTATTCATTTTATATAAATAAACCATAAACAATAAAAAGTAAACAAGAAACCCTTCTTCTGAAGGGGTAAAACACTGCTATGGCAGCTGTTATTCTGTTACAGCTGCTGAGCTATACTATAGCTAATGTCCATCAATATCTTCCTTTTTAATTAAATAGGTTCAAGAATCGAATCAGGATTGTTAGCAGAGAGAGAGAGGGAGAGAGAGGGAGGGAGGAGGCTGCTACTGGAGCCAGCTAACGTTAGCTTGCTGATGCTACTAGTAGATCGACATGCTGCTGGTGGACTGGGGCCGGCTAACGTTAGCTTGCTGATGCTACTACTACTTCGACATGCTGCTGGTGGACTGGGGCCAGCTAACATTAGCTTGCTGATGCTACTAGTAGATCGACATGCTGCTAGTGGACTGGGGCCGGCTAACGTTAGCTTGCTGATGCTACTAGTAGATCGACATGCTGCTAGTGGACTGGGGCCGGCTAACGTTAGCTTGCTGATGCTACTACTACTTCGACATGCTGCTGGTGGACTGGGGCCAGCTAACATTATCTTGCTGATGCTACTGGTAGATCGACATGCTGCTGGTGGACTGGAGCCAGCTAACGTTGGCTTGCTGATGCTACTAGTAGATCGACATGCTGCTAGTGGACTGGGGCCAACTAACGTTGGCTTGCTGAGGCTACTACTACATCGACAGTTAACATTACATAAGGTTTTAGCGCGACGTGGGCATTCCAGAATGGCGAGGATGCAAAGCATGTTAGACCATTGGACTTGTCGCAGAGTTTACATTACACCCCTTCCTGACAGGCAGCGATGCGAGCGAAGTTGTCACACAGCCTTCAAACGCAGCGCGGAAGAGCTAGTTTGCTTGTGTTTATTATGAAATGACAATTGCGTGTTGACACGCCCACTGCGCGAAGCCTCTGTGCTCCTAAATAACTTTTTCCAGTTCGCACATATCTATTATCTATGACTAATTCTATCTATTTTTAGGGGCAAATGCGAGTGAAATAGTCGCGCTGTGGTTACATGACGTCATTGCTATTTTAGAGCTGCTCTACCGGTTACAAGGTATAGTCAAAATCCATACCGTAGCGCAAATTCATACCGTTTATACCGTATACCGTTTATACCGTCCACCCCTAGTCTGGTGGACCAAATGTGAAAATGATACATTGTTTGATTTTGGTCTGCGTTCACACTACCCTTTTTGGTGCGGATCTAATTTGTAAACAAAGGACATACAGTCGCCAAGTCGTTCATCTATTGGACTCTATAGCACTCACAAATGTAAACAGTTGCCGACAGCGCGGGCGGCTACGTGGCGTAGTGGGCAAGGCGCTCACCACGAATGCAGAGATGCTGGGACCGCCTGTTCGATCCCAGCGCTCCACATTGCTTTCAGTTTAGCTGGTCGTCCATACTAATACACATTGGCCGTATTAGGGGGTGGGAAACTGATGGGTGGGGATCGGGCGGTGTGGACAGCGACTCCTACAGGTCGGTTGGTGCGCCTGCGCAGTAGAATCAGGAAGTGTCGGGGGCAGCGTGAGCCACTGAGAGATCGAGCTGCGCAGGTGAAAAGATGCGACTGCTGTTACCTCAAGTACCGGAGGGGACTTGTGCTATGTATGACTTAGTCCACATTGCAGCCGGCTTGTGGGAGGCAAGAAACAGCGTTTGTGACAGGGGAGGGTTGAAATTGGATGATACGAAATTGGGATGGGAGAAAATATAGAAAATGGGAGAAAAAGTGGATAAAAAAAAAAAAAACAGTTGCCGACAGCGCAATGAGAGAGATACTGTCATTACGAGCGCGGCGAAAGTCGACTAGAGAGTAGAGAGAGAGAGCGAGAGAGAGAGAGCGAGAGAGAGAGAGAGAGAGAGAGAGAGAGAGAGAGAGAGAGAGAGAGAGAGAGAGAGAGAGAGAGAGAGAGAGACTGTCCGCGCGCCTGTCATTCATTTGAGTTGGGTCACGCGCAAGCTGTCACTTGGGCTGTCAAGTTGGGTCGCGCGCCAGCCGCCACTAGGCGCCTGTCACTCATTTGATCTAGATTAGGTACTATATAAAGTCCGATCGCGTTCACACCAACAGCAAACGCACCATGGTCCACTTTGAAACGAACCAAGGCCCAACTTTTCAAGAGGACCATGGTTCGGTTGTTTGATCCTCAAAATTGTTCGGATTGTGTTCACACCTGTACAAACGAAACAGACTATTGATCTAAAGGGACCATGGTCCACTTAAAGTGGACCAAACAGGGTAGGTGTGAACGCGCCCTTAGAGCGGTTTTGAATGTGGGTAGGGATTCAAATTCCTTTACAGCTTTGGGTAGGGCGTTCCACATTGATGTGGCATAATTGCGAAACATATTTAGTCCCTTGTTTGAGCCGAATCTGGGTTTAACATGATTTGTTGAGCTTCCTCTGGTGTTGTGGTCGTGGTATTCACTGACCTTTGGGAAGTATTTTGACATGTACATGGGTACCTTAGTCGTATAGTGTATCTTGTAGACCAGGCCCATTGCAAGTTGCTGTACTCTGTCGTCTACTCTAAGCCATCCTAGCAGTGGAGGTTTCTCTATGACAACACGTGAAACACAAATTCACTCATATTCATAATTATTATTAATTTACATATATATATATATATATATATATATATATATATATATATATATATATTTTTTAATTATTATTATTATCTTTTTTTTATTAGAAATGTTTTCCTCTGCACGGGTGAGTATCGATCTCACCCTCGGTACAATTGTTCTATCTGGGGTCCTATCGAATGTAGCTTGGGTAAATGTGGGGGGGGAAATGTATTTATGTTTTTATTAGTGCTGTCAAACGATTAAAATATTTAACTCGATTAATCGCATGATTGTCCATAGTTAACTCGCGATTAATCGCAAATTAATCGCATTTTTATTTTTTGTTTTACCTAAAACAGATCTTTTTCAAGTTCCAAGTTTTAATACTCTTATCAACATGCGAGTCAACAAATGCTTGCTTTGTGCAGGCATTTAACACAAAAGGATGACCCTCATGCATTGCAAATTTGCATCAAATTCAAAACAGAGTGATGAACAAAATAACTTAAAAGAAAATAATAATTTAAAACAATGAATAAAGTGTGCATGAAATAATAGGGGAAAGAAAACGTTAGGAACTTGTTACATTCACACACACAAGGGCTGATTAATCACACACCCCCCTCTCTCCCTCACACACACACTCACCCAACTCTTTTTCTCTTTTGCCCCTTCCTCATCTCTCTCATCCCCCTCTCTCTCTATATCTCACACACACACACACACACACACACACACACACACACACACACACACACACACACACACACACACACACACACACACACACACACACACACACACACACACTTCAGAAACAAACATAGTATCAATGAGAGCAACAATAATACACCTGAGTGAAGTCTAGTAATTTTTTTTTTTTTTTTTTTTTTTTTTTTTTTAGTTAATCTTGAGTTAAAAAAATTAGTGGCATTAATAGAATCGGGAGTTAACGCGATATTAACGCGATATATTTGACAGCCTTAGTTTTTATATGTTCCTTTTTATTTCATTATATGCTATGCTATTGTATATATATCATCACAATCTCAGGTTCTAGATATAGAAGTATGGGAGATGGCGCCCCAGACATAGAGGCACTACGTCCTGGATTGCACAGGGGAGATACATTACGAGGAATATGGGGCTGATTAAAATAGTATCGTGGAATATAGACGGATGTCATCATCCCATGTGAGGTGATCAGGAAAATAGGGAATAGCAACGTAATCATAGGGGGGGACTTCAACCTGGTTGGAAACACCTTGCTGGACAAATCATATCAACCCAGGACCGCTGACAACGCAGGGAGACTGGCGGTTGGTGTACTGGTAGAGGAATTGGGTCTAGTGGATATTTGGAGGGTTATGAACCCACAGGAAAGAGACTACACGTTTTACTCTCACCTGCATTCCTCATACTCTAGAATAGACTATTTCCTGATCTCTAGCGCACTGGTAGAACAAGTAGCAGATACTGGGATAGGGAGCATTGTAATATCTGACCATGCTCCGGTTGATTTAGTGATCACATCCATGGAGGAAGGGCAACGATCTCTGAGATGGCGATTCAATAACCTGATGTTAAATGATGAAGGGTCGTGTGCATACATTAGAACTATATTTAAGGAATTCTGGGAACTTAATGAAGGGTCAATAGATGATAGTGGCATAATGTGGGACACATGTAAAGTTTACATGAGAGGGCGACTCATACAATACAGTGCAATACTAAAAAGGGCAGAGAAACAAAAAATGACAGCATTGGACGAGGAAATTAAAACACTCTCGAAACAGCACAGTCAGAGACCAGACCCAGAAACGTTGAGAAACCTAAACAAATCCAAATATGAATTGAACAACATATATCAAAAGAAGGCAGAATATGCGTTATTTAGGACCAACCAAAGATACTATGAACAGGGGAGAGAGCGGGTAAAATACTAACGAATCGGGTTAAACAAATGCAAAATCAAAATATTATATCCTCAATTCGTAATAAAAGGATGACAAAATTATTACAGACAAAAAGGAAATTAATAATGTTTTCAGGTGCTTTTACCAGGATTTATATACCCCACAGACGGCGGTGGATCAGGTAAAACTGGACGCGTTCTTCGACAAAATTGAATTACCGTCGTTATCGAAACAACAAGTAAAATCAATGGAGGGGGGGGGTCTCGATAGAAGAAATACATGCGGCAATCAACAGCCTTAAATTGGGTAAAGCACCAGGAGACGATGGGTTTACTCCCGATTTCTACAAACAATTCAGTGATATAATCGCTCCGAGACTATTGAAAGTATATCAAGATTCACTGTTAAAAGGGGGATTGCCCACTAGCTTGAGATCGGCCACTATTACGTTACTACAGAAAAAGGGCAAAGACCCTCAATACTGTGGAAACTATAGGCCTATATCCCTGAGCAATTTGGAAGAAAAAGTATTTGCAAAGATACTAGCGAATAGAATAGAAGATGTACTACCAACTTTGGTGCACTCAGATCAAGTGGGTTTTGTGAAGGCGAGAAACTCAGCTGATAATATCCGCAGACTCCAACACATAATGTGGAAGGTTAGGGATGATACAGAACCTACAGTGGCCTTCTCATTGGACGCCGAAAAGGCCTTTGATAAGGTGGAATTTGCATTCTTATTTCACACGCTAGAGCGCTTCGGGTTCGGACCATCATTTACTGGGTGGGTAAAGTTGTTATACACAAATCCGATGGCCTCAGTCTTGACCAACGGGATCGTATCCTCGCTCTTTAATCTAGGGCGGGGGACGAGGCAAGGTTCTCCGCTTTCTCCCCAAATGTTTGCGCTCTTCCTCGAACCACTTGCTATCGCACTAAGGACTAATCAAGACATCAAAGGGGTAATAGCGGGGCAGGTGGAACATAAATTATTTTTATATGCGGACGATATCTTATTGGTATCCAGCAATCCCCAAACAGCAGCTGGGGTCATTGGAACTATTATCGAGTCCTACTCCGAAATATCTGGATACACAATCAACTGGAGCAAGTCAGAAGCAATGCCTCTCTCTAAATGTTGTACCCCTGCTATCAGGAGGGGCTGGCAGTACAGATGGATGCCATCAGGGTTGATATACCTAGGAATAAAGCTGATCCCAGGTCTGAAAGAGATAGTGCAAGCCAATATTGCCCCTATAATCGAACACATTAGTGCTCTGACCCAGAATTGGGCCAAGATGAATATGTCCCTCCTGGGGAAGATAAACTTAGTAAAAATGATATTGGCTCCCAAATTAAATGATATCCTATATATGCTGCCGCTGACTCTCCCGACCCAGTTACTCAAACAGTATGACAAAGTCATTAATGTATATCTGTGGGGGGGGCAAAAGGCAGCTATTTGGACGGGCCAAAATGTATTCAGCAAAGGAAAATGGCGGCTTATCCCTGCCTAAACTAGACTGGTATCACTATGCATTCTCGCTCTCCCAGCTCTCCAAATTGAATCACTCGACTGAGGAGGCACCTGCTTGGGTCAAGATGGAGGAGGAAATGTTATATCCCTCATCTCTGGAATCCTTCCTGACACAATCAGACAGACCTATACCTTTTAAGAACCCTCTAATGGCATTTGTCAGGGAAACTTGGTATCAGTCGCACAGGCTGACTGGTGATAGCCCATATTTAACTACAAGAGCCTCTATATGGTATAATAAAAAACTAAAGATTGGTAAGAAATCAGTCATATGGGACGACTGGATTAAAAGGGGGATACATGTACTAGGTGATATAGCCGGGGAAGATGGGGTTTTACCTTTTGAGGATATTAAAGAGGATTTTGGTATAGATAATAAAAACGTCTATAAATTCCTACAGATTAGACATTGTATATCGTCATCAATGGGAGGGCCAAAGTGTGGCCCGATTACTGCAATTCAAGAAATATTTTATAAAGGATGGCGTAGGAAAGGCGGTGCGTCAAGATTCTATGATGTTATAAGAGAATACAATGCACCCAAGTTGGCGGGTCTGAGGCTGAGCTGGGAGAACGATGTACGTGAGGATATTACTGAGGAAATGTGGGAGAAGCTGGTGTCCAAATGGGGTAAATTCTCTCGGGAGGCACAATCACAACTTATCTTTTACAAAGTGTTGAACAGAAGCTATTGGACGCCTAGTAAACTGGCCAGACTAAAATTAAGGGACAGTGACATCTGCTGGAGATGTGAGAAGGAGACAGGCACTTTACTATGCTATACGAATGTGAGAAGGTCCGGAAAATGTGGGATCAAATTGTGATATTCCTAAGTAAGGTTCTGAATGTGAAGATAAATAACTCCCCAATGGCATGTGTTTTGGGTATAGTACCGAAAGGGATTAAACTGCCTAAATACCGGGGAATGTGGTATAGAATGGCCATGATATCAGGATGTAGAATTGCATTACGACATTGGAAATCACCCGTTGATATTACTTTTAAAGAATGGATGGAACTAATGTTCCGGACAGCATCATATGAAAGGGTGACATATAGAGTCGCAGGGAGAGAGGATATCTTCGCTGAGGTATGGGACAGTTTTCTACACCTGACTGAACGGTCTGGGGACAAATGATTAAGATGGGATTACAATGGTATCAAGGATGGATGTGAAAAAGGGGATCTGATCTGATGGTACTTTATATTGTATTATGTATGTATATGCATAGATTTTATGTCCGGATGGTGTATCTATGGAATGGCCACCGTCTCTATCACACTCTCATATGCGCATGTTTAGCCGCATACACGTATCTAGGATACACATATTCGTATGTGTACATAATAGATTTACACACACTCATATGCACAAGGCTGAGATATACATGCCAGGGGCACACATACATGCACATACTCATTTATAGGAAATAGACATACACACACGTACATATACACATAGTTGAAGCATAGGCTCTCACTTACACACAATGTTCCCCCTAAGGTGCGCCCGTGCGCGCGCGCGCACATGGCAAAACGCTCCCGCGCACATCTGAAATCGGTCGCGCAAAAAAAAAAAAAAAAATTTTTTTTTTTTTTTTTTTTATTCAACAAATATGTTCACGTCTTAAACTCATACTGAGGCCTTAGTTTTGGTTTTAAATTGCATATCATCATTCATTTATTTATTGTCACAGAGCAGAAGAATTTTGCCAAAACAAACCAATAGTATCCAGCTGCAAAACGGCAGACCAGCCACACTCTCAGCCCCAAACGCTTTAACGATTTAATTATACATCAAATGATTTATGTCAAGGATTGCAATGCCTCGCTTGAATGAAGTTAACTTTCCACCTGGATAACGTCAACATTCAGGGTGAATGTAATGTGAGAAATTGGGATAAAAAAAAAATATATATATTCTTTTTGATCGGATCGGGAAAGATCGGTATCGGTATCGGTAGATACTCAAAATCACATGATCGGGATCGGATCGGGAGCAAAAAAATTTGATCTGGACATCCCTAACGTGTGACGTTACCAAGAGAAGCCCCGCTTTCAGTGCTTTGTGGGCAGCGCTACTGCACACTCACACAGACACACACAACAGATGAGGAAGTGGACAGATCCGACCAGCATTGCTGGCTCCTCACAATGCAAACGCGAAAATGTACATTACAGATGAACTGCAGAGAAAATTTCCAATTTATCATCCCGGTCGAGACTAATTGGAAGCGGAGTACAACGCGTGCAAAGCTTGACCATATGTTTATGTGTCTAATAAAGGTGCTGGCGATCTCAAAGCTCACATGGACACAGCAAAACATTACAAACAAAGCAGTGCGAGGCGAGAGTTTGATGGCAAAGTTGACCGAATTGATTGGTCACACATAAACATGAATGCAGCTATACAGAGAGAAAGAAAATAATTGAAAACTATTTTGATGCCTCAAAATGATGTTTTGGTTTGATAAGATGCTTATGATACAATCATTCTAAGGATTATGTGTGTAATAAATTAGTTTAGTACACTAATTGCAACACATCTGAAACTGCATAGTGCATGTTTAAATTAGTATCTTTGTGAGGTTACTGTTTTATAATTTACATTACATTGAAAAGATGAAGATATATTTTTTAAAGCTGGATTTTCTAATACAGAAGAGGTATTATTTAGAACATTACAGCATATTTTTCTTGTTATTTATTTTGTCCAGTAAGACTTGAAAATATATATTATTTTGTCATAGGTTGATTTAGTTATTTTCTTGAGATTTGTCAGATAGATTACTTTAGGCATAATACAGCATGTTGAGTAACTTTGGTTATAGAGAGATATTATTTTGTTATATAAAATAATATAAACAATAATTTTATATCGATACAGAGGAGGTATACTTTAAATATATTATAATGATAAGGGATCTTTGAGTAAACGTTGATTAAGTATCTTGAGGCTGAAGGCAGAGTGTCCTCTTTAAAAAAAATCACAATATGGTCACCCTTGAAGTCGCATTATTATTCACTTAATAAAATAATGACGAGTCAGCCTCCTAAAAAGACAAAAGTTAGTGACACGACTCACACCGCCGCCGCCAACCCAGCCAAAGTAAGGACTATGCTCTGTATCGTCAATCAATGGTCAAATAAATATTTGATTAAGGAATATAATATGCCATTTTGTATTATTTCTCTGTGTATCAGCAAAATGTATATATTTTTATGTTAGACATTAAGGGAAATTAAGATTCTCAGATTTTTTACAAACCGCCGCTTATCAACTAACCGGTTAATCGGCAGGTGACGTATGTTGCTCAGTAGTTGCTGATGTCTGCTCAGGAGGTTTGAGTGTTTGCTCAGACCAAAAAATAATTAGAGGGAACATTGCTTACACATATGGGGGATATACACATACATAGGGGACACACACATACGTAGCTGAGACGCACATACATATACATACCTGAGATACACACTCACATAGGGGGCAGAGGCACACATGGATACGAGACACACACAAGAGGTAGGAGTACAGTCACACACCAGAAAGATGCACACACACACGTATGAGGCATGCACACATACTTACGTGATACATGTACCCACGTACATATATCTGAGACACACATGCATGCATGCTCTCATGCACACCTACATATATCTGAGACGCATTCTCTCACATGCAATATGGAGAAGGATGGCATCCCGATAGAAGATGCAGCACATACCTGCTCGCAGGTAGATCGGTCTACATGTAAAGTATGTGCATCAGGGATATATATGCACAATGTATAGTATTTTTTTTCGTAAGTCTTTTTTTAATTTCCATGTCAGTTTTTAATGTATTTGTATGAGTCTTTTACATGTTTTGTATGTTCTTACAAAAAAAGAAAAAGGCAAATCTTGGACGTTGCATATTGTGATGTGGAAAGATATGTGTTGAATATTGGAGAGAGTTGTGCAAAAAATATTAAAAAAAAAAAAGAAGAAAAATGTAAAAAAATTCCAGTGAATTTTTTTTCTTCAAAAATGGCCAAAATTGACAGCTCTGAGCAGGCCTGCATTGCAGTAATGACTGCAGTAAATATTTGTGCAGATGGCTGCACAGGTTGACCCAGGATTAAATAAATAATAAATAATAGCCAATCAAAATAGGCTATTAACGTCATCTAAGCACGGTCTGTGCAGTTAAACTCTTGCCATTGAATGGGGGATTGAATGATTGCCTTGTGATCCAATCAGATAATGTTTTCTCTTCTGCTGCTCTGCGGCTCTGCAGCTAGAATGATTGACAGCCTTTTGATCCAAACAGATAATGGTTTCGCTTCTGCCGTACTGCGGCTCTGCAGCTTGTTTACAAAATAATTTTTATCTCAGTTTAAGAAGATAACTTGTTGGAGCTAACGTAGCTAAAGGGCTACCACTGCAGCTATCAGGCCCAGGGTGGAGTGTTTTGTTATTGTTCATGAACTTATTGTGCATCGTTTCATGATATATATATACACCTGCGAGCCGATAAAAGCTAAACGTGACAACAACAACAACAACAACAACGTCATCGCCTCGAGGGCACTTTGAATTCTCTAGTACTGTAGATAGCATTGCAATGGAGGAAGGAGATATTGTCGACTAGCTTGCTTGCTAGCTAACGTTATGTTGTAACGTTATGCAAGTCTTGTGAATGTCTAAACAAACGGAATTGTTTGATTGATTGATTGAAAACTTTATTAATGACGCAATGAAGCATATAGCACTAGTTAGAGGGGAAATTCGGATTCCTCTCTCGGATTCATTCATTGAGCAGAACTGCAATTCGCTCAGCTGCAGAAACGTTGAGGAGACAACACCCACAGGACATGGAGGAGAACTTTGTCACTGTCTGTCTATTGTCTACGCATTTGGAGCAAGGCGCGTCAGCTGCAACAATGGTGAGTAACCGAATAACCGTTCATAAGTGATGCCGCTGTGTGTGTGTGTGTGTGTGTGTGTGTGTGTGTGTGTGGAGCCAAACTATATGTTCTGCCGTGAATTGAATTGAATTACATGGTCTGCTTGGTTTGATCGGGCCGCCGAGCCACTGTATACTGTACATGGTCTGCTTGGTTTGATCGGGCCGCCGAGCCACTGTATACTGTACATGGTCTGCTTGGTTTGATCGGGCCGCCAAGCCACTGTATACTGTACATGGTCTGCTTGGTTTCATCGGGCTGCCGAGCCACTGTATACTGTACATGGTCTGCTTGGTTTGATCGGGCTGCCGAGCCACTGTATACTGTACATGGTCTGCTTGGTTTGATCGGGCCGCCGAGCCACTGTATACTGTACATCAGGGGTGTCAAACTCATTTTCACAGAGGGCCACATCAGCATTATGGTTGCCCTCAAAGGGCCAAATACTGTATAAATGTTAATGTAATGTAAAATAAATGTAGCTACTCATTTACATATTGTTAAACATGTTGTTTCTGTATTTATTACTTATTCAAGTTACACATATTGCATATGCATTTGCATAGATGTAAACATATATGTTAGCTTATGTTATTTTAACAAATAATTTTTGTTGATCAGAACCCCATATTACTCCATCAATCAATGATCAAACCATTCAAGTAAATAACAAAGAAGAATATCATCAAATACAAGCTATGACATTAAGTTTGTTCAAAACCTTTTTGTCACAGTCAAGAGGGGCAGAACTAACAACTGTGAGCTGCAAAGAACACGTGGGACAGATGTAGCAGATGCACACAACCTTGCAGAGGCCATACATCCAACTAATGGAAGATAGTTTAATTAACTTTAATTAACAGATTGTAGAATGGGTACAGTACAGTACAGCTCACAATTGTTAAGAGGATGCAGACCAGAGAAAGACTTTCGTCTTGTTTACATCAGGGTCCCCCATTTTCAATTCGTAATGAAATTGCTATTATGTGTCTGCATGAACACACAACTGTAACTGTACCTACTCAAAAATAACAAAATAAGGGTTGTCTCAGTTCACAACTATATTGGTCAAGTTTTGGGTGGGACTTGTTTGCGTCCCTACAGGTTCTTATTCAATTGAGCGAGATGCTCGGTTATGTCACACAGCCAGTTTGCATCTGACAGTTCAGACAATATTTCTTCAACCCTTTACCTATTCCACCTGGATCTTTTTTGTATTTTGGGCTGTAAAATTGTCAAAGAATGTCTGAGGAGTAAGTGCTTTTTTCCTTTGTTACTTCATCAATACCTCAGATTTTCAACATACATGTATGTGTCTTCTTCTTCTTCTTCTTCTTTTTCTTTCCGTTTCCATCTGTTTCTGTCATCTGCGTCGTCCTCCGTCACTCCCACTGCCTGCATGTCCTCCTTCACTGTGTCCATAAACCTCCTCTTGGGCCTTCCCCTCCTCTTTCCTGGCAACTCCATCTCCAGCATCCTCCTCCCGATATACCCCACCTCCCTCCTCCGCACATGTCCAAGTACACATGTACATGTATGTGTGTGTAGAATGTGTAATAACTAAGGCTGTCAAAGTGAACGCTTTATTAACGCATTAACCCACAATTATTTTAACACTGCTATTTTTTAACCCAATATTAATGTTTAAAAATAAAATAAAAAAATTTAATTATTTTTTATTTATTTTTGCCAGAGCTCTTGGGGGCCACATAAAATGACGTGGCGGGCCACATTTGGCCCGCGGGCCTTGAGTTTGACACCTATGCTGTACATGGTCTGCTTGGTTTGATCGGGCTGCCGAGCCACTGTATACTGTACATGGTCTGCTTGGTTTGATCAGGGGCCGCCGAGCCACTGTATACTGTACATGGTCTGCTTGGTTTGATCGGGCCGCTGAGCCACTGTATACTGTACATCAGGGGTTCTCAACCTTTCTGCTGCCAAGGCACCCCTGTGTTCAATAAAATATTCCAGGGCACCCCTACATACGATAAAGACTTTCCCGGTCCTGTCTTTTTTGCTACAATGATGATACAATGACTCTTTATTTGCCGTGCTGTCGTTGAGATGTTTTGTTGTTTGTTTGTCTTTGTTGCTTGTTGGTGAATCTGCAAATATGAATTGCCCCACGCGGGATCAATAAAGTTGTCTGAATCTGATGACAAAAGTTTTTTTTTTAAATACAGAAAAGGATCACTAAAGTGCTATCTGTTGCAGCTGCACTGTTCTCCATAAAAATAGCATATTTGGATAAGTTTGACAATTTCTCAAAAACAGAAAATCATGTATTTTTTTTAAATACAGAAAATGATCACCAAGTTACCATTTCTCAAAAAATATAAATAAATACAGAAAATAAGCACTTGTTCACTCAGTGGACATTTCTAGCTCAATGCGAGGTCCGCTGCTGCTGGCTAATAATACGGTCAATACGTGGGGAGATCTTTGACAAGGCAACACAACACGCATGTCATCCTCAAGGCTCAACTTGGCCCTATATTTTGTTTTCAGAGCTGTCATGGATGAAAAGCCAGCTTCACACAGATATGTGGGGCTGAATGGTATCAACACCTTAACTGCAGCATCATGAGATACTTGGTACTCAGCACCACACTCTGAAACTAGCTCTCCAGGTGGTATCAGATGAGATTTCAATGAGTTCTTCCAAGAGTTTGGATGGAGATGTGTCAGGAAGCTTTGTCTCAATGTTGTCTGTAAAGTATTTTTTTATCCAGAGTAACTTGGTGATACTTTTCTGTGTTTTATTAAATAATGATTTTCAGATTTTTAGAAATGGTCAAACTTATCCAAATATGGTATTTTCATGGAAAACAGTGCAGCTGCAACAGATAGCACTTTAGGGATAATTTTCTGTAATCCAAAAATAATTTGGATTCACTATAAAGTGCCTGTTCACTATAAAGTGCCACGTTTTGATATATTGAGCTTTAAACTTTAAGTAAATTTTTTGGAACACGCAACCTAAAACACCTTCCTCTCCCAAACCGTTCCTGCAATTGTTTTATGTTGCATGATGATCATGGATACATTTATGTATTGTATTTTTTATGTTTAAATATCAACATAATCTGTCTGTCCACCCTCAGTACATTTACTATCAATATAATATAGTAGTCTGACTTCATCAACTTTTCAAACGCACACACATAGAGGGAGAATGCCCCCCCCCTCCTCCCCAGTCCTCCTTCCAAGTCCCCACTCTGCTGTTCTCTGTCGCTCTGAACAG
The DNA here is from genome assembly GCF_963971535.1 of Notolepis coatsorum. Taxonomy (NCBI): domain Eukaryota; kingdom Metazoa; phylum Chordata; class Actinopteri; order Aulopiformes; family Paralepididae; genus Notolepis; species Notolepis coatsorum. The sequence goes on along the minus strand of NC_140169.1, from coordinate 197,819,193 downwards.
GGCTTTAGCTTGTTGTTAGCTTATGGTAACGGGACATTAATTCCGGTCTTAAACACAACGTGGTCATAAAGGAATGGCAAGGATTGCAAAGCATGTTATATGCATTTGACCCGTTGCGGAATAAAACAGCAGGGATTTGTTTTGGGTCGCAAAAACACTACCCTTGCTGTGTTTCAATGTCCGCGTTCCAGATCCAGACGCTACTACTACTGCTGAGCTGAGAGACGTTACTCTGCTCACTGCTCAGCCTGCCTGAGATGCATCCTATTGGCTGTGTGCTGGAGCGGATATGAGTCACGACACCACGGATTTTCAAAATAAGAGTATCATAATGACCTTAATGTTGCTAGCTTTCGGAGCCTAGTTATTATAGCTGGAGCTGCGCGTGGGCATAAATGAGACCCGCTATAGGATTTTCAAAATAAGACTGTTGTCATTCTATATTTTTAAAGAACATTGCCAGGCATCTCGCGGAACCCCTGACAGCTCTCCGCGGAACCCCTGTGTGCCGCGGAACCCCTGTTGAGAACCGCTGCTGTACATGGTCTGCTTGGTTTGATTTAGGGGAGTGGTCTGCCCTGCGGGGGGGGGCCCGACATATTGCGCAACGCCACTGCATACCATTGACTCAGAATGGTCTGTTTTATTGAAATCGTCACAGCAGTATATAGTTTGTTTATACTTCAGAAGGATGATATTTAAACATGGTCCCCAAAATGAATGGAAGCGAATGAGGAGCCTGACACCTGGGAGGAATGGGGGTGTTACTTCATCAATACCTCAGATGTTCAACATACATGTATGTGTCTTCTTCTTCTTCTTCTTCTTCTTCTTTTTCTTTCCGTTTCCATCTGTTTCTGTCATCTGCGTCGTCCTCCGTCACTCCCACTGCCTGCATGTCCTCCTTCACTGTGTCCATAAACCTCCTCTTGGGCCTTCCCCTCCTCTTTCCTGGCAACTCCATCTCCAGCATCCTCCTCCCGATATACCCCACCTCCCTCCTCCGCACATGTCCAAGTACACATGTACATGTATGTGTGTGTAGAATGTGTAATAACTAAGGCTGTCAAAGTGAACGCTTTATTAACGCATTAACCCACAATTATTTTAACACTGCTATTTTTTAACCCAATATTAATGTTTAAAAATAAAATAAAAAAATTAAATTATTTTTTATTCATTTTTGCCAGAGCTCTTGGGGGCCACATAAAATGACGTGGCGGGCCACATTTGGCCCGCGGGCCTTGAGTTTGACACCTATGCTGTACATGGTCTGCTTGGTTTGATCGGGCTGCCGAGCCACTGTATACTGTACATGGTCTGCTTGGTTTGATCAGGGGCCGCCGAGCCACTGTATACTGTACATGGTCTGCTTGGTTTGATCGGGCCGCTGAGCCACTGTATACTGTACATGGTCTGCTTGGTTTGATTTAGGGGAGTGGTCTGCCCTGCGGGGGGGGCCCGACATATTGCGCAACGCCACTGCATACCATTGACTCAGAATGGTCTGTTTTATTGAAATCGTCACAGCAGTATATAGTTTGTTTATACTTCAGAAGGATGTTATTTAAACATGGTCCCCAAAATGAATGGAAGCGAATGAGGAGCCTGACACCTGGGAGGAATGGGGGTGTTGCAGCGTTGGGGATGTTTAAAAAATATAATTTAATATATAATATAATAATTTGTGCTTCACCTAAAAATTTGGTCAGCAGCCTCCACTGCATCCTAGGTAGTCAAAGTGGGCAGGGGTGAGGTGGGTTCTAGGAGTAAGGTCAAGTAGTAGTCTGACCAGTTTGTTTTGTGATGTTTGTAATCTTGTTTTTAGCGTCTTTGAGGTGCTTTGGTACCATGAGGTGCAAGCATAGTCGTAGTACCCTTGAATGAGTGCTTGTTGAGATCAGAGACTCTGTATAGGATTGTTAGTAACTGTCTAACTGTACATATGACTGTTTACACTAGTAACTGTTTACCTGCATATACAATTGTCTCCACCAGTGATTGCCTAGTTGCATATATATCTGTTCCCACTGGAGGGCGCTCTAGGCGGAGCCACCCAGGTAATTCTACCTTATGGCAACTATAAAAGGAAAGGTATCAACCCCTTTCGTTCTCTCCCCCAATGTCTCTCAGAGAGAGAAGAGTTGTACTGCTGCTGCTTACATGTGAATAAACGAAGCCACGCCAGTTCAGGCACAAGATAGAAACCATGCCCTTGACCACATTATTGTCGCCCTAAGTTGAGTTCTGTTAACAGGTTATGGGCCCAGATAACGCCGGGGCGAAATAGTGGAGGTACTGTAGCAAGCTTAGCTGAAGTTATAGGCTAGGATAGCACCGGGAGCACTGCGTGGCTAGTCGCTAGGCCAACAAGAGTAAAAGCTAAGCATACCATTAACGAAGAGGATGGTTAACAAGAGAAGAGACAAGTGGCCGACATTCGATGGAAAAGCAGAGAACTAGGAGCTCTGGGAAGAGCGCATGATGGGTCATTCTCATGAAATCAATGATTTACCATGGCCGTGATCTTTTCTAAATAAAGGTTAGCATTTATTCATGGCCGTGATCTTTTCTAAATAAAGGTTAGCATTTATTCAAGTAAACAAAACATAATATTAAAGATAAAAATTTGCTCTTTGTACAATGAGTTGTTTACTCATAACAATTAATTATTTTAATATTTTAGTACATTTTGTGCTTAAATTCTCATTAGCGCAATGCGTCCACATTGATTTCTATGGACCATTGACTTAGTTTTATATTTCATGAACTCAAAATGTTTCTCTAAAACTTTATTAATATTGTTTATTTATTTGTGTCATCAAGGAAATTCTGATGATTATACAATTACATTTACAAATTAATGATTTTTTTGTGGAAAACATAATGTCCATGGATGCAGTTCTCATTCTCCGCAACAGTTTTCACCTTCCTGTTAAGACTACAGTATTTTTTAAATAAAGTTTTATTGTCCCATGATGCATCACAAAGAAGACAAGCTAGAAGATGGCTACAAGGTAAGTGAAGTCACCTCAATGGTTAACACTTAAAAGTTCTAACTTCCCGCTTCAGCCCTTCTACACGACAAAATTGATTCTCATTACTGAAACATGAAGTATTACTTGTTTGAAAAGTTTTGATCATCAATATTTGATCAATACAAAGGTTAATACATTCCTAAGATGTGCCATGGCATTTTTTTGCCGATGTCATCATGGCTTCTCCATTGTTAGCTAAAAATGCTAACTCCTCTCATCCTCCGCAACACACTTCTCATATACCGCAACATTTTAATGGGTGTTTCGGCAATGAGAACTTCTCTTTCGGCAATGAGAATTTGGTAACACATCACATAACTTTGTCATTAAAAAGTAATAATTGGTAACACTTCAACATTAAGTGTTCATAAGGTTGTAATTACATAGTAATAATCAAATGTGTATCATCAACAGTTCATTTTGATGTAATTTACTACCTTTCCTGTTTCATTGCAGACAGTCAGCCACTGAGAAAAAGAAAGCGTTAGCAAAGGCTAGGCTAGCAAAATTCAGAGAAAAGGTTTACAACAACCCTGACCTGCTAGACGAGTACAGAAGGAAGGAGAGAGAGGTTAGGGGGGTTGGAAATGGTACAGTCATTAGCAAACATGCTAGTTTATAGGAAGCCTCATACAAGCCATTTAGTTGATAGGATGTCCAGCTTTCTGGCCCTTACTAGAGGATGTGTACACACTCGCACTTTGTAAGCCATTCAGTCCCTACTGTAGGACACACACACACACACACACACACACACACACACACACACACACACACACACACACACACACACACACACACACACACACACACACACACACACACACACACACACACACACACACACACACACACACACACACACACACACACACACACAGGGATAACCCTACTGTAGGACACACATATGCACACACACTAGTGTAGGGTCTGTCCATATATGTTTTTCCTAATTTTATGGTATGCTTCCTTTCCATTTCTAGATATCAAAAACGAACGGAAAATGGTAAGATCAAGAAAATGGAAGATCTTACCTCCAAACAATATGAAAGGAAACAAAAACAATGGAGAGAAAATTCGAACAGGCATTATGCTAAAAAGAAAACACTGAATGCCATCTTGGATTTGACCCCTCCCTCCATCAATGAGCCAGATGCCGCACAGGTACCAGAGCAAGATGGAGGCCTACCGGTACCACCTAGCCCCCCAGAACTGCCATCAAACTGCCCAACACCAGAGCAGATGTCCACCCCCAAAGCAAGAAGAAAAAGGAGGATGCAGGATGTCCAGGTAGTACCAAGCCCTCCCGAGCCACCTTTGAACTGCCCAACACCAGAGCAGACCTCCACCCCCAAAGCAGGAAGAAAAAGGAGGATGCAGGATGTCCAGGTAGTACCAAGCCCTCCTGAGCCACCTTTGAACTGCCCAACCCAGAGCAGACCTCTACCCAGTTTTTACTGAGGTCAAAACTGAGGGCGACAAAAGATCAAATGGAAATCCAATCCCGAAAATACTCTAACCTAACGAAGCAGCTTAGGAGGCTACAAGAAAAAACAAAAAAGGACCTGCACCTTTGATAGGCACCATTGAGAAGAGAGCCACCCACCGGAGAGAGCCCAAGACCCTGCCCAACAACAGCCAGAGACGATTGATGGGACATGTTGTGAGTCGTTTCTTGCACCAGGATGACAACTCAACTGTCATCAATGGCAAAACAGGGGATGTCCGCAAGAAAGGACAAGTGTTCAGGAAGAGGGCACTGACTGACACTATGGAGAGACTACACATTACATTTTTCAGTCAGCATCCTCGCTACAAACTCTCAAGGGCTCAGTTCTGCAGACTGAAGCCCTTTTGGACCGTGAGACCAAACGTTTCCCAACGAGAAACATGTGCCTGCAAAATCCAAGAGAATTTCCAATTCAAAATCAAGAAGCTTCACCAGCTTCGGATTGTTGCGACACCATCCACAACTGAAATAGTTGAGTCCTGTGTCTGCAGCTCAAGTGATATGGAATGCATGTACAGAAGGTGCATTCAATGCCAAGGCTAAACCTTCCCTACAACTATTGATCCATCAACCAAGGGAAACATAATTTCCTGGGACCAGTGGGTTACCAGGACAGGTAAAATCACAAAAAAGGGAAAAGATGGTAGATGGTGCACTGGAGGAGACGAATGTCAAAAACACAGCACCATGTAAATAAACTGGCCATTCATGTGTATAACATCCAGCACCAGTTCCAGAGGCTGAAGTCACTCAAGGAGAGCCTTACTGAGAAAGAGGTGGCCGTCCACATTGATTACAGTGAGGTGACCCACCCACACTATTGTAATCTATACTATTTATTTTTATTTATTTACTATTCCGCCGATTTTTGTCCACACCACACACAAGTGTAAGGTATCAAAACGACCGGCTTGAGGGCGGCTAAGTGGCGCAGTGGGCAAGGCGCTCGCCACTAACGCAGGAGATGCTGGGTTCGAGCCCAGCTCTCGGCGTTGCTTCCGGCTTGGCTGGTCGTTCATACTAATACAATTGGCAGTATTAGGGGGTGGGAAAAGCCGGTGGGGATCGGACGTTGTGGACAGCGACTCCTACAGGTCGGTTGGTGCGCCTGTACAGCAGAATCAGGAAGTAACGGGGGCAGCGTGAGCCTCCCACGCGGTACTCCTCGCCACTGAGAGATTGCGCTGTACAGGTGAAAAGATGCGACGGCTGCCTCCTCGTGTACCGGAGGGGACACGTGATGCAAGGCTTCGTCATCACTGCAGCCGACCAGTGGGAGGCATGGTCTGGCAACGTTCAAGACAGGTGGGGGTGAATTGAAGGGAGAATTGGCGAGGCGAAATTGAGATTGGAGAAAAATAGAAAAGAAATGGGAGAAAGAGTGGATAAAAAAAAACCGACCGGCTTGGTCCAACTCGAGTTGCTATAACTTTTTGGAAAGTTTCACCGCACCGTTTGGCTACAAATCGACTTTAAACGGGAAATGTTGGTCATAAGGAATGAATGGCAGAACATTCTAGAACATTTGTGATGTCACAATAGAACATTCTAAAACATTTGTGATGGTACAGTATGATGTCATAATAGAACATTCTAGAACATTTGTGATGTCACAGTATGCTGTCATAATATATCATTCTAGAACATTTGTGATGTCACAGTATGATGTCATAATAGCTCATTCTAGAACATTTGTGATGTCACAGTATGATGTCATAATAGACCATTCTAGAACATTTGTGTATCTATTCAACAATTCATAGACCCTCCCGTTGGCCGGCGGTGCACAGTAGTCATGTGACGATTCATCGATTTGCATCGGTGCGCCAGCATACACGTTCACGATGCAAGTGCACCGGTGGAATAAGTCCGCATCGGCAAAATGTCAGGCTGAACTCGCGATGCATCTTGTTGTAGCGTCTTTGCATCGGTCAAAAACCGATGCATTGATATAATTTCCTCTCATCCACTTGTCAGCAGTGCACTGTGACTGCACACACACACACAGCAGATACTATTGCTTTGCTACTACATAAGGCGAGAGCCGCGTCACAGTTATCAACAAACAGTGGAAGTCGAGGAGACATGAATAGAATTGCTCAACATGCTAACGCTAGTAGCCTCTGGCTAACGCCAGTTAGCCGTTCAGCTAACGCTAAACTAGTGTCTAACTAAAGTGACTCTGCAATACCAGTAACATTAGTGAGGGGGGGGGGGGAGGGGTATATTGAAGACGCTTGACAACAGGGGTTCAAAGATAACTTCACATTTATTGGTTATTCATTTCTTAATTAATCGCTTCATGCAATCCATCCAGCCTGGCTCCGTGTTGTTGACATAATGCTACGGTCGGAAAGTATAGACGCATCCTAGTGACCTAGTCTAGTGTGTGACATCATCAACTGTCGACGGCCGCTCAGACGGGGAGGGGCTCTCTCTCTCTCTCTCTCTCTCTCTCTCTCTCTCTCTCTCTCTCTCTCTCTCTCTCTCTCTCTCTCTCTCTCTCTCTCTCTCTCTCTCTCTCTCTCTCTCTCTCTCTCTCTCGTGTGTTTTTAGCTAAAGTGGATAGAAAAGACAGTTTATGCAAAAGTCTTCTTAGGCACCCAAGAGTTTTTATATAAATTGTCTTACAGTAGATTATTTAATTTTTAATAATAATATAAGCTGCACAAGGAATACAATCAAATCCTCTGTCATACCATAAAATTGTATTATTTATTATTATTATTATTATTATTTTGCATCGTGTTGAATCGCATCGTATCGCCCCGAATCGCATTATGTTGAATCAAATCGTATCGAATCGTATCGTATCTCAACAGGGGGTGAATCATATCGCATCGCATCGCCCGGTGCTTCAAATGTATCGTTAATGTATCGTATCGTTGGCACCGTATCGAGATGCACATCGCATCGGCCTCAGTGAGGAGATGCACATCCCTAGTGCACAGGCATCACCCACACCTTCACAAATTCCCTGCGCGGACAGCTAGCTAGCTGTTGTGGACACTCACCTTAGGCATCTTGTTTGAGAAATGCAGGCTTTATGTGTTTAGTCTATCTGTCTGAACAGGCCTGTTTCAAGATGCACAATGAGATCTTGAAACTGTTGAATATATATAGAACACAAATGTTCTAGAATGTTTGATTATGACATCATACAACGGAACATGTTTGAGTGTCATTTGAATAATATAAATAATAATGTTTGGTAAGGCTGTCCCCGAAGCCTGTTTTTGGGATTCAAACTTCGTCAGGGTTTTTCGAACGGAAGTTCGAACCTTCGTTTTTAATTTAAAAAAAATAATTAAAAAATAACAATAATTATAAAAAAAAATTATTTTATCCTCAAACTAAATCCTCAATTTGAATAAAGTGATTAATCTGATTAAACGGACGTTCGAACCTTCGTTTTTAATTTAAAAAATTTTTTAAAATAAAAAATATCATTTTTTTATATCAAATAAAGTGATTCATCTGATTAAATTAGTATTTTTTCATTCAGTATTCAATATTGTCTGATTCAATATTAACATTCAGTATTCAAGTAGAACAGCTAGCTAGCCATTGTGGACACTCACCTTAGGCATCTTGTTTGAGCAATGCAGGCTCAGTCTGTCAGTCCTGATTCTTCTTCAGAATGAGATCTTCTGAGAGAATTGTTAGAATTGTTCTATATATATATAGAACACAAATGTTCTAGAATGTTCTATTATGACATATTCAGTAAAGATATCCTCTTTCATTGGTCTGTTGACCACGCCCCCATGGTTCGGCTCCTCATTCATCTTGATCCTTAGGCCGCGCCCCCTTTTTGTATCTTTTGAACCGCTTGTCGTATTGACTGAACCACACTTGTAATTAGTGTGGGTGACACTAATGTTCTGAATGTTCTATTATGACATCATACTGTGACATCACTAATGTTCTAAAATGTTCTATTATGCATCATACTGTGACATCACAAATGTTATAGAATGTTCTATTATGACATCATACTGTGCATTACAAATGTTCTAGAATGTTCAAATATGACATCATACTATGCCATCACAAATGTTATAGAATGTTCTATTATGAGAATTGGCGAGGCGAAATTGGGATTGGAGAAAAATAGAAAAGAAATGGGAGAAAGAGTGGATACAAAAAAAACGACCGGCTTGGTCCAACTCGAGTTGCTATAACTTTTTGGAACGTTTCACCTCACCGCTTGGCTACAAATCGACTTTAAACGGGAAATGTTGGTCATAAGGAATGAATGGCAGAACATTCTAGAACATTTGTGATGTCACAATAGAACATTCTAAAACATTTGTGATGGTACAGTATGATGTCATAATAGCCCATTCTAGAACATTTGTGATGTCACAGTATGATGTCATAGTAGCCAATTCTAGAACATTTGTGTATCTATTCAACAATTCATAGACCTCCCGTTGGCCGGCGGTGCACAGGCATCACCCACACCTTCACAATTTCCCCGTGTGGACAGCTAGCTAGCTGTTGTGGACACTCACCTTAGGCATTTTATTTGAGAAATGCAGGCTTTATGTGTTTAGTCTATCTGTCGTTTCAAGATGCACAATGAGATCTTGAAACTGTTGAATATATATAGAACACAAATGTTCTAGAATGTTTGATTATGACATCATACTGTGACATCACAACGGAACATGTTTGAGTTCCATTTGAATAATATAAATAATAATGTTTGGTAAGGCTGTCCCCGAAGCCTGTTTTTGGGATTCAAACTTCGTCAGGGTTTTTCTAACGGAAGTTCGAACCTTTTCTTTTATCCTCAAACTAAATCCTCAATTTGAATAAAGTGATTCATCTGATTAAACGGACATTCGAACCTTCATTTTTAATTTAAAAAAATTTAAAGAATTTAAAATATAATTTTTTTATATCAAATAAAGTGATTCATCTGATTAAATTAGTCTTTTTTCATTCAGTATTCAATATTGTCTGATTCAATATTAACATTAAGTATTCAAGTAGAACAGCTAGCTAGCCGTTGTGGACACTCACCTTAGGCATCTTGTTTGAGCAATGCAGGCTTCAGTCTGTCAGTCCTGATTCTTCTTCAGAATGAGATCTTCTGAGAGAATTCTTCTTCTTCTTCTTCTTTAGAATTTCCGGCAGTGTAGACGCATCGTGGCGTATTACTGCCCTCCGCAATTCTTTTGATGAGCTCTTCTTCTTCTTCTTCTTCTTCTTCTTTCTTCTTTTGAATTTCCCGCAGGCGTATTACTGCCCTCCTCAGTTCTTATACTACGCTAGTGGTGTGCCATAGTTAGGCCTCTGGTAAACCAACTTTTGATTGTTTACCCTCTTCTTCTTCATCTCATCTTCTCTGCTCCTCTTGCCTGTCCAATACTAATAAATACAGTAACGCTATATCCTCTGGTACAACTCTGAAGCATGCAGAAATGTCAGCACTGAGGCCCCATCCACACGCGCACTGGTTTTAATATAACCATGATTGTATGTGCGCAGTTGCACTGTTCGGCCACACACAACCGGGGATTTGCTACACTGCAACCGCGGTCTTTGAAACCGGTGCCCAGGGTGAAGTTTTGCGGTTTTGCAGTTGCAGTTGCGTTTTGCAGAGGCGGCTCGGTATTTTAAACTCCAGTCAATTATTTTGCGACAATGACCTCGTAGCTATACATTATCCCTTACATAAAACAATAACAACTTGCCACGAGTTAACTCGTGGCTCTGGTCCTCAACGCATGGCACCGAAACCCGAGTTAACTCGTGGTTGGGCGGCAAAGTGTTAAACAAACTACCTTCATAAGGATCTCAGCAAAATAATTTATGAATGTACAGTATGACAAGATAACTAATTATACTTCAAAATACGCTCTCTTAAATAGCTGTAACTTGAACAGGTTAACAATGAAACCACTTTAAACATGTCATGATCAGTCCGAATCAGAGCATTCTGCCACACTAAATTCTGAATCATCAGATTCCAATGAATCATCCCTCCTCCTCCATACATCATCATCTCCCTTCGCATCATCATCCTCCTCACTCTCCTCTTCCTCACTTTCTTCAGCTGGCCCTGATGCAGGTAGATGTGTTGGGAAAGCAGGTTGTGTGTGGCAGACAGGACGACAGCGACCACCCACCAGCTCCCAGCCATGTTCGAGTGGCGAAGGGTGTCGCTTCAGGGAGGGGTGGTGCACTACTAGATATGCCAAGTAGTTCGCACAGAGGCAGTGTTGGCGTAGGCTATCTGCATCTGGAGGGAGATGGATGAATGATTTGTTCTTCATTCTCTTCCACTTTGTGGCACGGGCCTCAGCCATGGTGCTACTCTTCTTGTCGCCATAAAAAACATGTTGTGTGAACTCGAACAGCTCCTCTAGCACCTCCTCCTCAAGGTCAAGACTATCTCCACACCGCGAGAGCAGCCGTCGTGCCATAGGGCTCTTTGCGACCTTGTCATACACCGACGACTTACCCTTGCCATAGAAGCCTGAGTTGGCATCACAGCCTGTAATGCAGTGTAGCTGCACAATACAATCTGCCATCTCCTCAGTAACCAGGCCACGGCAGAAGACTGTGTCCTGCTTTCTCTTGATACAGAGCATACCGGGCAGCTGTTGAGAGATGACCGCTGCTGTGACATAGGCATCGGTGTCGGCTGCATCAATGACAACAGGGACACTGTAGCCTGTCAGCCTCAGACTGGTCAAAGCTGTAGTTCTGCATTGGTTGCTGGGTTGACTCACTTCACAGATGAGCTGGACATGCTTCTAAGCTCCTTACCGGAAGATGGTACCCCTCTCCTTCTATTGGGGGCGACTTCAACCTGCCTGACTCATCTCAGTCAGTCATAGTAGTCTCCCTCCTACAATCATTTGACCTGACTCCCACTACCATGCCTCCCACCCACAAAGCAGGCAACTCCTTGGATCTCATATTTTCCCGTAACTCCAGCATCATTAACACCACGGTAACTCCCCTACATGTATCTGACCATTCCTTCATATCCTTCTCACTAACTCTCATGCTTAACCGAAAGGTCTTCACCCCAACTCAAACCGTCTCACTCAGACGCAACCTGCCCTCCCTATCCCCCTCCACCCTCTCCTCTGACATACTATCCGCTCTACCTTTGAGTGACACCTTCTCTGCTCTCTCCACAGAGATGGCAACCTCCACCCTCCTCTCAGCCCTTGCAACCTCCTTCGACAAGCTCTGTCCCCTCGTTGAGAAACCTGCCCGCCGTTCCCCACCCAGTCCATGGCTGACAGATCCAGTGAGAGAACAAAGACAGGTCCTGAGAGCAGCTGAAAGGAAGTATAGAAAGTCACGCCTCACTGCTGACATCGACACATATCACAACCTCTTGTTAACATTCTCCAAAACCATTACTAATGCCAAAGCGTCTTTCTTTCACCATAGGATCGAGGCCTCTGCCAAGAATCTTCGCAAACTGCATTCTACCATGTCCTCCCTCGTCACTCCCCCCGCACCCCCCCCCCCTCCCTCATATTTCTCTGCCGAAGACTTTACGATCTTCTTTGAGGAAAAAGTGGAGAACATCCGCAGCTCCTTCTCCCAACCCCCACCCATTTCAAATGCTGAATCGAGAACCTCATCCTTCACTCTGTCATCTTTCTCTCCCATTACAGAAGCTGAGACCCTGACACTGGTAATGTCGAACCGTCCGACTACATGCCAGCTGGACCGGCTACCCTCCCCACTCCTCCAGACCATAGCACCAGACATCCTCCCATTCCTAACTGCAACCATCAACTCCTCACTCAACTCGGGGGTGGTCCCCACCTCCCTAAAACAAGCCAGAGTCACGCCCCTCATAAAAAAAACATCCCAGAACCCTACCGTCATAGGCAACTACCGTCCTGTCTCTCTTCTCTCCTTCCTTTCTAAAACACTTGAATGTGCTGTATCCAACCAACTTACTGCTTATCTCTTACATAATGACCTCCTAGACCCTAATCAGTCAGGCTTCAGGACTGGTCACTCCACAGAGACAGCCCTCATTGCGGTCACAGAGGCACTTCACTTAGCAAAAGCAAAAGGCCTCTCCTCTGTCCTGATTCTCCTAGATCTATCTGCAGCCTTCGACACAGTCAACCACCAGATCCTCCTTGCGGCCCTCGCAGGAATGGGAGTGGCTGGCTCTGCGCTGACATGGCTGTCATCATACCTCAATGACCGCTCCTACCAAGTGTCATGGAGAGGGACCCTGTCGGCCACCCGCCCCCTGCGGATGGGTGTCCCCCAGGGCTCGGTTTTAGGACCTCTTCTCTTCTCCCTCTACACTAAATCACTGGGTAACATTATCACGTCTCATGGCTTCTCCTACCATTGTTATGCCGACGATACTCAACTCTTCCTCTCCTTCCCTCCCTCAGATATCCACGTCTCTGAGCGGATCTCGGCCTGTCTGTCCGACATCTCCGCCTGGATGACGACCAACCACCTCAAACTGAACCTAATCAAAACAGAATTGCCCCACCTGCCGGCCAAATCCTCCCCCCTGAACGACCTTTCCATCACAGTCGAGAATGCAGCTGTGACCGCGTCCCCGACTGCCAAGAACCTTGGTGTTGTCCTCGACGACCAGTTGAACTTCTCTGCTCACATCGCAGCGACAACCAGAACCTGCCGATTCCTCCTGAGCAACGTCAGAAGGATCCGCCCCTTCCTAACAAAAGAAGCCACCCAACCCAATCAACAGTCATCTCCCGCCTCGACTACTGCAACGCACTGCTCGCTGGCCTCCCGGCACGTCCAATATTTCGCCGTCGACTAAAGACGCACTTCTTCAACCATTATCTGAATTAAAAAAATAAAAATAAAAATCTAACCCTAACTAACCTTACTGTCATGCACTTGTCCTAATAAACTAACCTACACTGTAGCACTCAACACTTGGATGAACATTGTTACTCAGCTGATAGAGTTGTGCCCTTCCTGATGGCTTGTTGTACAGAACTTGTAAGTCGCTTTGGATAAAAGCGTCAGCTAAATGACTAAATGTAAATGTAAATGTAATGTTGACAAGTTGGTGCAGTGGGAGCCAACAGAGTAGATGATCTCTGTATCTACACCCTGTGCAACAAGGTCAGTCAGATAGCTGCATATTACTTTTTGTAGCCGCTCCTTGTTGCTGACGCTACACAGCAGTGTTTTGAACTCTGGCAGAGGGGAAGGGGTTGCCCAGCTTCATGTAGGTGTTGGGGACATGTACCTTACCTTGTACCCGCAGGTCTCACTCATCATCTTTAGATGAGTATGCTGCATCATACGGGTCATTTACACAGAAAATACGGTCAGCATCACCATGGCGGGCCACCATAGTCCAAACACTTGTATGGGGTGCCATCTTGTGTCTGCCGATCTTCTGCTGATGGGGTTGCCATCCTCCAGATCATGCCCATGTCGAAAAGAGCGGTGTAGGGTTATTGCAGATCTACAGATTGGAGAGAGAGCTTCTGAATGAGCTTGCTCTTCTGTGTCTTCCTATATGTGCCGTTGGAGTTGAATAAGGCCACACATTCCTCGACAACACGATGTTCCAGCAACGCAGAGAGATTCACAAGTTGACTGACCTCAACCAGGTCGATCACTGCCTTGAGAGCACTCCGCTCCATCTCAGCAGCTCTTGCTTTGAGTTCCTCCCCAGGCTTCTCCATGCAGGGCCGCGTGGCAAATGTCAAGCATTTGCTCAGAGGGACAGGTGCATGGAGGGAGGTTTTCTTACTGAACACCCGGTCTCGCAAGAAGCTGGTCAACTTCTCCTCTCCCACAGCATGGGCTGAGTTGAAATCCGCAATGAGTTCATCGGAGGCAGGCATGGCTGACTATAGGGTGCGGAGGGTGGGTGAGGCTGGATCAAATGGGAAGGAATCAAACTCATGCATGCATGCGACCAGGTCCTGCACGCGCTGCTCATCTTCTCTCATCCCTTTCGAACCACATTCTATGTGCTTCCTCTTGGCTTTTTTTGTTTTGGCCAGGGCATTGTGAGCCACCAGGATCTTGGCCAAATTGTTTACATTTTTGGAGTGCACCAGCAGCTGCTTCTCATTCTGGAGGATGGAGAGCCAGCCAGATTTCATTTTGCTGCCCTTGTTCATTGTACACTCGATCCACATGTCCCAGGCCATGATGGAGTAGGGGTTTCCTGTGATGGACTGAGTGAAGTCAGTACGAAGGAAGGTGACCTGATCAGCAGGGAGAGCTGTCAGCATTGCCCAGAAGTCAGACAGCCACCTTCCATCAGTGCCTGCAACACAATCTTGGCATCTTTTATGCACGCATGCTCAACCTGGATGTTTGCCTCATAGTCCTGTACAAGACATTCTAAACGTTGCAGAAACATCCAGTTACAGCGGTGTGCAGTACCCCCTCCTGTCAAGGTGTCATTGAGAAAGTCGTCATTGTCAATGATACTGATGCTTGGTTCTCCCTCAGCGATCCCGCCAGGACACACGGAACACCGCTCAAGGTCATGCATGGTCCAGACATCACGCAGGAGAAGCACATTCTGGTAGCTTATCCCCAAGCCCAGCCCAGTAAGAGTCAACAAGCTCCTTGTTTCGAGTCATCCCATGAAGGGTGACAGTGGCATTGATTGCGGTAGTGGTGGGTCGCTTTATGACGTACTGTGTTATGAGAGAGGTGAGAGAGTGTGTGCTTGGAGTCAGATCTACCCCCTTCTTCCCCCACAAAGCAGATAGCAGCTGCACCATGAGAGGCGAAAGCTCTTCCTCCTCTTCTAGCTCCTCGACCCTCGGTGGCCATGGGACAAGTTTGACTGACTTGATGTCATCCTTGAGCCGCTCAGCCACATTACGTACCAGTTGCTCACTGCTGACACCGATGGAGGAGAGTGCTGCTTCGACATATGAACCACCCCCAGACATGTCATAGACTAGATCGCTATGGCTCCTCTGAGGGCGGGAGAGGAAGCCGATCTTGCTCTCAAACTCCCGGGTCAGGATGTCTTTGATGTAGGATGACTTGACCCTGGATGTTGGGAATCCATACCGAGAAATTATAGAGCTGTAGTCTTGGAGGAGACTCTGCAGTGATCTTAGCTCATGTTCCTCAAAGATAACTGTTCTGATGTGGTCAAAGAAGATAGTCTGAGCCTCATGGAGAGTGACATTGTGCATGTGTGGGAGTTTGTCATCTTCACTAATTTTCTGGTAATTACGCACATATTTCAACCAGCATTTGAGGTGATATCTGATTTCAAGTGCATAGGGCTGATCAGCTGCATAATCAATCCGACAGTTAATTCTGTCTCGCATTCTCTGATCTTCCAGGGCCACCGTGTGGCTCTTGAAAGCTGCCCATGCGTGATCGTACGGAATCAGTACCAGCTTTGATTCTGGGTGCTTATAGACTAGGCAGAATTTCAGAAAATGTGCTTGTATAAAGTGCTGAAGGCATTTCGTGTTTATTTTTGGTACACAACATTTCTAGGGGTATTAAGGGGTGCTGAATCCAAATCTGCTGTATACCAACCTCAAAAATGTCAAATAAGGCCTCAAAATTGAGAAATCCAACATGGCCGCCAGCACCAGGCCCTCTCTCCACAAAAACAGGTGCTAAACCCACAGTTTTTATTTTACTGACATGAAAGTTTGCACAGAACATCTGCACCTATGGAGGAAGAAAGTAGGAATATAGCTGGGGTGCAACCATGAGTAACAGGGTGTTTTTGACTGTCTAACTGTAATCTTTGTATAGGTGAGGATACAAAAAATGACATTTCTTCAGTGTTTGCAGGAATACTACAGCAATTTGGTAATAACTGTACAGTGTTCGACACCAACATTAGAATCCCCCAAGTCTTAGCTTTCTTTGGGTACCAAGTTTATGCAAGTAGCTCTTATAAATCTGGATATATAAGCATTTTAATGTAAGCATGCTGTTTTAGGCGAATTTTCAAAAAATAAATGGTGGGGCTTAATGAGTTAAGTGTGACTACACAAGGTACAAACCTGAATTAAATGTGCTTTTGTAAGTTTTCTTACATACATCAACAATGACGTAGTCACACCGGAGATTCAAGAATCCATACTTGGCGCAGAACACCTTGGACAGGCACAACTGAACATGTTTGTGGACAAACGTTTGTGTGAACCTCCAGATAGTGACCAGCACCTGAACCTGAAATCACCCATTCGAAAGAACAAAGCCAAAGACATTTGCCTCTTTGTATGAAGTTGTGCAACTTTCCAAGAACAAGCAAAACACCATCAAAGTGGACAGGCAGATTCTACAAATGCTCATCACAGCTTACAGAGCAGGTCGTAAGGTAGACCTTGACAATATCCTCCAGCATGAGCTCATGCCCATCTCGCCATCTCTGGCCACAACTAACGGGAGTCTACATTCCACCAACAAGTCTGTGTTCGCAAATATACTGACGAAACAAGTTAAAACCCCTGCAGATCTTACCCTTCAGGGACCCAGCTGCCTGGTCATTGATGGCCAAGCTCTGGTAATGGCACTCGGAAAGCCACCTGACACTACAAGGAGGTCAGCCACCTGACACTATTTGGTGACTATGCCAACAAGTTCACTGACACCGTGTTGAAGATGGGAGCAAAATACCAGAGAGTAGATGTCGTCTTTGACAGATACCATGACCAATCCATCAAAACAGGCACAAGGGTGAAACGCAAACAGCGCCACAGGCCAGTACGTCGTGAAATCAAAAACAAGTCTGTTCCACTTCCTGCCGATTGGTCGAGCTTCATGGCCCTTGAAGACAACAAATCAGATATCGCTCAACTACTTTCAAACCACCTGATAGAGCACAGCCCGGATGATGAACCTGTAGTTGTAGTATCAGAGAGGTTTGCTGAAGGGACAACTGTCAAGTCAACAGATCCAGATCTTGAAGTCTCCTCTCTGAGTGCTGACCATGAGGAAGCTGATACACGTCTGATTTTCTCATCCAGGCTCCAGTGGAAACAATCGTTGTGTCAGCGCGTGACACAGATGTGCTGCTTCTACTCTTGGCTCACTATGACAGAATCCGATGTACGCATCTCTACATGAAAGCTGGGACATCGAAGGATCCAAAATATTTTCCAGTACATGACATTAGAAAGCTACTATCTGATGATCAACTGGACACAATCCTTGCCTTCCATGCCCTCACCGGATGTGACAGTGTGTCCCAGTTCAGTGGTCACGGAAAGAAAACAGCCTGGCAGGTGTTCAAGCACCATCACACTGATCTTGCTGGCCTTGGGAAGGGCCCTTTCACAGAAGATCTTGTGACATCAACAGAGAGATTCATCTGCAAGATCTATGGTGTGCCTGAGTTATTCTGCAAAGGCCGTCCACAAGAGACTCTGCCACCAACCTCGGATGCTAGATCTGTTCCTCCCTCCCCATCAACCTGGACCCCCTGCAATTTGCATACCGCCCCAACAGGTCCACGGAGGACACCATAGCCCATGTGCTGCACACAGCAGCATCACACCTGGACAAGAGGCAGGGGAACTATGTGAGAATGCTATTCATCGACTACAGCTCAGCATTCAATACCATAGTCCCCTCCAAACTCATAGCCAAGCTCAGGGACCCGGGCTTGAACTATGACCTCTGCCAGTGGGTCTTGGACTTCCTGACGGGCAGACCCCAGGTGGTGAGAGCAGGCAACTGCACCTCCTCATCCATCACTCTCAACATAGGGGCCCCCCAGGGCTGTGTCCTGACTGAGTCCCCTCCTCCACTCCCTGTACACACATGACTGTGTGGCACAGCGGAACAACAACACAATCATAAAATTGGCTGATGACACAGTAGTGTTGGGCCTGATCTCTGCAAACGACGAGAGGGCCTACCTGGAAGAGGTTAAGGTTCTAGCGGGATGGTGTCAAGAGAACAGCCTCTCCCTGAACGTCAGCAAAACAAAGGAGATGATTGTGGACTTTAGGAGGTCGGAGTCAGGGACTACAGCCCCCTCAGCATCGACGGGGCACCGGTTGAGAGAGTGAACAGTTTTAAGTACCTCGGAGTCCACATATCCGAGGACTTGACATGGACCACACACATTGACAGTGTTATCAAGAAGGCACGACAACGCCTCTACTTCCTTAGGTGCTTAAGGAAATTCAACGTGAGTCAGAAGATCCTCAAGAACTTCCACTCATGCACAATAGAAAGCATCCTGACTGGCAATATCACCTCCTGGTTTGGGAACTTGGGCACTGCACAAGACCGCAGCAGACTACAGAGAGTGGCCCGTTCAGCCGAACGCACAATTGAAGGTGGGCTTCCCACTCTCCAAGACATTTACAACAAGCGGTGCATGGGCAAGGCTAAGAGAATAATCAAAGACTCCAGCCACTCAAACAACTGCCTCTTTGAACTGCTGCGGTCAGGCAAGCGATACCGGAGTCTCATGGCAAGCACAGAGAGACTCAGAAGGAGCTTCTATCCCCAGACCATCAGGATGCTCAATGAATGAACAATGAACAATAAGCAAACCATCAACACACCCACAGCGCACATACACTCACTTAAATAAACAACACACTGTAGCACCCACTTTACCACTTTAGACACACTTTACACTTTATATTTATATTATTGGTAAGGAAATTGCACATCATTCTCATTCCTTATTGCACCTCACCACTACAGGGTGGCACCACAAGCTAAGCTATACCTCACCATTTTTGTACCAGCTGTACTGTATATATAGATACACTGAACAATTTTGTTGTTTACACTTGTTTACGTACTTGACTTTCTATTTTATACTTATTATACTTATTTTATACTATCTTGTTATTATCTAGCACACTCTCAGGAGCAACACAGAAAGAAACATTTTATGCAAAGTATTCTGTATGACAACTAATAAAGAAACTTGAACATTCACTTATATTGATATGGTAAAATAATATTTTTATTTTATTATATTATATTATAATCTATTCTATTCTATTCAGGAAAAGTGGCATTGGATGAATCATGCAACTGCAAGACACCTGCGACACCTGCCTGAATACGATTGATGACTGACAATAAATTACTGTACCTAAGCTACTGTACGCATATTAATGACTATCTAATTTGCATAAATGGCATGTTGATTAAAAAAATTCAAGAGAAAAGAGTTTGATGAATAAATCCATGGCCTGGGATCATCCTGCTTTTCTTTCTTATTTGGTTGATGAGTTATGCATCAATAACAACCACAGTTTCTGCTATAAATATGAGTTTCAAGCAACATTTTCACAACTGATCTAAAATCAGGATATGATTTTAAATTCCTCATGTATGCAAACATATAAAAACACATTTCATTCATGTTTCTACCTTGTTTAGTAAAAAAGATATGCACTTAAATAGATTTCAGCCTGGCGTTGGCGGCCATGTTGGATTTCTCAATTTTGAGGCCTTATTTGACATTTTTGAGCTTGGTATACAGCAGATTTGGATTCAGCACCCCTTAATACCCCTAGAAATGTTGTGTACCAAAAATAAACACGAAATGCCTTCAGGGTTATGATTTTCTGAAAATTGACCCTGTCTATTAGACGAGTCTAACAGCACCACACATTTGGTTTTATCATGTATCAGCCCAACACTCGATCTCAGCCGCTTGACAGCTGGAGCCGCAGCTGGGGAACAAACATCAGACATAGACTCAGATTGGCTTTCATTAACCTCTCGTCTTTTCATAGTTGCATAGTTTCGCAATTATGCCACATCAATGTGGAACGCCCTACCCAAAGCTGTAAAGGAATGTGAATCACTACTACCGTCCCTGAAAATACGGAATCGTCCCGTAATTGGAAACTAAAAGACGCATTCCGTATTGAACTGATACGGGACGCCCTTTGTCCCGTATTTTAAGGTTGCTAGTGAGAGAAATGAGCCAGCCGAGCTACAAAAACAAGCAAGATTGTGTCTAAGTTGCGGGAAATAAACAGACATGGCAACTCTGGTATGGTGGGCGTGCGCTCAGCAGCTCACCGCCCAATGAGAATTAGTGCTTTCACGTTGCTAAGAAGAGTTCTGTGCCGTTGTGCCAATCCTCTGTCTGTGCGCTGCGTGATTTATTTTCGAAGACGATTTGAAAATGTCTACAGCAGACACTGTGACTCCACCGCGTCCTAAAAAGACAAAACGCCTCCAGAAATACAGACCTGAGTGGGAAGAGGCAAACCACTGGCTTGATAGTGTCAGAGTATGTATGTATGTGTTTTCTGTGGCGCATGGTGGACTGACTGACTGACATCAATCAGCATGCCTCAGGAGAACAACATTCCCGAAATATAAGAACGCAAAGAAAGGACCCAAGCACAGCACAGGTGTCACAGTTCTTCATGACTGAAACATCTCCTGAGATTGATTCGGTATGGGATATTACATCTTATTTATCTGGTTGTGTTTTTAACTAGATGTCAGTATTTCTATGTACCTGCCCTGGCAGCCAGGAGCCTACTCTTCTTTGCACTTTATTTTTTATTAATATTTTAATTTGGGTCACACAAGTGTTTCATTGTATTATTGTCCTCTTTCAGTAAAAGTGTTCCCAGGCTTTGTTTTTACAGCACTTTATATGCATACAGTATTATGCTCAAGTTGAGGCTATAGTTCAGCCAATTTATTTAAACAATGTTAAATGCAAATAAAGCACTTTAAACTTTAAGTATGACTAAATGCTTTCTTGACTATATATAGTAACTGTTCCAAAATGCATAGATTTCTATGTATTTTAGGGGTTTGGGGGGCTAGCTCTTTTTAATATAAATGTCATAGATTGTTTTATTTAGATTTCATAGATTTCTATGCATTTCAGGAGTTTGGGGGGCTGGCTCCCCAAAATAATTAAATAACATAACCCTAAGCCTAACCCTAAAACCGAAATAAAGTCAACAAAATAAATAGTGACAAAATCCGGCCATTTTCGCCCAAAAAACGCCCCAAAACCCCCCAAAAATGTTCCCCCTGCAAATGTCCTAACCCAACCCCCTCCAATGTACAGTAAATTACCAAGTATGGCTTTGTCAATATTCCAATGTACAGTGTACACTATATTAGCTAACTAGTTGTTGTTGCTAGCTAGCTAGCTATTGGGAAAGTTGGTAGCACCAGTGCTATCAGTGGAAAGGTTAATCTGAAGCCCTGCCCAAACACCAAATCTTACCTTCCCATTCAAAAGTTACATTTTCGCTCTACTGTCTCTATCTACATTTTTGCTCTACTGGATGGTGGCCATCTTGGATTTCTGGGTCAAATTGATGTCATAGAGTCAAACTGATGTCAGAATTGGAATCGTCGTGGTTGACTTACACAAAAAAGTGTATTCATACATGATTCTAGGTGCTCTGGATCAAAAGTAAATTTTTCATGATGGCGTCAGCAGGTATTTTGGATTTGGCCATCTGACAAAAAATGCCGGGATTTTTGGGAGGGACACTGGGGCTAAATATTTTATAAAAGGTCCATAGAAGTCAAATCAATCATCAAAACATCTTAGCCAGAGAATGGTCACGGAATTTTGGTTCTTGACCCAACTATGAGGTTGAACAAGTTTGATTGATTGATTGATTGATTGATTGATTGATTGATTGATTGATTGATTGATTGAACACAATAGATTGTAGAATGGGTACAATACAGTACGGCTCAATACACACAATTGTTAAGGGGTTGCGGACCAGAGAAAGACTTTCGTCTTGTTTACATCAGGGTCCCCCATTTTCAATTCATAATGACATTTATGACATACACAACATACATACAGCAGAACTAACAGCACTCCCCCCCATCTCCCCCCGTATCGACGCCAAGGCAGTATATCGCCGTTCACCGTCGCCCCTCCCCCCCAGCCTTTCCCCCGTGTCACTCTCCTCCTCCCCCCTCCCTCTTGATCGGGGATCCCCCTCCCCATCAACAACCCTAAAACGCAGGGTGCCCCTCCCCCCCAGCCCCCCCCATCTTTCCTCCCTTGTGTCACTCTCCTCCTCGCCCCTCGCTCTTGCCATGTCATCACCAAATTACCAGGCACCCTTTCCCCCCTCTTCCTCCTCTCCCTGCTCTCCCCCCATTCTCCCCCCCCCCCCCCCCCTCCTGCCTTTCATGCCAAAAATGGTCGAACTGGTAAATGCTGGTCGGATTTACAGCCAGGCATCTCCAAAACAACATGACACCTACTTCGGAGTTCCACAGGGGAGCTGCCTTGGTCCACTATTATTCTCACTATACATGCTGCCACTCTGAGACATCATTAGAAAGCACAATGTATGTTTCCATAGTTACGCAGATGACACACAATTGTACATCTCCGCTGAACCAAATGATCACACAGCTATAAACTCAATTTCCGCCTGTCTCTTAAACAAACAATAAACAAATGGATGACGAACAACTTCCTAAAATTAAATGAGGGCAAAACAGAAATCCTATTAGTCGGTCCTATAACAAAAAGAGAAATGTTACAGAGCAATCCAGTCCTGTATTAGCTAACCTACACTGGCTTCCGGTAACATTTAGAATTGATTTCAAGGTCCTCCTCCTTATATACAAAGCACTAAATGGAACAGGACCAAGCTACATTGCAAATTCTCTAGTCAACTATGTGCCTCCTAGAACATTGCGATCAGGGCCGCCTCAGGGGGTGTGCGAGCAGTGCGGTCGCACAGGGCCTCGCGGGAAGGGGGGCCTCGCACAATTTTTTTTTTATTCTTTTTTTTTTTTTCTTTTTTTTTGCGAGGCCCCCCTTTCCGCGAGGCCCTTTTTCATCACAGACCTAAAATCTAGTTTTGCTTATATGCTTATATATTTCACATTAGACACGTTCCTGGCTCTGAGGCTCTGCAGGCAGCAGAATTGGTTTCAATGAGGGGAGGGGTTACAGCCAGGAGCATCTGTTGAGTTCATTGTGTGTGTCTGTGTGCGTGCCGGGGGGGGGGGGCGTGAACCGACTCATTGCCAGACGTGAGCGATTCGACTCACGCTCACGGCAATGAATCGGCTCTTATGAACGAGTCGCTCATGACCGACCCATCACTAGCATCTGACTATTTCGCGCGTGCAGCATTGGAGCTTATGCCAGCCAAGATGAAGAGGACATCGTTCGGCAGATGGACTGAAGATGAAAGTTGTTGCATGTTAGACAGTTCAGTCAGGCTAGCCATCCCGGCTAAAGACAGGGACAGCTAGTTAGCTTTAGCTACGTTATAATATTAAGTGTGGTTCAGTCGGGATATAGCCATGATGATGTCAGCTAGTAACTAGCTAGCGTTAGCTAACCTAGAGACAGCGCGTGCAGCCAAGATGAAGAGGATGGTCGTTCGGCAGATGAACTTCGTCAACTCCACGCGGTTGTCTCCATCCTCTTGGACGTTTGGTGAGTTTTTAATGCACTCTATTCTATTCCCGCAGTGGATCTCTCTCTCTCTCTCTCTATCTGGAGCCAAACTGGCCGACTAGCTGTTGTAGTACTAGTAGCTAACGGTGTGTGGCTTGGTGTCAGCACCTGTATTGCTTTTCTCATGTTGTACAGTTTTTCAGTGGTAGCCGCATAGCTTGCTTCTGCGTTAGCTAATGGTTAGCGATAGCCGGGTTGAGCTAACTGTTAGCCAGTTAGCTGTTTAGCTACGACGTTAGCTGCCGGCTGCGCACGTTAGTTTGATGCTATCAGTTAGCCTAGAGTTAGCTGTTAGCTTGTGCTACGACCATTGACATTAGCCGTGAGAATAGCAGGGTGTTCTGGCACTCTGACTACGACATCATCTTTGAAGATCCTCTCCATATCCTGTATCTCCCCTACTATTCCTACCCATTGTGCTATTGTCGGTGGGTCTTCTTTGTACCACAGTCTTGTTATTGCTTTTCTGGCCGCTATCAACATTATCTTTATTAAATATTTGTCCCCCCCTTGTATTCCCTCGTGTGTCAGGTCTCCTAAGTAAAGCACCAGTCCCGTTTGTGGTAACCCGTATCCTAATATTCTGTTCATTGCCTCCCCTATCTCCTCCCAATACCCCTTCAGCTTCTGACATCCCCAGAATATGTGTGTGTGATTTGCCCCCTCCTTCCCACACATCCTCCAGCATGCTCTTTGTGTTGGTGCATATTTTCCCTTCAGCTCTGGGGTTATAAAGAATCTGATTATGTTTTTCCATCCAAACTCTTCCTCAATCCTGTTGTTGAATGTTGCACCTCGCATATGTTACCCCATTCCTTCCCTGTTATTCCTATCTCTAGTTCTCTCTCCCATTTCTCCCTTATGTAATCGGTCGTGTGTCCCTTGCTGGTCATTATAGCCCGGTACAGTGCTGATATTACCCTTCCTTTCCCTCCTTCGTATGCCCTTACTATCATCCTAATTATTCCATTCTGTTCTTCGTCCTTGTCCCCTCTTATTTCTTTATTATAGTAATCTCTAATCTGTAGATATCTGAAGTGAACCCTGTTTTCTATTCCAAATTTCTCCTTACATTTTTGTAATGTTTGCATTTCCCCCTTCTCTATCAATTTGCATATCGCTGTTGCCCCCCCCCCCCCCCCCCCCCCCTCTCCCACCTTCTGAATCCATGGTCCAACCTCCCTGGTTTGAATCTCTTGTCATGTGCTATCCATCTCAGAACCCCTGTCTGCTTCTCCAATTTGTGTGTTTTTACTACTCTGTTCCATATGGTCAAGGTGCATTTGGTGATTGGATCTAACAGTCTCTCTTTCTCTTTGAATAGTTCCCTATCTCCCACCAGAGCTTGTACCTTGTATCCCTCCCCTTCTTTTTCAATGTCTTTCCATCTTGCCTCATACTTGTCGTTACACCAGCATGTCACTGCTCTCAGTTGTGCTGCATAATAGTAATCTTGTAGGCTGGGTACTGCCATCCCTCCCTCTTCCTTTGGTAGTTGTAGTGTTTTATATCTGACCCGTGGTCTTCTCCCCGCCCATATGAACCTCGATATCAGTCTGTCCCACTCCCTGAATTGATTCTGTGGTATTTGTATCGGTAGTGACTGGAACAGGTACAGTAACCTTGATAGTATGTTCATTTTAATGACCTCTATTCTTGAATTGAAGTCCAAGGGCATTACTGTCCATCTCTCTAAGTCTCTCTTGATGTTCTGATTTATCTGTGTATAGTTCGCCTCAAACAGTTTCCCCACCCCTCTCGTGATGTTCACCCCTAAGTATTTAATCTTGTCCATGTCCCATCTTATCCCGTACTGTTCCCTAATTTCCGTCGTTGGGGTATAGTTCCATGCTAAGGTCTGTGTCTTTGTCACGTTTAGTTTGTATCCTGAGTAGTGGCCATATTTCTTCAGTAGATCCATCAGTGCCGGGAAGCTCTTGTCTGGTTGTCTCATGTATACTATCACGTCATCCGCAAATAGGCCTAGTTTATATTCCGTTCCCTTTATCCTTACTCCCTTGATGTCCTCGGTCTGTCTGATCAGTTGTGCCAGTGGTTCTATGAAAACGGCGAAGAGCGTTGGTGAGAGACAACATCCCTGTCTGGTAGCCCTCTCTAATCTGATTCTATCCGTCAGGCTGCCATTCACCTTAACCCTCGCTGTCGGTTCTTGATATAGTGCCTTGATCATCTTCATTGCCCTCCCATTCAGTCCGAACCTCATCAATGTTCTGTATAAAAATGTCCAGCTCACACTGTCGAATGCTTTTTCTGCATCCAGGCTAATCAGTACTGCGCTACCACCTTGTTTTTGTATCTCCTCTACTATGTGTAATGTCTTTCTCACGTTGTCCTGTGTCTGTCTCCCTTTAATAAATCCAGTTTGATCTTCATCTATAATGTCTGGCATAAACGTCTCAAATCTCTTTGATATTATCGATGTATACATCTTGTAATCCACGTTGAGTATGGATACGGGTCTGAAACTACTACATAATTCTCTATCCTTCCCTTCCTTCGGTATCGTGGTGATTATGGCTTCCTTCCACGAGGGGGGCATTTTGCCCTCTTCCATCGTGTGTCTGAATGCCGCCCCTAACATGGGTGCTAATTCTGTTCTAAATGTCTTGTAGAATTCCGATGGGAATCCGTCGCTCCCCGGAGATTTGTTGTTTTTAGCTCTACTAATTGCCTCTTCCAGTTCTCGTTCCGTAATTATTTTATTTAATTCTTCATTCTGTTCTTTCCCTATCGATGGTAACTCTAGCTTCTCCAGATATGCTTCTATTTCCTCTTCTCCCGCTGCTTTTGGCTGTGTGTATAGTTTCTCATAGTATTCTCTAAATGTCCTCTCTATTTCAGCTGGGTCCCTCAATATTTCATTAGTCTTTGTATCCCTTATTGTGTGTATCGTGTTCAACTTCTGTTGCATCCTAATTCTCCTAGCCAACAGTCTGGTCGCTTTTGGTCCCCCTTCATAGTACGTTTGTTTCATGAACCTCGCTTTCTTTTCTATTTCCGTCAATAATTCCCTATTTATCCTGGCCTTTACTTCTTTGATTTCTCCGAGCGTTTCCTGTTCTTTTGATATCTGGTGTCTCCCCTCTAACTTCTTCAGCTTCCCTATCAGATTGTGATATGTCTCCGTTCTGGCCTTCTTCAGCATTGCTGTCTTCTCTATCAATTTCCCCCTTATCACCACCTTCAGTGTGTCCCATAGAATGTTCGGGTCTACCGCCCCGTTGTCATTTTCTTCCTTATACCTGGCTATCTCCTCCTTGATCTGACTCACCACCCCCTTGTTATTTAATATTCCCACATTTAGTCTCCAGATCGTGTTCCTCCGTCTCCCTTCTAGATCTACTGTCAGATATATGGCACTGTGATCCGATATGTCCGCTACTCGTATTCTGCTCTCCCGTACCCTGTAACTGTCCCCCGTCGTCATCAAAAAGTAGTCTATTCTTGCATATGTCACGTGCGGGTGTGAGTAATGTGTGTATTCCCTGTCCATGGCGTGCATCCCCTCCAAACATCTGTAATTCCCATTTCCGTCATCTGAATATTCATATATCTACTGATTGGTTCCCGTCCTTTTCTAGTACTCGTGGTGTCTAGGTCGTGATTCAGTACTACATTAAAATCTCCCGCGCATATCAACATCCCTTCTAGTTCCATCACTATCATATCAAAAATGGTCTCATATAAATCCCTCTCACTCTCTGGGGGTGCATAAACATTCACTAACTTAATCATTTGACCCTCCATTTTTCCCTTCACCAGAACAAACCTTCCCTACTTGTCTCTTACTTCCTTGATCAATTCAAATTTGACTGTGTTTTTGATTAACGTGATTACTCCTCTCCTCAGGTTCCGTTTAAAGGAACTATAGTATGCATTTTCATATCCAAATCTCTTCAGTTTCTCATGATCCTGTTCTACCAAATGTGTCTCCTGCAGAAAAATCACTTCCATATCACTTTTTTTACATTTCAACATCACTTTGCCCCTCTTTATCGTATTATTCATTCCATTAACGTTTAACGACATCATTTTTATACCTTTAACCATTGTCATCTTTCTTCTTCTTTCGTCTGTCAGTCCCCCCCATGTCACATTCATTCCCCCCTCCGGTTGTAGCCTCTGCTCTCTTCACCGAATACATATAATGATTAACATAAATAAAAAACATAAACTTTACATAAAGTGCTCCCAAGGCGTTCGGGGGGTCCCTGTGTCCCCCCCTGTCCCCTGCTGGTGGGTGAGGAGTAATTGCTCTCCTAGTGAGAGGCCTCCTCCTGACGGCTTGGGGGTTTGAAACCTTTACCCCCAACCGCTCGTCATATTTGTCCAGCCTTCTTACTGTTTTTATTGCTGTCGAGCTCCTGGTCAAAAGCGCTCTGTCCTTCATTCTGATCAAAGACCCCCATTTCCTAGGTCCCTCTCAATGTGGCTCATATGTTCCAATGTCCCTCCTTCCTCGCAAACCTGTGTGTGGTGTCTTCTGTGTACCCCTTCTTACTTTCTTTTCCTCCCCTCTATTTTCTATGTGATGTCCATTTATCCCCTTAATCCCTTCCAACTGTGTTACTTGCATCGGGTGTCTATGTATTTGTTTCAATATGTTCTGTGTTCCGTCTATCATACCTAATTATATTTCCATTTATTTCCTCCATCAGCATGTGTAGTATGTGTCCATGTATACGTTATGTTCGTTCCTATATCCTGCCTCTACCTGGGAATGTGTGTTTATGTATACGTTATTTCAGTTTCTATATTTTGTCTCTATTTGGATAGTTTTTTCAATCTCTTGTGCGTGTACTCATCCGTTCGTCTCCTCCCGCCTCCTCTCCCCTCCTTCTCCGTCTCTGGCCTCCTCGTCCGTCTCCGCCTTCGGTCTGTCACGTCTCACCTCGGCCTTCTCCTCTCTCCTCCGTCCTCTCCCGGGTTTCGATCTCCTACTCTGGTCCATCTGCGTGCTTTCTCCAATCTCTGCTGCAGGCTCAGCGTCTGGCCCTCCTGTCCCCTTCCTTCTCCGTCCTCCGCCATCTGCATCCCCCGTCGCCTCATCTCCTCCACCGCCTCCCGCGCCCTCGCGTATGTCACCGTCCCTTCCTTCCAGTGAATCCTTAGCGAGGTCATGGGTGGTTGGAATTTCATTCCGTTTTCTTTCAGAATTCTCTTCAGTCCCGCGTAGGACCTGCATGTTATTGCTACCGCTGTCGAGTAATCGTGATCAAACGACAGTCTTTTCCCCTCGATTTCTATCTTCTTGGTCCACACGGTTTTGAGTATCAATTCCTTAATCTCAAATCTCAGAAAGTTAATAATCACCGCCCTCGGAGGTCTGTCCGGTTTCGGTCTCGGAGCCAACGCCCTGTGGGCCCTCTGTATCTCCATTTTTTCCAGTCCCGTCTCCTCCAGTTGTTCCTTGATAAGTTTTTCCACATATTGGATCACCGATTCCCCTTCGACTCCTTCTTTCAGTCCCCATATTCTGATGTTATTTCTCCGTGACCTTCCCTCCATGTCCGATATCTTTGTCTCCATCTGTTCTTGTTTTTGAATCGCACACGTTAACACCTCGTGTATCTCTGTGTTCCATTCCTCTGTTTGCGCCGTTCTAGTCTGTAACTCTGTTACGTTTCTGTCCTGTTCCGCCATCTTCTCATCCACCCTTTTGAGTTCTGTATTCATTTCACCTCTGAAGTCCTCCTGTTCCTTCCTCAATTCCTCCCGTAACTTCCCAATATCGTTCCTTATCGTGTCCGTGTTCAGTTTTATCGTCGCTGTTATGGTCTCCAATATCCCGGCCTGCATGACCACGGCCCATCCTGGCATTCCCGTGTCTTCCTCAGCGGGACCTCCCCCTTCTACCGCCTGTCCCTTCTCGGCTTCGCTTCGGGGGCTCTGTTTCTTCAAATTCTCCTCTTCTCGTGTGTTCTCCATTTCTCTTTCCTTCACAATCCTTGTCTCTTCCTTACTTCTCGTGTGCGTCTTTTATTTTTAATCACTTTTCGGGTCTCTATTTATCAGTTTTTTCGCTCATTTGACCAGGAGCTCCACCGCACGTGTGTTACCCGTCTGCTCTCATACCGGAAGCCCATATCTATTCACTCTTACCTGTTCCAAATAATCCTGGTGTATTATACATTAATCTCACCCACATAATGAAGAGAAAAGTGAGTAACTGTGGAATAATATAATGATTCCCCAACTCTCTCATGTAAAGACATCCCCCTCCCCTGATATTATACAGTAATCTCACCCACATTATAATAGAGAAAAGTGAGTAACTGTGGAATAATATAATGCCCTCATGTAAAGACATTCCCATCCCCTTTCTCCCCAATCCTGTGTCCCCCCCCTCTCCCCAATCCTGTATCCCCCCCCCATTGTACCTATCAAATGGGACCACCTCCCCCCCTTTTAACTATATAATGCTCCTCCCAACAACATTCCAGGTCTCTCTACCTGGGTGATTTCAGCTGACTACCTGGGGAGAGCCCCTCAGCCATTCTCTCTATGTACTATGTATATTTCTATCTGTTTGGTTAATAAACCTTTGTTATTATCCAAACCTCGGTTGACTGAGAACATTCTTCTTCAGGATATCCACGAATATCCCACAATCCCATTAACAATTGTGTGTATTGAGCTGTACTGTATTGTACCCATTCTTCAATCTGTTAATAAAGTTTTCAATCAATCACTCAAAACAGGAGCCAACTATTGTCATCTTGTGGTATGGACTCCTTAGTATAACTGTATATTCTATAGTAGTGTACATAGGACCCATTAACTTTTGATTTGTAGGCTTAGCATTGTATTGTATTTTATCTTTACTTTTTATCATGTCTATTTTATTATCTTGCAGCACTAGATGGAGGTGTCTGGGGGTGGCTGTACCTTTGTTCAGGTTGAATTGTTTTGAAGTAAAGCGCATACTCCATACTCTTCTGCTCATCTAATTTATTAACTTCCACAATCTATTATATTATTTTTGCACAATCAAAGGCAGGCATGGCCACCTTCATTTCACTATTATGTATTGTGTATGTATGTGACGATTAAACCTCTTGAAGTGCAGGTAAACATGGCATCTTAAGACATTCACAAATCTAGGCTCATCCACCTGATATTAAATACACTTGAATCACAAAGTTTCTTCACACACTTTAAAATGTTGTGGCAGACTTGTCACAAACAAATGTCTATAATAACACATACCTGGACCGGGCTGTTGTGAATCCAGCCCATCCAGTGAAGGCTTTAAGCACAGGACAGGTCCCGGCAGAAATAAACAACGTTTTCCAAAAGTAAATGATATTTATTATATGAAGGGGAATGAAACCTGTAAACACACACACAACAGGGAGAACAGCTGTGATCGCCTTGTCCGAGGTACTTCCTAGGTCACTGGTGAAGGTTATAACTGCATTGGGAGCCACACCGATCAGAGCAGTAAGTGTGGTGCGTCCTTTGTAATGACTGTACAGATGGGGTAAAGTCATCATGCCTGCAAAAAGAAAATCAATTGTAAATTGTATGAAGCACGATCTCAGGAGGCTCAATACAGAACCAAGTGTTTCACTGTAATGTACATGTACCTTATGTGACAAATAAAACAAAACCTTAATTCATTATATTGTTTAAAATATATAAATCAGTACTACTGAGTAATAATGCTAATCAGATCATATGTATGTGTAACGGTTGTGACAACGTCACCTTAAACTTCGATGCCCCGAGTGGGAGTCGAACCCCGGTCTCCCACGTTGCAGGCAGCAACACAGACCGCTATACCAAGAGGTGAATCCACTTCTAAGTACTGGGTCTATGCATCTTTTGAGGATGTGAGAGTGAGTTTAACCCATAGCACCGCTACTCACCCCAGCCCTTCTTGACTGCGCTTCACGATACCATCTGTTACACTCACCCTCTCAAACTCACTCCACTCCACCCAAGGCATCCGGGTCAATCGGCACCATTGTAACGGTTGTGACAACGTCACCTTAAACTTCGATGCCACGAGTGGGAGTCGAACCCCGGTCTCCCACGTCGCAGGCAGCAACACAGACCGCTATACCAAGAGGTGAATCCACTTCTAAGTACTGGGTCTATGCGTCTTTTGAGGATGTGAGAGTGAGTTTAACCCATAGCACCGCTACTCACCCCAGCCCTTCTTGACTGCGCTTCACGATACAATCCGTTACATATGTACAGAGTTGTAGTATTATTATGTACATTGATACAGCAGGTATAAAGACACTATGGTAGTAATACTGGCCAGCAGCGTAACTAGTAAGAGTAGGTAAGGGATATGTACAGATATAGATATAGTAGTATCTACAGATATGTAAAAGGATTATATGCAGTTATTTGTACAAACACATGTGGATATATATACAGTACATTAAGAATAAATATAATTAGGGTATACACAGCATTATTGTACATGCCATCATACACTTGCCATCCTTCTTCTTATTACTGTTTTGTGTCATCCAAAAATACTTTAATTTAGAGGTAATTCACACCATGACCATGTTACTATCACAAGATAGCGACTTAACAATAACAACAGGTAATGTTTTGTATTCTGGTCGTCACGAGACCGCCGGCCATCTTCGTATAACAGTTAGGGGACAACAAACAGGTTTCTAGATCAAATGTATGCGTTGAGCTGCGTTTTTATTACATATTTTATCACATTCTTGTTCATTTCATAACCTTATATAATACTTTCGATTTGGATTCTTGATTTTCGATTCTAGCTAACGTTACCTAACTAGTAGTAGTACCTAATGTTAGCCTGAATAAATGAATGATTGAAAACTTTATTTAACAGATTGCAGAATGGGTACAATACAGGACACAGGACCAACAATACAGGGTACAGGACCAACACACAATTGTTAAGGGGAAGCAGACCAGAGAAAGACGTTTGTCTTGTTTACATCAAGGTCCCCCATTTTCAATTCATAGTGGTGCCTGCCGTTAGCCTACCTGTTAATTATTGTTTATCATTGAGATCAAACTTACTGTATCAACTTCAGGCTTCAGCCACCTTCTCTTCTCTTTGTCGTCGGGAGGAAAGCGGTAATAAGATACCGTTTTGTTGACATCGTTGAACATTTATTGCAACACAGAACACAGAACTAACCAGTGGCGGACTGGGACACAAATTCAGCCCGGGACATTCAGACGCACCAGCCCACACACCGGCCCACGCACTGGCCCATGCACCGGCCCCGAAACCGGCCCACACAACGGCCGTTATGAAACACTTGTCCAGTATTAAACAACCCAAGGCTGTGGCTAAGGAGTCAACATCAGGGAGACCAAATCTACACACCGCCCCTAGATGTGCACTCATGCACAGTGCACACACACACACACACACACACACAGAGACACACACATACATATAACGTTACTTCCTGTCATTGGCATATGTTTTTTTTTTTTACTAACATCTTAGTGCCTCATTAGCCTAGGGATTAAGGATACATGAAGTATTAACTACACCATAATAATATTGAGGTTTTGATCCATAGAAAAGGTCTGTGCTACACAATTTCAGTTAGATTGGATTTATTGTCCTTTAATTTGGCACTCATGACATTAGTTGCTTGCCGTTTAATCAACATCGAAAGACCCCCCACTTCCTCCCAGACACCCATTCCAAGAGCTTGTTTTCTCTCTCTCTCTCTCTCTCTCTCTCTCTCTCTCTCTCTCTCTCTCTCTCTCTCTCTCTCTCTCTCTCTCTCTCTCTCTCTCTCTCTCTCTCTCTCTGTATGCGTCTCTCTGTGTGTGTGTGTGTGTGTGTGTGTCTCTCTCTCTCTGTGTCTCTCCCTCTCTCTGTGTGTCTCTCTCTGTGTCTCTCTTTCTGTGTCTCTCTCTCTCTTTCTCTCTCTGTCTGTCTGTCTGTCTGGACTGGGCTCTCTCTCTCCCCTCAGGGTCAGCTGTGCTGGACTGGGCGCTCTCTCTCCCCTCAGGGTCAGCTGTGCTGGACTGGGCGCTCTCTCTTTCCTCAGAGTCAACTGCATAAGAAGAACATCAGCAATCAATAATAATGGCTTGAATTCATACAGCGTTTTTCAGCCTTTTGAAAACACCCAAAGTAGTAGTAGTAGTAGTAGTAGTAGTAGTAGTAGTAGTAGTAGTAGTAGTAGTAGTAGTAGTAGTAGTAGTAGTAGTAGTAGTAGTAGTAGTAGTAGTAGTAGTAGTAGTAGTAGTTTATTCAGTCATCATCTCACACAATACAATATACACCATCATTTAACAATATTTGATTTTACAGTGACTGAGAAGGTACAGACTGAAGCAATGCTTATATAGCCTATGCCTGTCCTATATTCTTAACACAAATTAAAAATTAAGACTCCAAAACAGTATTCTAAAAGAAAATAGCAAAAGAAAAACAGTATTATTCACCCTTGTAGTTTTCAAAAATAGCTTTACAAACCATTTTCTTAAAAACCAAAAGCGAATTACTCATTCTTAACTGTATATCAGCATTGTTCCACAAAGCGCTTCACAGAAACCATCAAGCATTAACACTCACACAGTCATACGCTACTGGTGGTCGTGAGCAGCATCAGCAAACACAGCTTCCCTGTGGCAGACTGACGGAATCATGTCTGCTATTCAGCGCCAACCACCATCAACAACCTTCATAAATACATTCAACATTAATGGAATAGGCTAACTACCAACTTAGCTGTAGCAGTTAGCTGTTATATGCAATCACATTTGTTTAACTACGGGGTAGTAGTTGACCTAGTTGTTAGCTTAAGCTAGTTAGCTGTGGTTATCTACAAACATGTAGATGAGACTAATCGAGAACATGGCTAACTGTTGGGAATTCTAAGGTACATCTTATTTAAGCATGTAAAATGGCAACTAATCAATTCAATCAATTAGATTACCAATATTATATCAACATGAAAATTTGAAAGGGAACATAATAGTATTTTATTTGAGTATTTACTATTATAATATTAGTAGCCAATTAATTTGCAGCCCGTCCTAGGTTCTGATTGGCTCTCTAGGTTAGCACTTTAGCTTCTGATGCTGTGGTGGGCACTAGTCCTAACATTGCTAACTAAACTTTTAGTCAGAGAAAAAACGTCACGAGTCACGACTATTTACGTCCACGTGCTGTAAGGAATCAGGAATACGGAAAGCACATTGTCTTGTAATAGAATGACTGAAATCACTGCAAGAACTAGTATAGGCTAGCTAGCCCTCATGAACCGGCACACACCAACAGTAGAATATGCACTAGGCTACTGCACGCACCTGTCCTTCCACTTGAACTTCATCATCATTAGCAGCAGCAGCTACTCTAACGCCAGCCCTTCCTCTACTAAACATGTCTGTAATTTTAGAACATTGTTCTGCGTCTTTTACTAGCAATTCTAGCTTTTTCAGCTCCACCCTTTCTTTTTTTGCATTCTCCATTTCTGCGCTTCTAGGCCTACTCGCGGTTGGGAGGAAACGTGAATCTCATTCACTGATGTCTCATGTCTCATTCAAGACTGGCTAACAAAAGCATGTCTTTCACTTAACACCAAGAAAACAGTGTGTATGATGTTCACAAAGTCACCAGTAGAGGTCACTCACTCTAATGTGTTTCTGGGAGAGGCGGAGCTGGACATTGTACATTAATTCAAGTATCTTGGGGTCACATTGGACTCTACATTGACCTTCAAAAAGTAATGTGAAGAAAGTGACAAACACAGTCAAGTTTAACATCGAAAACTTCAGGCAGATCAGGCCCTGCCTGCCAGTTAATGCTGCAAGGATGTTTCTGCATTCAATGATTTTATCACACATCGAGTACTGTTTTATCAACTGGTCTCTTTCATATGTCACTACTCTTACACCAATAGAATTACTCTACAAAAAAGCCATAAAAGTATTTGATAGGAAACCAATTTCATTTCATCACTGTAATGTTTTAGAAAAACATAACATGCTAAGTTTCGAGAATTTCCAAGTTTTCAAATATACTTGCTTCATGTACAAGGTTCTGCATGGACTTGCCCCTCCCCCATTGAATGAGTTCATCCAACAGAAAGCAGACACTGGCATTACCACCAGGGCCATCAGTAGAGGGGACTGTAAGGTGCCTTTTCGGTATACTACCATTGCAAAAACTGTGTTCTCTGTTAAAAGTGGTAACTACTGGAATAGCCTACCAGTTGTGATTAGAGAGTGCCCTACATACTCCATGTTCAAGACCCATCTTAAACTGCATCTTAAGGCAAACCAGAACTGTGATCATTTTTAATCTGATTTAGTTTATGCAACTTGTTTATTGATTTATTGCCGGCCCACACACTGGCCCACACACCGGCCCACATAATGGCCCACACACCGGCCAACATACGGCCCACACACTGGCCCACACACTACACCGGCCCACACACTACACCGGCCCACACACCGGCCCACACACTGGCCCACACACTGGCCCACACACCGGTACACACACTGGCCCACATTAGTGGCCCATACACCGACTCACACACCGGCCCACACACCGGCCCACAGACTGGCCCACATTAGTGGCCCACACACCGACTCACACACTGGCCCACACACCGACTCACACACCGGCCCACACACCGGCCCACAGACTGGCCCACATACTGGCCCACACACCGGCCCACACACCGACCCACATACTGGCCCACACACCGGCACACACACTGGCCCACATTAGTGGCCCACACACCGACTCACACACTGGCCCACACACCGGCCCACAGACTGGCCCACATACTGGCCCACACACCGGCACACACACTGGCCCACATTAGTGGCCCACACACCGGCACACACACTGGCCCACACACCGGCACACACACTGGCCCACATTAGTGGCCCACACACCGACTCACACACTGGCCCACACACCGGCCCACAGACTGGCCCACATACCGGCCCACACACCGGCCCACACACCGTCCCACATACTGGCCCACACACCGGCCCACACACTGGCCCACATTAGTGGCCCACACACCGACTCACACACTGGCCCACACACTGGCCCACACACTGGCCCACACACCGGCCCACATTAGTGGCCCACACACTGGCCCACACACTGGCCCACAAAAAAAAAAAAAAAAAAAAAAAGTATAAAAAAAAAAGATTTTTTTTTTTTTTTTTTTTTTTTTTTGACCAGCCCACTTTGGTTCCGGCCCATCGGGATTCGTCCCGAACGTCCCGATTGCCAGTCCGCCACTGGAACTAACTGACTACTTACCGGAGCCCGGCTTCCTGGGTTGTTGTGATCACATGACTGACAAAGCCGTGCAGTGATAGGCCAGAAGTCAGTTCGATTGCATCCAGGCTCGATTGCTTATCCTGTCTGGGTAACCCGGATGATGGTTTTTTACATCGAATTCCATACACCGCAATTATGCATTGAATTTTTTACATTGAATTTTATACACCGCAATTATGCATCGAATTTTTTTACATTGAATTTTATTATGCATTCGAATTTTTTACATCGAATTTTAAACACTGAATTTTTATTTCGCATAGGTAAATTCTGAGCAAAAAAATCAGATACATGATTTTCAAAGTAATTATTTGCAATGCTATAAATTCGGTGTCTGAAAAAATTCAGATACATGTTTTCAAAGTATTTATTTTCAATGCTATAAATTCGGTGTCTGAAAAAATTCAGATACATGTTTTCAAAGTAATTATTTCCAATGCTATAAATGCGGTGTCTGATAAAATTCAAATACTTCTGGCACTCATTTGCTTCCATAATCCTGTGTCCGACTGAGGTAAACCCCCAAAGCACGGACAGGACACGACAGATGAAGGCTCGCCTCTAACCCACTAGTGTGAGGAGGCGGATGAAACGCCTGAATCACAATATCCCTGGAGCGAAAAGAGCTCCGGATATTCTTTGGCACGAAGACTGGATTAGGCCTCAGAGTCGCACCGCTATTGGCCCGAATAGACAGGCACTCAGGCCGCACCGAGAGAGCACACAGCTCACCCACGCGTTTAGCGGAGGTGATGGCCAAAAAAGAACGCGGTCTTCAAGACAGCAGATCCAATGGCGCCTGCTCAAGAGGCTCAAACGGGGCCTCCGACAACCGGCCCAGGACCAGTTGGAGGTCCCACTCGGAGATAGAGAACGTTCCACAGGCTTGAGACGCAGAGCGCCAAGCAGGAACGTCCGACGAGAGGGTGGCTAAACAACGTTGTGTTGTCCGTCCTGACCAAAACACGCTTGCCCACCACAAGGTGGTTGAGCCGTTTGAGGACCAGAAGGACTGCCTTCAATCCCAACACATTGAATGTAGCGCAGACCGGGCAGCATGGCAGCTGCCCCCTACTGCGTTGGTCCGACACGTCCCCACCCCCATCCCATGAGGGAGGCGTCAGTGAAGACCGTGCCGTGTGACAGCCTGCTGCCCAAGGGGACCCCGCAGGTGAGGGCACCAGACCCTCCCCAGAAGACGAGGTCCCCCAGTACTGACATGGGAACCTTCAGCCGCTTCCATATGTCTCCGGGTCCATTTCAATACTGGAAAAAACCACCTCTGCATCCTCCCCATGAAGAGGAGGCCAAGAGGGACCCCAGCAGCAGGCGCATCACGGACAGCGTCATAACCGTCCTAGGACGGAACCTCCCCGAGCGCGCCGAGAACCCAACCACTCGCCGCCGCTCCGTGAGGGATGCCCATATAGACCTTGAGCTTAGAAAAAGCCCAAGTACTCCACCCGTTGAGTAGAGGAGAACTCTACTTCCAGTCTACAGCAAAACCCAGGCTGGTGAGACACCACCTGCCTGGTATGAGACCTGGCGATCTACCCTGACCGGCCAAGGACCAGAACGTCGTCCAGGGCAGAATACAATTCGTAACCCCTGACGACGCAGAGGCCCCAGCGCGGTCTCTACGCACTTGGTGAAGATGCGGGGAGCCAGAGAGTAGCCGAACGGCAACCTCTCAAAGCCCTGCAAAGGAAGCATAGGTAAGCGAATACGCATCCTACAGGTCTATGGAGGAGAACCAGGCCCCCACCTGACAGCGTCTAACAGGTGGGAGACGGTCAACATTCTGAACCTTCTATGGGACAGGTCCAGTATGGGTCTGACACCCCCCCCCCCGATTTCTCGGGCACCAGAGAATACCGGGAGGAAACGCCACGCATCACGTCCTCCTTTGGGACCACGACGATGGCTTGCTTCGCCCACAGAGATTGGATCTCGTCGGCCAGAGCTGTCACTGCTGTTGACCCCGACAATAGGGTCTGTACCAAACCTGAAAACGGGTGGGGTTGTGTAAACACAAGTCTCCGCCTCAGCGTTCTCTCCATCCACCTCGACATAATTTTATGGCACTGCTGTAGCCATATGTGATGATAATCCCAAGCGCACCCGCCGCCACTTGGCGCTGGTCCGCCAGGAACCGTAAATAGGCGGCCCGGTCCCACCCGCTGTGCGTTGCCAACCCTGGACTAGCCAACCGCGCATGCAGGGTGTCTTGCGGAGTCGGGATATCGGACCCTGACACTACCAACGAGGCAATCACACCCAAGGGGGGACCCCGACAGAAAGTGCCGGTTTGATACGGGGGAAGCTGACATCACACTGGGTGACAAAAGCTCCCCCACTGAACACCTCCCCGGTATGGATTGCTGAGGAACTGTTCTACAGCTGGACATGCAAGGTGTGAGGTCCCCACACTGCCCAATAGGGTGGGTTCCTACACACCGTAGCCCTGCAGTGATATTACTACCACCCAAATCACGCGCGCCTGTCTGACCACCGCCGGTCTTCCGGCCGTGGGAGGCACTAACGTGATACCCGGCCTGGCGAGGGCGGGGCTGGGGGAACTCACGCTGCAACCCCAAGGGCCTCGAGCTCCCCCGCTGACAACCTTTGTTGTTGACAGACACAACACCAGGCTCACCAAACACAGACGCAGAATGTGTGGCGTGGGAGCCGCTTGACAGCACAACATTCTCACGGACAGACCCAGGCCTAGCCAGCAACTGGGTGTCAGCCCCTGTCCCCATGAGAAGCGAAATGTGGGGCCGCTTGCGCTTCATTGAAGGCACGCGGCCCGCAGCCAAAGGAAACAAATTAGAGCCCTTATCCCGCTGGTGTTGGGGCGGGGAGTGACCGGAGAGCGAGCTAGACACAGCTAGACGGCAACAGGTTTTTAGGGCGCGCTCATCTAATGTAGCCGATCCCTCGTGGTGGCTGCAGACAAAAGACTACTACTAGTGAAGCACTGCCTCACTAGTAGGCATGCAGCAACCTCCACTGTGGTGTGCACCCATGAAGGGGTAAATGAATAAATGAACGAAAACTCCACTAACACACTGCAAAATGGGCTAGCCCATACACACAAATGTTAAGGGGATGCAGACCAGAGAAAAACACCAGTCCCGCACACAATTCATAGATTAACAAAAAGCACACCAGCCCTAGGCCTCAGCCCATCCACCCATGAAAATGGTAAACAAGCCCCCGTCAAAACTCCCACCATTAGACACCGATTGACCGGCAGCATGAATGGTTAAGAGGAGGGGAGACCTTTTAGTAAAGACGGCCCTCGGCGGGGAACAAGAACGGAGACCCAGCATTGTAGCATTAGCATTAGCCGCACACACTAGGATAGCTAGGAAAACACCCAAAACAGAGTCATGACAGATTCAGATTCAGATTACTTTATTCGCCATTTTATACAGGTACAAAATGGAACGTGATTTGACATTACAGTGCATACTTTTTTCACAATTAAGAACAATACAACAGTAAATAAATAATTTTAAGTATAGTGCAAGACAGGACAGAACAGTGAGACAACAATAAGACTGTGAAAGTGTGGTGGTTGGGGACATGGATACAGTGCAACACAAAGTTCAAGTCCAGAAGTCCAGCCCTAGCAGCTCGCCATAGAGGTAGGGGGGGGGAGCAGGGGGACACCTGACTCGTTTACCAGGCGAGCTGCTGAGGGGAAGAAACTCAGTCTGTGGCGGGACTTTAGTGTCTTGGGCAGCCGTAGCCGCCTGCCGTGGGGGAGCATGTTGAAGAGGTTGTGACCCGGGTGGGCGGGGTCCGCCATGATCTTCCTCGCCCTCCTCAAGGCCCTGGTGGAGTGTAGGGACTCGAGGGAGGGAAGGGGGCAGCCGATCACCCTCTCCGCCGAGCGTATCACCCGCTGCAGCTTGGCCTTGTCTCTGACCGTGGCTGCAGGGAACCAGGTGATGATGGAGAGGGTGAGGATGGACTGGATGATGGCGGTGTAAAACTGTACCATCATGGACCTCGGCAGCCTGAACTTCCTCAGCTGACGTAGGAAGTACATCCTCTTCCGGGCCTTTTTATTGAGAGCGATGGTGTTCAGCTCCCATTTCAGGTCCCGGGAGAGTGTCATGCCGAGGAAGCGGCAGGACTCCACAGAGGCCACCGGGGTGCCTCCCAGAATGATCGGGGTGGGGGGGGGTTGCCTTCCGCCTGAAGTCCACTACCATCTCCACTGTTTTCTGGATGTTGAGGTCCAGGTTGTTGCAGCTGCACCAGCTCAGCAACCTCTCGATCTCCCTCCTGTAGGCGGACTCGTCCCCCCTGGATATGAGACCCACCAGGGTGGTGTCGTCCGCAAACTTCAGGAGTTTGACCGAGGGGTCACAAGTGACTTGGAGACTTGTGTGTCTTGGAGATTTGTGTGACTGGGAGACTCATGTGACTTGGAGACTTGTGTGTCTGGGAGACTTGTGTGACTGGGAGACTCATGTGACTTGTGTGACTTGGAGACTTGTGTGACTGAGACTCATGTGACTGGGAGACTTGTGTGTCTGGGAGACTTGTGTGACTGGGAGACTCGTGTGACTTGTGTGACTGGGAGACTCGTGTGACTGGGAGACGTGGTAAATACACAGGTCACAACATGTTTACAGGAACGTTTGGGAGTTGTATTTTGATTGTATATTTCCTGACTGTAGTGAACTAGGCTAGCTAAGCTGCATGTTAGCCTGGCACAATGAATGGAAGCGGACATGACTGGGAGCTAACAGCTAACAGGGGAGCTAACAGAGGAGCTAACAGGGGAGCTAAAGAGGCTAACAGGGGAGCTAACAGGGGAGCTAACAGGGGAGCTAAAGAGGCTAACAGGGGAGCTAACAGGGGAGCTAACAGCTAACAGGGGGGCTAACAGGGGAGCTAACAGGGGAGCTAACAGAACAGGGGGAAGTTAACAGCGGAGCTAACAGGGGAGCTAAAGAGGCTAACAGGGGAGCTAACAGGGGAGCTAAGAGGCTAACAGGGAGCTAACAGGGGAGCTAACAGGGGAGCTAACAGCCACAGCTAAAGAGGCTAACATGGGGAGCTAACAGGGGAGCTAACAGGGGAGCTAAAGAGGCTAACAGGGGAGCTAGCAGGGGAGCTAACAGGGGAGCTAACAGGGGAGCTAACAGCTGCAGCTAAAGAGGCTAACTGGGGAGCTAACAGGGGAGCTAACAGGGGAGCTAAAGCGGCTAACAGGGAGCTAACAGGGGAGCTAACAGGGTGAGCTAAAGAGGCTAACAGGGGAGCTACTAACTAAGTCTCTGCTTCAGAAAGGTTTAGCCCAATATACAGAATAGCTAATTGTACAATGATCTGCTTATATAAGTACACATATCATCTAATGAAATATTAAGTGTTTTATAGACAACTTTATACAGCTAACTTTATACAGTTTAAAGGAACTTCCGGCATCAACATGGACGGTCGCATTTTACCCAGCTCCCGTAACCAACGCAACAGATCAACAACAAAAAAGTATTTTGCGCATTTTTCTACTTTCCCTCCTGTGGATTATGGGACTTGTACCTGAATTCACAACTCAAGCAACAACTCCAGACAGAAGAGGAGGGTAGCAAAAACGCAAATCAGCAGTCCCATTGCGACTTCTACTTGTTAACGGGCATGGAGAGGAAACATCCAGCATTCGGAGCCACGACTATCCACACTGTACTTACTGTGAATCCGGAACGAAAGAAATTACCCCGACAGGCAAGTGTAATAAGAGATCAATGTTTTTATTATATCTGCTCATGTCGGGTGACATACATCAGAACCCTGGTCCCGTAATGACACGGAACCAGAGACTACAGTTAGATCTGCTGACCCAAGAAGCGGCAGCCAGCATCGCCAGCACAAACAGATCAACTGCTACACACACAGACAGCGGCTAACGACATGATCAACGGCAACATTCCTCCTCTACACCTCTGCAAAAGAAACCACGAGAGGCCACAGCCGAGAGGGAAGGAACCGGGTTT
Source organism: Notolepis coatsorum (assembly GCF_963971535.1). Classification (NCBI taxonomy): domain Eukaryota; kingdom Metazoa; phylum Chordata; class Actinopteri; order Aulopiformes; family Paralepididae; genus Notolepis; species Notolepis coatsorum. The sequence continues at coordinate 197,775,914 of NC_140169.1, read as the reverse complement.
CACAACCACCCCCCCCCCCCCCCCCCCCCCCCCCCCCCCCCCCCCCCCCCCCCCCCCAGCAACCTCTCGATCTCCCTCTGTAGGCGGACTCGTTCCCCCCTGGATATGAGACCCACCAGGGTGGTGTCGTCCGCAAACTTCAGGAGTTTGACCGAGGGGTCACAAGTGACTTGGAGACTTGTGTGTCTTGGAGAATTTGGGTGGACTGGAGACTCATGTGACTTGGAGACTTGTGTGTCTGGAGACTTGTGTGACTGGGAGACTCATGTGACTTGTGTGACTTGGAGACTTGTGTGACTGAGACTCATGTGACTGGGAGACTTGTGTGTCTGGGAGACTTGTGTGACTGGGAGACTCGTGTGACTTGTGTGACTGGGAGACTCGTGTGACTGGGAGACGTGGTAAATACACAGGTCACAACATGTTTACAGGAACGTTTGGGAGTTGTATTTTGATTGTATATTCCTGACTGTAGTGAACTAGGCTAGCTAAGCTGCATGTTAGCCTGGCACAATGAATGGAAGCGGACATGACTGGGAGCTAACAGCTAACAGGGGAGCTAACAGAGGAGCTAACAGGGGAGCTAAAGAGGCTAACAGGGGAGCTAACAGGGGAGCTAACAGGGGAGCTAAAGAGGCTAACAGGGGAGCTAACAGGGGAGCTAACAGCTAACAGGGGGGCTAACAGGGAGCTAACAGGGGAGCTAACAGGGGAGCTAAAGAGGCTAACAGGGGAGCTAACAGGGGAGTTAACAGCGGAGCTAACAGGGGAGCTAAAGAGGCTAACAGGGGAGCTAACAGGGGAGCTAAAGAGGCTAACAGGGGAGCTAACAGGGGAGCTAACAGGGGAGCTAACAGCCACAGCTAAAGAGGCTAACAGGGGAGCTAACAGGGGAGCTAACAGGGGAGCTAAGAGGCTAACAGGGGAGCTAGCAGGGAGCTAACAGGGGAGCTAACAGGGGAGCTAACAGCTGCAGCTAAAGAGGCTAACTGGGGAGCTAACAGGGGAGCTAACAGGGGAGCTAAAGCGGCTAACAGGGGAGCTAACAGGGGAGCTAACAGGGGAGCTAAAGAGGCTAACAGGGGAGCTACTAACTAAGTCTCTGCTTCAGAAAGGTTTAGCCCAATATACAGAATAGCTAATTGTACAATGATCTGCTTATATAAGTACACATATCATCTAATGAAATATTAAGTGTTTTATAGACAACTTTATACAGCTAACTTTATACAGTTTAAAGGAACTTCCGGCATCAACATGGACGGTCGCATTTTACCCAGCTCCCGTAACCAACGCAACAGATCAACAACAAAAAAGTATTTTGCGCATTTTCTACTTTCCCTCCTGTGGATTATGGACTTGTACCTGAATTCACAACTCAAGCAACAACTCCAGACAGAAGAGGAGGGTAGCAAAAACGCAAATCAGCAGTCCCATTGCGACTTCTACTTGTTAACGGGCATGGAGAGGAAACATCCAACATTCGGAGCCACGACTATCCACACTGTACTTACTGTGAATCCGGAACGAAAGAAATTACCCCCGACAGGCAAGTGTAATAAGAGATCAATGTTTTTATTATATCTGCTCATGTCGGGTGACATACATCAGAACCCTGGTCCCGTAATGACACGGAACCAGAGACTACAGTTAGATCTGCTGACCCAAGAAGCGGCAGCCAGCATCGCCAGCACAACAGATCAACTGCTACACACACAGACAGCGGCTAACGACATGATCAACGGCAACATTCCTCCTCTACCACCTCTGCAAAAGAAACCACGAGAGGCCACAGCGAGAGGGAAGGAACCGGGTTTCACAACCACCACCCCCCCCCCCCCCCCCCCCCCCACATTGCGGGCTTTCACACAGAGGAATACAAACTCTAGCAAAGGACAAAGGATCACCCCCTCCCCCCCTCCCCACTCACGGCACAAACAGCAACAACGCCCCCCCTCCCCCCACCACAGGACAGGACACAAATGAACAGAGTTACCTCAAGTGTGACGACATCAATCTGATTACCAGCAAAAATGGACTTCACATATTCCATCTTAATACAAATAGCCTGAAACCTAAACAGTTGTTTTTAAACGGTAAGGCTAACATATTGTGTTTCACAGAAACAAAATTAGACTCATCTGTACAGGATCCAGAGATTGAAATTGAAAACTACTCAATAGTCAGGAGGGATAGAAATCAGTATGGAGGTGGCGTCTGTGTGTATATACACAAGGATACCAAATACATCAACCTTAACCATGATGAAATTGAAACTGTTTCGATTGAAATCTTATTAGACAGGGCGAAACCAGTACTAGTAGGCACAATCTATAGACCACCAGAACAGAGTGGCTTTTATGACACACTTGATGGGTGTTTAGCTGGGGTGGAGGGGGTAGAAAAAATTCTTATTGGGGACTGGAACACGGATATGCTGCGTAAAGCAGCACCCGTCTTCAAGGCCTTCAGTAGATTTTCTGATCTGCACGGTTTCAGCCAGCTAATCACCCAACCCACAAGGGTATGTGATTCGACACAAACCACCATTGACCTCATTTTGACCTCTGACAAGTCAATGATCAGGTTAAGTGATCATTATATGATTTTCTGTACCCGCAAAAAGCTAAAACAGAAGGCCGGCTGTCACAAAACAGAAGTGTGACAGAAGTGTGACTTGTGTGACAGAAGTATCCCAGTCACACAAGTCTCCCAGTCACACAAGTCTCCCAGTCACACAAGTCTCCAAGTCACACAAGTCACACAAGTCACACAAGTCACACGAGTCTCCCAGTCACACAAGTCTCCCAGTCACACAAGTCTCCCAGTCACATGAGTCTCCAAGTCACACAAGTCACACAAGTCACATGAGTCTCCCAGTCACACAAGTCTCCCAGTCACACAAGTCTCCCAGTCACACAAGTATCCAAGTCACACAAGTCACACAAGTCTCCCAGTCACACAAGTCTCCCAGTCACACAAGTCTCCCAGTCACACAAGTCTCCAAGTCACACAAGTCTCCAAGTCACACAAGTCACACGAGTCTCCAAGTCACACAAGTCTCCAAGTCACACAAGTCTCCAAGTCACACAAGTCACACGAGTCTCCAAGTCACACAAGTCTCCAAGTCACACAAGTCACACAAGTCTCCAAGTCACACAAGTCTCCAAGTCAGACGAGTCTCCAAGTCACACGAGTCTCCAAGTCACACAAGTCTCCAAGTCACACAAGTCTCCAAGTCACACAAGTCTCCCAGTCACATGAGTCTCCCAGTCACAAGTGACTTGGAGACTTGTGTGTCTTGGAGATTTGTGTGACTGGGAGACTCATGTGACTTGTGTGACTTGGAGATTTGTGTGACTGAGACTCATGTGACTGGGAGACTTGTGTGACTGGGAGACTTGTGTGACTGGGAGACTCGTGTGACTTGTGTGACTGGGAGACTCGTGTGACTTGTGTGACTGGGAGACGTGGTAAATACACAGGTCACAACACAGGTCACAACATGTTTACAGGAACATTTGGGAGTTGTATTTTGATTGTATATTTCCTGACTGTAGTGAACTAGGCTAGCTAAGCTGCATGTTAGCCTAGCACAATGAATGGAAGCGGACATGACTGGGAGCTAACAGGGGAGCTAACAGAGGAGCTAACAGGGGAGCTAAAGAGGCTAACAGGGGAGCTAACAGGGGAGCTAACAGGGGAGCTAAAGAGGCTAACAGGGGAGCTAACAGGGGAGCTAACAGCTAACAGGGGGGCTAACAAGGGAGCTAACAGGGGAGCTAACAGGGGAGCTAAAGAGGCTAACAGGGGAGCTAACAGGGAGTTAACAGGGGAGCTAACAGGGGAGCTAAAGAGGCTAACAGGGGAGCTAACAGGGGAGCTAAAGAGGCTAACAGGGGAGCTAACAGGGGAGCTAACAGGGGAGCTAACAGCTGCAGCTAAAGAGGCTAACAGGGGAGCTAATAGGGGAGATAACAGGGGAGCTAAAGAGGCTAACAGGGGAGCTAACAGGGGAGCTAACAGGGGAGCTAAATAGGCTAACAGGGGAGCTAACAGGGGAGCTAACAGGGGAGCTAACAGCTAACAGGGGAGCTAACAGCAGCAGCTAAAGAGGCTAACAGGGGAGCCTAGGCATCATTGGGACAGGTCTCTGCTCATCAGCAAGGACAGGTATTGCTTTGGGGAGAAAGTATATCATCTATCACTACTGCCACCGAGTGTGGGAGGGTGCGGGTAGTATTAGGAGAAGTGTGGGTGTGTGGGGAATTACTGCGAGTCGCCCTGGAGGGCAAGAAGGACCAGCGCACTACCCCTAGGTTAGTAAATCCTAGGCCCCAACCACTCCCTCTGCTAAAGCTCCACTCTAATACTCCTGCACTAAAGTCGGGGATTCAGTTGGACTCAGATCTGCTGCGTTCCCCCCTACCTGGTGACAGTGTACATCTACTCTCATAAAGTAGGGATAATCCACCCTGCTACACAAACATCTCAAAACAAACTGGTCAGACTACTGCTTGACCTTACTCCTAGAACCCACCTCACCCCTGCCCACTTTGACAACCTAGGATGGCTTAGAGTAGACGACAGAGTACAGCAACTTGCAATGGGCCTGGTCTACAAGATACACTATACGACCAAGGTACCTATGTCAAAATACTTCCAAAAGGTCAGTGAATACCACGACCACAACACCAGAGGGAGCTCCACAAATCATGTTAAACCCAGATTCGGCTCAAACAGGGACTAAACACGTTTTGCAATTATGCCACATCAATGTGGAACGCCCTACCCAAAGATGTAAAGGAATGTGAATCACTACCCACTTTCAAAACCACTCTCAAAGAACACCTACGGAAGACTGCAATTCGAAACTGGCCCCTGTAAATGTCCTAACCCAACCCCCTCCAATGTACAGTAAATTACCAAACATGGTTTTGTCAATATTCCAATGTACAGTTGTGCTTGTACAGTTGTACAGTGTTCCCCACCCACCCCTCCTACCCAACCTACCCAACCCCCCCACCCCACCCACCCAACCACCTCCAATGTACAGTCCCCGCCCCCACCCACCCAACCCCCCCCCCCCCCACCCCACCGAATGTACGGTTCTACGTCAAATGTATATACTCTCTTTTCTAGACTCTTTTTGTATCACAAACAGTACTGTATTTGCTAATCTGGTATGTCATAAATGTATAGATGTAGCAGTGTGTATTTATTATTTTTATGTCTTTTAATCTACATTTATTTTGATTTAATTACTGGACTGTCATTATTGTTATTATTATTTCTGTCATTGTCCTGTGATTTATCATTGATTTTTACTGTTACTGTATTGTTTGTCTAGTTTCATGTTAGAAAAAAGAAAAGAAAAAACATTTGTTCAAAAAAAAAATATGTAGCAGTGTGTGTCTATCTGTATGTCACTGTTGTCACATGTCATGTTATGATGAATTGAAAATGGGGGACCCTGATGTAAACAAGACGAACGTATTTCTCTGGTCTGCAGTGTGTATTGAGCTGTACTGTATTGTACCCATTCTGCAATCTGTTAATAAAGTTTTCAATCAATCAATCAATCAATCAAAACCGTGGTCAGTCTGTGCGGAGACGCAAGGAAGGGCAGGGTTGCCAGATAGGATTAACAATATCCGAACCGGCCAGTCTTATCAAAGGTATGCCAAATGGCGTCCTCACTCTCAAATCTGGCAACACTGATTAACAGCTGCGTTGCATTGTGGGGATCCCCCCCCACAATGCATTGGGGTTTCAAATTTTTTATTGACGCGGGCGGTACAGAGATTACGTCGTACGAGTCGCCAACTGTTGCTTCTCTCTCAGGTAATTTATGCAACACAGATATATTTGATCATTTATAAGTAATACCACTTTGATTGATTGATTGATTGAAAACTTTATTAACAGATTGCAGAATGGGTACAATACCCCCCCCCCCCCCCCCCACATTGCGGGCTTTCACACAGAGGAATACAAACTCTAGCAAAGGACAAAGGATCACCCCCTCCCCCCCTCCCCACTCACGGCACAAACAGCAACAACGCCCCCCCTCCCCCCACCACAGGACAGGACACAAATGAACAGAGTTACCTCAAGTGTGACGACATCAATCTGATTACCAGCAAAAATGGACTTCACATATTCCATCTTAATACAAATAGCCTGAAACCTAAACAGTTGTTTTTAAACGGTAAGGCTAACATATTGTGTTTCACAGAAACAAAATTAGACTCATCTGTACAGGATCCAGAGATTGAAATTGAAAACTACTCAATAGTCAGGAGGGATAGAAATCAGTATGGAGGTGGCGTCTGTGTGTATATACACAAGGATACCAAATACATCAACCTTAACCATGATGAAATTGAAACTGTTTCGATTGAAATCTTATTAGACAGGGCGAAACCAGTACTAGTAGGCACAATCTATAGACCACCAGAACAGAGTGGCTTTTATGACACACTTGATGGGTGTTTAGCTGGGGTGGAGGGGGTAGAAAAAATTCTTATTGGGGACTGGAACACGGATATGCTGCGTAAAGCAGCACCCGTCTTCAAGGCCTTCAGTAGATTTTCTGATCTGCACGGTTTCAGCCAGCTAATCACCCAACCCACAAGGGTATGTGATTCGACACAAACCACCATTGACCTCATTTTGACCTCTGACAAGTCAATGATCAGGTTAAGTGATCATTATATGATTTTCTGTACCCGCAAAAAGCTAAAACAGAAGGCCGGCTGTCACAAAACAGAAGTGTGACAGAAGTGTGACTTGTGTGACAGAAGTATCCCAGTCACACAAGTCTCCCAGTCACACAAGTCTCCCAGTCACACAAGTCTCCAAGTCACACAAGTCACACAAGTCACACAAGTCACACGAGTCTCCCAGTCACACAAGTCTCCCAGTCACACAAGTCTCCCAGTCACATGAGTCTCCAAGTCACACAAGTCACACAAGTCACATGAGTCTCCCAGTCACACAAGTCTCCCAGTCACACAAGTCTCCCAGTCACACAAGTATCCAAGTCCACAAGTCACACAAGTCTCCCAGTCACACAAGTCTCCCAGTCACACAAGTCTCCCAGTCACACAAGTCTTCAAGTCACACAAGTCTCCAAGTCACACAAGTCACACGAGTCTCCAAGTCACACAAGTCTCCAAGTCACACAAGTCTCCAAGTCACACAAGTCACACGAGTCTCCAAGTCACACAAGTCTCCAAGTCACACAAGTCACACAAGTCTCCAAGTCACACAAGTCTCCAAGTCAGACGAGTCTCCAAGTCACACGAGTCTCCAAGTCACACAAGTCTCCAAGTCACACAAGTCTCCAAGTCACACAAGTCTCCCAGTCACATGAGTCTCCCAGTCACAAGTGACTTGGAGACTTGTTGTCTTGGAGATTTGTGTGACTGGGAGACTCATGTGACTTGTGTGACTTGGAGATTTGTGTGACTGAGACTCATGTGACTGGGAGACTTGTGTGACTGGGAGACTTGTGTGACTGGGAGACTCGTGTGACTTGTGTGACTGGGAGACTCGTGTGACTTGTGTGACTGGGAGACGTGGTAAATACACAGGTCACAACATGTTTACAGGAACATTTGGGAGTTGTATTTTGATTGTATATTTCCTGACTGTAGTGAACTAGGCTAGCTAAGCTGCATGTTAGCCTAGCACAATGAATGGAAGCGGACATGACTGGGAGCTAACAGGGAGCTAACAGAGGAGCTAACAGGGGAGCTAAAGAGGCTAACAGGGGAGCTAACAGGGGAGCTAACAGGGGAGCTAAAGAGGCTAACAGGGGAGCTAACAGGGAGCTAACAGCTAACAGGGGGGCTAACAAGGGAGCTAACAGGGGAGCTAACAGGGGAGCTAAAGAGGCTAACAGGGGAGCTAACAGGGGAGTTAACAGGGGAGCTAACAGGGGAGCTAAAGAGGCTAACAGGGGAGCTAACAGGGGAGCTAAAGAGGCTAACAGGGGAGCTAACAGGGGAGCTAACAGGGGAGCTAACAGCTGCAGTAAAGAGGCTAACAGGGGAGCTAATAGGGGAGATAACAGGGAGCTAAGAGGCTAACAGGGGAGCTAACAGGGGAGCTAACAGGGGAGCTAAATAGGCTAACAGGGGAGCTAACAGGGGAGCTAACAGCTAACAGGGAGCTAACAGCAGCAGCTAAAGAGGCTAACAGGGGAGCCTAGGCATCATTGGGACAGGTCTCTGCTCATCAGCAAGGACAGGTATTGCTTTGGGGAGAAAGTATATCATCTATCACTACTGCCACCGAGTGTGGGAGGGTGCGGGTAGTATTAGGAGAAGTGTGGGTGTGTGGGGAATTACTGCGAGTCGCCCTGGAGGGCAAGAAGGACCAGCGCACTACCCCTAGGTTAGTAAATCCTAGGCCCCAACCACTCCCTCTGCTAAAGCTCCACTCTAATACTCCTGCACTAAAGTCGGGGATTCAGTTGGACTCAGATCTGCTGCGTTCCCCCTACCTGGTGACAGTGTACATCTACTCTCATAAAGTAGGGATAATCCACCCTGCTACACAAACATCTCAAACAAACTGGTCAGACTACTGCTTGACCTTACTCCTAGAACCCACCTCACCCCTGCCCACTTTGACAACCTAGGATGGCTTAGAGTAGACGACAGAGTACAGCAACTTGCAATGGGCCTGGTCTACAAGATACACTATACGACCAAGGTACCTATGTCAAAATACTTCCAAAAGGTCAGTGAATACCACGACCACAACACCAGAGGGAGCTCCACAAATCATGTTAAACCCAGATTCGGCTCAAACAGGGACTAAACACGTTTTGCAATTATGCCACATCAATGTGGAACGCCCTACCCAAAGATGTAAAGGAATGTGAATCACTACCCACTTTCAAACCACTCTCAAAGAACACCTACGGAAGACTGCAATTCGAACTGGCCCCTGTAATGTCCTAACCCAACCCCCTCCAATGTACAGTAAATTACCAAACATGGTTTTGTCAATATTCCAATGTACAGTTGTGCTTGTACAGTTGTACAGTGTTCCCCACCCACCCTCCTACCCAACCTACCCAACCCCCCCACCCCACCCACCCCACCACCTCCAATGTACAGTCCCCGCCCCCACCCACCCAACCCCCCCCCCCACCCCACCTAAGTACGGTTCTACGTCAAATGTATATACTCTCTTTTCTAGACTCTTTTTGTATCACAAACAGTACTGTATTTGCTAATCTGGTATGTCATAAATGTATAGATGTAGCAGTGTGTATTTATTATTTTTATGTCTTTTAATCTACATTTATTTTGATTTAATTACTGGACTGTCATTATTGTTATTATTATTTCTGTCATTGTCCTGTGATTTATCATTGATTTTTACTGTTACTGTATTGTTTGTCTAGTTTCATGTTAGAAAAAAGAAAAGAAAAAACATTTGTTCAAAAAAAAAATATGTAGCAGTGTGTGTCTATCTGTATGTCACTGTTGTCACATGTCATGTTATGATGAATTGAAAATGGGGGACCCTGATGTAAACAAGACGAACGTATTTCTCTGGTCTGCAGTGTGTATTGAGCTGTACTGTATTGTACCCATTCTGCAATCTGTTAATAAAGTTTTCAATCAATCAATCAATCAATCAAAACCGTGGTCAGTCTGTGCGGAGACGCAAGGAAGGGCAGGGTTGCCAGATAGGATTAACAATATCCGAACCGGCCAGTCTTATCAAAGGTATGCCAAATGGCGTCCTCACTCTCAAATCTGGCAACACTGATTAACAGCTGCGTTGCATTGTGGGGATCCCCCCCCCACAATGCATTGGGGTTTCAAATTTTTTATTGACGCGGGCGGTACAGAGATTACGTCGTACGAGTCGCCAACTGTTGCTTCTCTCTCAGGTAATTTATGCAACACAGATATATTTGATCATTTATAAGTAATACCACTTTGATTGATTGATTGATTGAAAACTTTATTAACAGATTGCAGAATGGGTACAATACAGTACAGCTCAATACACACAATTGTTAAGGGGATGCAGACCAGAGAAAGACTTTCGTCTTGTTTACATCAGGGTCCCCCATTTTCAATTCATCAGGACATATATGACATACATGACATACAGATAGTCAGTACTGCTACATCTATACATTTATGACATACCAGATTTGCAAATACAGTACTGTTTGTGATACAGAAGGAGTCAGGAAAAGGGAGTATATACATTTGACGTAGAAACTGTACATTGGAGGAGGTTGGGTGGGGGGGGGTTGGGTACACTGGGATATTTACAACCATACTGGGTAATCTACATTGGAGGTGGTTGGGGGGGGGGGGGGGGGGGGGGCACACTGTATATACAAGCAACACTGTACATTGAGGGGGGGGGGGAGACACTGTACAAACAAACAAAATTGTACATTGGACTATTGACAAAACCATACTAGGTAAATGACTGTACATTGGAGGGGGTTGGGTTAGGATATTTACAGGGGCCAGTGTTGAATTGCAGTCTCCCGTAGGTGTCCCTTGAGAGAGGTTTTGAAAGTGGGTAGTGATCCACATTCCTTTACAGCTTTGGGTAGGGCGTTCCACATTGATGTGGCATAATTGCGAAACGTGTTTAGTCCCTTATTTGAGCCGAATCTGGGTTTAACATGATTTGTGGAGCTCCCTCTGGTGTTGTGATCGTGGTATTCACTGACCTTTGGGAAGTATTTTGACATGTACATGGGTACCTTGGTCGTGTAGTGTATCTTGTAGACCAGGCCCATTGCAAGTTGCTGTACTCTGTCGTCTACTCTAAGCCATCCTAGGTTGTCAAAGTGGGCAGGGGTGAGGTGGGTTCTAGGAGTAAGGTCAAGCAGTAGTCTGACCAGTTTGTTTTGAGATGTTTGTAATTTTGTTTTTAGCGCCTTTGAGGTGCTTTGGTACCATGAGGTGCAAGCATAGTCGTAGTACCCCTGAATGAGTGCTCCTGCCAGAGTCTTCAGGGTATTCTTGTTTACCAGAGAGGAGATCCGGTACAAGAATCGAGTTCGTTGGTTGACTTTTTTTATTACATTGGATGCCATTTTGTCACAGGAGAGATTAGCCTCTAGGATGGAACCCAGGTAGGTAATTTCATCTTTCCTTGTGACAATATTGTCACCCACTGTAACTGAGAAGCCGTCGGTCTTGCTGAGTTTGTTATTTGAACCGAAGAGAATGGACTCTGTTTTGCCCATGTGTAATGATAGTTTGTTATCAGCGAGCCATATGCAGATTCTGCCTAGTTCCGAGCTGAGGGTTTTTTCAACCTGTAACTTGTTCTTGTCAGAGACCAGCAGGGCTGAGTCGTCCGCAAACAGGAACAAGTTGCAGTCACAAGCTGACGACATGTCATTTGCATGCTAATATAAATGAGTGCTGTTTAGTCTGTGTTTCGCGAGCTCACGTTAGCTACTAGGCTACATACACTGTAGCGCGAGCTCACGTTACTACTAGGCTACATACACTGCACGCGAGCTCACGTTAGCTACTAGGCTACATACACTGTAGCGCGAGCTCACGTTACTACTAGGCTACATACACTGTAGCGCGAGCTCACGTTACTACTAGGCTACATACACTGCGCGCGAGCTCACGTTACTACTAGGCTACATACACTGTAGCGCAAGCTCACGTTACTAGTGTATGAAGCGCGAGCTCACGTTACTACTAGGCTACATACACTGTAGCGCGAGCGCACGTTAGCTACTAGGCTACATACACTGAGTGTAGCGCGAGCTCACGTTAGCTACTAGGCTACATACACTGAGTGTAGCGCAAGCTCACGTTAGCTACTAGGCTACATACACTGCTACAGGCAGAGCCTCACGTCGTCACCAACTGTTCTCATCTCAGGTAATTGTGCAACACATATATTTTATTATTTATAAGTAATGCGTGCTGCTGATATAAATGCTGTTTAGTCTGTGTTTCAGTGACTAGTCTACTGTAACGTTATTTGCTCGATATTATGAAACTGGCGGGATCTGTAAACTACAGTAGCACTACTGCTAGCAGGCCTAGACTGCAGAATACTGACGTTAGCTAACCAATGCATATCACGCAGATCTTTCATGGTTTCATTTAATTATAAAATATATAATTTAATTGTTAATGTAGCAAATACTGTTACAGTGCTGGATCTCAACAACGACATGAAAGCAGAGGACAGCTCAATAAAAACTACCGGTATACTTCAAGTGGTCGTAAGTGATGTATAATTTCTTTCTATTGTGTGTGTGACTGTATATATAATATATACTTTTTAATCTGGGACATCATTTTCAAAGAGTCATCCTGTAACACCTTCTCTCTCTCTCTCTCCCAAGATGGTCAAGATCTACCAAGTCTTCAAAATCTTCAAGTGGTCATGCTTGTAAGTGATGTATAAAATGTTTTATTGTGTGTGTGTGACTATGTATATATATACTTTTCAATCTGGGACTTTCATTTCAACAGCTGGAAAGAGTCATCCTGTAAATGCCTTCATATACTGAATGTTGAATGTCCTTACTTTTAGCTCTTCTGCAAAGACTTCTTACAAATCAAGAAGTGTTGATGGATGCTACAGTATATTGTATGTAGATGTGCATGACGTGGACTAAATTAGAGGTCCTAGATATGGAAGTTTGAAGATAGCGGTGTTTCAAGAGACTGGCTAGGCTACTGCAGGCTGTAGAGTGGTGAGTTAACTTGTTCCATGTGCCGCAAGTATGTCAAAAAGAAAAACAGAAACAACACGTTTGTCATTGTCATGTTAACAGTTATTTCACAGTACAAATACGTGAGTCCCCTGTTGTGGTTGTGAGTCACCTTTATTAGCTTAACTCCGTAGCAACATCACAGAGGTGTATCTGTATAGACAGTCTCCTCCCCACTGTATATTCTCTCCCCACCGTATGTATCTTTTTTTCTACCACCCCCTCCTCCTAATGTACAGTCTCCTCCCCATCATAATGTATATATTCTCTGTTAGGATCTATGGGTAACATTGATTACTGTATATTTGCATATCATATATGTCACAAATGTAACATTACTATATACCTGTTGTAACTGAGGGGTTACAAAACCCTGACTGTATTAAAGATTGTGATAGATTAAACCACTGCTAGTTATGTACTTTAATTACTGGCCAGACAGTACATCAAATATAGATGGTGAACACCCACAAGAACACGGCATTGACACAGAAATACTATTGGAGGGTAATTTATTATTATTAGGCAACGTTAGGTTACAGAATGAGAATTAGGGTCGCGCTTGTATGGCGAAGAATATACGTAAAGTCAGTCAAGAGCATAAGTCACTAAGAATAGCAGGAATCCTACGATGGGTCTAAGCTGACGCCACCTGTTGTATAGTAGCAATTATATAGGGCAACACCGGTACCAACTGGAGACAATGGGTAGAGGAATGTGCGGGTACTCCGTCTGAGTCAACGAGGAATAAAGAGACTCCAGGTACAGGAGTCGGTGCTTGTACTCCCTTGATCAGCAGACAAAAGCAATAGTTGTAATCCAAGATGCTCGACAGCATTGACGACAGCTAGCCAGCCCTGTCCACGAGGCAGGCCCGAGTGGTAATCCTCACGAGGTTAAATCCCAAACGATAGTGGAAATCAACGGTGCTCTTCTCCGGTAGTCACGTCCCAAATCAATATAATCCAACCAGGAATGGTTCTGCAATCGCCGGCGCCGATTCTCCTGTGTACATGTCCAACGGTTCTCGCCTAGGACACCTCGGGTGTGGGCGACGTATTTAGGCCACACAGCCTGGATAAGTGCACTAGCTAAAGACACGACGAACCGATGGGTAATGCTACACACGGAAGAACTGTGACCGCACGATATACAATAAATGATCGACTATTGACTTCACATTAGATTAAGTCGAACTCAACGTTACTTCATTAAACTCTGACACTTTAACATTCTATTCGCACGCGGTTCTCAATGCTCTATTTAGATGCAAGGTTGCTCACTTCACTGCACGTTGACTCGTGGTGAAGGTGGGTAAGGTTCAGGTAAGGTACTGCCGTTTACACCTGCGCCGTATTTATACTTAAGTGAATATCTAGTCCCAACCTCAGTCCTTGTCTCGTATTACTACGCAGACTCTGGGCATGTTCTGCCATGCCTGCAGTTGTCTTTGAACTTGCCGTTGGGGGCTTGTGCGTTGGCGCCTGGGGGCGCTGTCCAATAGGAGAGCGAATATTACTCTGGTCTGTACGCAGGTAAAGGGATATTCCGTGTATATATATAAATAATATACAAAGTATATCAAACGATACATATATATATTCAGTTTAACCTGGCCCTTCACAACAGCCGCCTCCTAATTAGTCCGCACCTAATTAGTTAAAGGAAGACAGATTAATAGTCCAGTCAACTGCTCAATGTCTGTTGTGGGGAGTAGGGCAATCTACAAAGTCAGTGGGTCATGATCGTCATCAGGGGAGTCAGGGAGCCTCGGCAATTCTATCAGCCTCGCCACGGGTCGGGTGGGACGGTGAGTCAGGTCGGCCATCCTGGGTATACTAGGCTGTGCTCGCCACTGGCGACAGTCTGGTCGAGTCCGCTGGAAGCGACGTACTGCTTCTCTTCCGTTCAGTATCCAATAGCGACGTCGGATCTCAGCGAAGACTCTCTCTGCCCCAGCGTGGTGCACATCCTCGTCGTATTTCTTTATGATGAGCTCAGTGACCTTGTGTCGGCTGTTGAGGACTATAGGAAACTTGACGTCATCTGTTAAGTCCGGGGCCCGTCTCAGACGACCACCCACCCTGATGAGGCCATGGGTGTCGGGCTCGGGGGCCAAGTGGAGCAGTCTGCTGTCTGACGGGACTGGCTTTGTTCCCTGCAGGCAGTCTAGCTTGTCGGGGAACGAGTCTCTTTGGGCTCGCTGTAGCAGAAGGAGTTCTGCCTCTTCGTAGTTAGCTGCGTTAATGTCGGTAGTGGGGGAACCTCAGGGTGGTGCCACAGGAATGTCTTTAGCTGCGCACTCTCAAAGGTGAGGCAGTCGTCTATGTTAGGGTCAGTGGGGACTGGGGTGTGCGTCAACCCACAGAACATAGATTTCTTGATCTCTGCCTCCTCTTGACTAGCCTCCCGAGGGGTGGGGTTAGGCCACTCTTCTTCCGGGAGCTTGAGGAACTCAGGACCGTCACTGTAGATATTGTGACGTGTGAGGTCATCTAGGGACATCCCCCGTGTGATGACATCTGCTGGGTTCTGTTTCGTGTCCACGTACCCCCAGCACGCTGATCCCACTAGGTCTTGGATCTCTGTGATTCTGACTCCCACGAAGACCTTGTATCTACAAGAATCGGACTGGATCCATGTGAGTACGGTCATGGAGTCTGACAAGATTGTTCTTTGCACCGGGATGGTGAGTTCACGTTGGATTAACGTGGCGAGTTGCGCGCCTACCAGAGCTGCGCAGAGCTCTAGACGCGGGATCGATTGTTGCTTGCGGGGGGCTATCCTTGAGCGAGCCAGGATGAAGGCTGTGTGTATTTCTCCTCCCTCCTCTCGGGCCCGCAAGTAAGCCACCGAGCCGTAGGCCACTTCTGAGGCGTCGCTGAAGACGTGCAGGTCCATCTGGCACGTATCCAGCCGCACTGTGGGTGGGAAGTAGCTTCGGCGTATGTTCACATTTTGGAGCGAGTTGAGTTCTCTCTCCCACTCTCTCCAGGTGGAAGCGAGGTGGTCGGGTATGGGGTCGTCCCAGCCCTGTTCCTTGTCCCACAGCTCTCGTACAATCATTTTCGCCCGGGTGGTGTAAGGTAGGATACACCCCAGCGGGTTGTATTGCCTTGCGAGTGTTCTGTATACGCTCCGTCTGGTGGTCGGTAGAGGGGTCGACCTTCCCTGCTCCGTGGTCAGGGGTGTGTATTTGTAATGGAGCGAGTCTGTTTTGAAGCGCCAGACTAGGCCCAATGTCATTTCCTGTGCTTCACCTGGGATGGTCGCCATCCAGGTCTCGCTGCTTGCTGCCTTTGTCTCTGGGGAGAGGCTGCGAAGTACTTGAGGGTCACTGCTGGCCCACTGCCGGATATCAAAGCCACCTTTGATCAGTGAGGCGCAGAGCTTGAGTAGGAGGGCTTCGGCTTCTTCTGGCGTCGAGACGCTTTGCAGACAGTTGTCCACGTAGAAACTCCTCTCTACACTTTGTCTGACCTCCTCGTCAGCTTCAGGGTCTTCTGTCACATGTTTTTGCAGTGCGAACGTGGCACAGCATGGGCTGCATGTGGTTCCGAAGGGGAGGACCTCCCATTGGTAGATGGATGGTTGCCCATCTTTGATGCTCTCTCTCCATAGGAACCGCAGCAAGGGCTTGTCCTCCTCTACTAGTCGCACCTGCAGGAACATCCCTTTGATGTCGCCGCTGATGGCCACCTTGTCTTGGCGGAAACGTAGTAGTACGCCGAGTAGAGAGGGGCCGAGTGTTGGGCCGGGCAAGAGTTCTTTATTCAGATTCTGTAGTCCGATCTGGTAGCTGCAGTTGAATACAATGTGATCCTTGCCGTTGTGGTGGACCTTGTGGTGGGGCACGTACCATGATTCGATCGTCTGGTCGGCCTCTTGAATGTCAATTTTCTTTATGTGTCCCGCTGTGATCAGCTTGTCGATCTCAGCGCGGTACACAGTGGCTTGAGTGGGGTCTTTGGCTAGACGCCGCTCGGTGTTCAGTAGATATCGCTCTGTCGCTTCTTTTGAGGCGTGGAGGGTGGGCATACCCTCTCGCCTCAAGAGTGGAGTTGCGTATCTCATCACTCCATTGACCTCGACTCTCTTTGTCCTCTGCTCGAGGAGGGTTATGGCATAAGTGTCTTCCTTTGAGCGAACGAGTTTCTTTTCATTCTTAAAGGGCATCGCGTCTAATGTCCATAGCCTCTCGACGTGCTGTAAGAGGGTGGTGTCTTCTTCGTTTATCCTTGAGTGGAGGCAGCGAGTGGCTGTCGGTCGGTTGGAAGACCCGGAGAGGGGGCCTTGTAGTGTCCAACCCAGGCGGGTCTCGACCGCTGCTGGACAGCTTCTGGGCCCGATGTGGACCCGGTCCTTTGGGACGATGAGGTGTGCGTGGTCGGATCTTATGAGCAGGGTCGGGGTGGCGTCGTCGATGAGCGGTATAGGTAGTTGACGTAGGTGCACGTATTTTTCCATCAGCTTTGGGATGGGGTAGGTGTACTGTGACAGGCTTATGTCGTGGCTGGTGAAGGCGTTAGTGATGCTATACTGCTTCTCGGGCTGCCCGACCGCTGCTATCGTGAAGGAGACATTTTCACCCTTTATGGTCTTCAGGTCTCTTCTAATGGTACGGATTGTCATTGTTTCTTCGCTCCCCCGCAGACCCAGCCGGGCTGCGGCGGATGCGAGGAGGAGAGTATTTTCTGACCCATCGTCTAGGACAGCGTAAGTGTCCATGACCTTGTCCTCGTAGCTTAATATCACTCGGACCACCTTCAAGAGCACTCGGGAGCTCCCGCTCTTCGCAGGGTCTATGTACATGACGTTCACTCTCGAGCTGCTTGGGGGTACGGGTTTCTTCTTGTTGCTGTCGTGTAGGACCTCCAAGTGGGCGCCGTCGCACTTGCTGCATTTCTTCTTTAAACGGCACTCAGCTGCCATATGGCTGCGCGCGCAGCGGAAGCAGCGGCGGTTGGCTTTGATCCACTGACTCACCTCATCAGCGGTCAGCTTCTTGAAAGTGTCACATTGAGACAGCCAATGTTCCTTTTCACAGTACTGGCATACAATCTTCCACTTCCCCTTGGTCGGGGGGGTGCTGTGGTTCTTGTGCTGCGGCACTGACTCGGCCTGGTGCATAACGGTCACTGACCGGCGGTTATCGTTGGACCTCCGAGGTCCATCTCTTGGGCTAGATCCACTCCACACGAATGTGTCCAGTCGTAGGCTGCTAACTTCCCTTGCGAGGAAAGCGGTCAGGTCTAGGAGGGATGGCTCGGGGCCGTCGGGATCACGGTGGTCTCTCTGCCGCCGAAAACGCTCTTGGCGGGCTGGAGGGAGCTTCTCCAGTATTCGCTCCACATTAGAATTTGCATACAGTTCATATCTCCCCTTCTCCTTTTGGGACCCCAGCATCCCTACTAGGGATTGTACCTTGATAGAGAGGTCATCCAGTGCTCTATTGTCTTTGGCTGGGGGGAGGCGGTCGATATCCCGTATTTCTTGGATCACGTAATCCCATATGCGTCCATAACGCTGGTCGAGGGCCACTAGAGCCGCGGAGTATGGGGTGCTTGAGTTGGAATATGCCAGCGCTATGTTATGCGCTCTGGGCACCTTGAGATGCTTGAGGAGGATGGCATATTTGTACGACTCGTCGGGGACGTCGGACATCATAGTCTCCAAACACATGCGTAATTCCGTGTACTGTGCTCTGTCCTCGCGCGTAAAGTCTGTGAACGTCGGTGTGCCAAGGTACGATGCCATGGATGGCTGGCACATTGGTGAGCGTAGGGGAAGAGGCCTCCTGGGCGAGTCTCCCCGTACGTGTGGTTGTGGGTTAGTACTTGGTGGGTACCAGAGGCCGGGTCCCCAGGTGCTGTTCCTCGGTGCTGACTGTACGTCAAACTCACCCGTGAGTTGAGTCGGGGGTTTGTAGTGCAGTGACTCGGGGCTGAAGTTGGGGCTGTACTGGGCCTCCTGGTCCAGAGTACGTTGCTGCTGGTGGGCTTGACATTCCTCCTCTTCCTCTTCCTCTTCTAGGTCCTGGAGTCTTCTAGTCAGTCTCTCGGCGACGTAGGCCGGTTCTTCCCGTTGGCTGGGTCTCGTATGGACCGGTCGGGGAGGGGGGTCGGAGACGTAGACAGGTTCCTCCTGTTGGCCGGGTCCCGGGTCGCTTTGTCGGGTAGGGGAAGGTGCCCTAGACCCTTGTCGTGATGATCTCCGGGAGCTCCGTGCGGAGAGAGGGGGTGTCGCCCTGGCAATCAATTGTTCTATCATCTGCGCCTGCAGCCGGTCGCGCTCTGCTTCGCGCTGGGCATTGGCGGCGTCGCGCTGTGCATTGGCGCGGTCTCGTTCGATGTTCTCTTCCGTCTGGAGGCACCTCTCCTCCAGTCTTATGCGGTCGTCCTTCTCCTGGCGCGCTCCGAGGTCTATCTCCTGGGCGCGGTACTCTTCTCTTGGTTGTGTGTCGGGTTCTATCCCTGGAGCGCTTTCTTTATCCTGGAGCGCTCCGGGGTCTATCCCGGTGACGCTGTCTGGAGGTATAGTCATGTCATGTCCCACCTGGTCCCCCCTGTGAGCTGAGTCAGTTTCGTTTGAACCCACTGGGGTCTCTACTGGCAGGGTCGCCAAGTCGATAGGATTGGACATGCTTAGACTATCCGCTTTATCCGTATTTAACGTCTGTTTAGATAAGCTAGGGGGTAGAAAGAAAGCGAATTCCTCCAGATATGGAGGTGGCTGACGTTTGCGCTGCGGGCGTTCTAGCTTAGGATAGCCGCTTGGGGAGTGTTCACCGCTGGCCATGGTTAATATTAATATTATATTAAATATTACACTGATACCCTCCAGCTCGAAGGACCAATTGTAACTGAGGGGTTACAAAACCCTGACTGTATTAAAGATTGTGATAGATTAAACCACTGCTAGTTATGTACTTTAATTACTGGCCAGACAGTACATCAAATATAGATGGTGAACAGCCACAAGAACACGGCATTGACACAGAAATACTATTGGAGGGTAATTTATTATTATTAGGCAACGTTAGGTTACAGAATGAGAATTAGGGTTGCGCTTGTATGGCGAAGAATATACGTAAAGTCAGTCAAGAGCATAAGTCACTAAGAATAGCAGGAATCCTACGATGGGTCTAAGCTGACGCCACCTGTTGTATAGTAGCAATTATATAGGGCAACACCGGTACCAACTGGAGACAATGGGTTCCCTCCGGGGTGTAAGGCCTGGAGGGTAGAGGAATGTTCGGGTACTCCGTCTGAGTCAACGAGGAATAAAGAGACTCCAGGTACAGGAGTCGGTGCTTGTACTCCCTTGATCAGCAGACAAAAGCAATAGTTGTAATCCAAGATGCTCGACAGCATTGACGACAGCTAGCCAGCCCCGTCCACGAGGCAGGCCTGAGTGGTAATCCTCACAAGGTTAAATCCCAAACGATAGTGGAAATCAACGGTGCTCTTCTCCGGTAGTCACGTCCCAAATCAATATAATCCAACCAGGAATGGTTCTGCAATCGCCGGCGCCGATTATCCTGTGTACATGTCCAACGGTTCTCGCCTAGGACTCCTCGGGTGTGGGCGACGTATTTAGGCCACACAGCCTGGATAAGTGCACTAGCTAAAGACACGACGAACCGATGGGTAATGCTACACACGGAAGAACTGTGACCGCACGATATACAATAAATGATCGACTATTGACTTCACATTAGATTAAGTCGAACTCAACGTTACTTCATTAAACTCTGACACTTTAACATTCTATTCGCACGCGGTTCTCAATGCTCTATTTAGATGCAAGGTTGCTCACTTCACTGCACGTTGACTCGTGGTGAAGGTGGGTAAGGTTTAGGTAAGGTACTGCCGTTTACACCTTCGCCGTATTTATACTTAAGTGAATATCTAGTCCCAACCTCAGTCCTTGTCTCGTATTACTACGCAGACTCTGGGCATGTTCTGACATGCCTGCAGTTGTCTTTGAACTTGCTGTTGGGGGCTTGCGCGTTGGCGCCTGGGGGCGCTGTCCAATAGGAGAGCGAATATTACTCTGGTCTGTACGCAGGTAAAGGGATATTCCGTGTATATATATAAATAATATACAAAGTATATCGAACGATACATATATATATATTCAGTTTAATATGGCCCTTCACAACACCTGTAGTATGTCCCTACTATGCCATAAATGTCATGATGTCAATGTTGTGTAATGTCATAAATGTCACTATGAATTGAAAATGGGGGACCCTGATGATGTAAACAAGACGAAAGTCTTTCTCTGCTCTGCATCCCCTTAACAATTGTGTGTATTGAGCCGTAATGTATTGTACCTGTTGTGAAGGATCAGATTAAACCGAATATATATATTTATTTATGGATATATATTTAATAGTATTTGTATATCGTTTGATATCCCTTGTATATTCCTTGTACATATACACTGAATATCCCTTTGGTCTACTAACAGCCCATAATAGTTTCATTCTCTCATTGGACGAGAACTTGGCGCCAGCAGCCAAGCCCCTTGGTTCAAGTTCAATCGTGCCGACGAACATGTCGTTACTAGCCCCGGTTCCGCGTAGGAATACGTCTGCCGAAATACGAATGGTACTATTTGTTCACAGCGCATATATATATGGCGCAAGTAAAGTAGAACTTCCCTTAGCCCTTAGCCCTTAGTTCTTTACCATCCAACCTAGTGGCAAGACGTTAAGCCTCACCCACGATACACGTGTGGTGCAGTATGGTCAACTTGGCCTCAGAATGGCATTGAGACATCGTGTGGATTAATAGTTGAATTGTCATAGTTTGGCACTATACCGTTGAGTGGGACGTATTTCTATTAAGTTAATAATAGTCTATTATGTATGGTGCATCGTTCGGTTAGAGTTATAAAGTGAGCAGTACCCCCATCGTTTTCCTCGCGTTATCTAGAGTCTTAACCAGGCTGGGCAGACCACGTGTGGTGCTTTCATCCGAGGAGTTCTGGGCAAGGACGAGTGGACCTGCACATTGGATTACCTTACCCGGACGACGGCGAGCCCTACACGGCTTGGATTATCTACTTGCTTTGGGTGCTTTGATTATGCCATGGATAACAGCCAACACTGGTAAGTGTTGGAACTACCCCCGAGAGGAGTCCAGGTGAGACGGCGCTCTAACCCGAGTGAGGTCGCCTCACGTCTCTTCGTTGTGGACCGGCAGCTACCGTCTACAAGAGGGCCCAACTGTATTCATCTGTGGACCAAGGTTCTGTGGGCACCGTGTTCAGCACTCTGAATTCTCCCAAGAAATCGTTGGCCAGATGGGATATCGCCAGCGGCTCTCCTAACCCCCCCCCCCCCCCCCTACTGACTTACAACCAGCGGGACCCCCTTTAGTGTATCCAGCTATAATCATTAAGTACCATCGCTATAGTTCCCTAAAGAACCAGGTTGTATACTTGCTTCCTGCGTAACCAGAGATTGGACATTCAATGTTGATTTGCCTACGAATACTCATTTGCCTTACAAGTGCATTCAAATCATAAATGTCATTACGTGAACGTTGTATATACCCTTTGCTATATATTAAAGATTCGACGGATACATTTGTGTGGACTTGGTTTCATCAGGTGGGAAAGTGTTCATCATATCTATATCATGTACTGTGTGGCCAGTAGTTAAAGTACATAAAGCGGTAGTGGTTTAATGATACCATACTTATCAATACAGTCAGGGAATTGTACCCCTCAGTTACAATTGGTCCTTCGAGCCGGATGGTAACTAGTGTAATATTAATATAGTGTTATTAATATTGAAATGGCCTATGATGAACACTCCACGAAACGGTCCTCCTAACGTAGAACGCCCGCGGCGCAGACGACAGCGACCTCCGTACTTAGAGGATTACGCTGTCAGTCAACTACCTAGCCTTCTACAAACGGTAAACGCGGTAAAAGTAGAAAGTAAAATTATGTCTGACCTTAACGACCAGGTTACCCCGACCAAAGAGGCCCTAGTGGGTTCTAATGTAACTGACCAACCTCACGGTGGGGACCAGGAGGGAGCTGACATGCCTTTACCCCCCGCCAATACCGAAGAAGTAGTCCCCGACCAGCCCCGGGAGGAAGACAACCCTACAGAGAGAGAACTCTGCACGGAAGAAGAGGAGGAGAGCGCCGAGGAAATAGAGCTCCAGGACTCCCCAACGAGTACCGCCAGGAGCGGCTCACCTCTACAACCGTCTTCCCCCAGCGAAGCGGAGAGGATGCTATCACAGGCGTTCCTCGTCAGCCTGACAGCCTCTACCGAACGCGATCGACTCCAGGGTGAACGCGATCGACTTCAGGGTGAACGCGATCGACTCCAGACACAGCAACGGAGCGAAGAAGAGCGCATACGCCTGGAGATGAGACGCCTTCAGACGGAAGAGAATATGGCAAGAGACCGAGCAGACACCCAGCGTGCCGCTGCCGGTGCCCAAAGAGAAGCAGAGCGCGACCTCGCTCTCATCCAGCGCGAAACCGAGCGCGACAGACTACAAGCCGAGCGCGACAAGCTACAAGCGCAACTAATGGAGCAGCTGATCCTCAAGGCAACACCCTCTCCCTCCGCCAGGGGTTCAAGGAACTCGTCGAGACAACAGTCAAGGGCAGCGTCTCCTAACCGAGCAAGCGACCCTGAACTTGACCAACAGACCAAGCCTATACCCCCCGCAGACCCCCTTCCCCGACCGGTCCAAGCGAGAC
Source organism: Notolepis coatsorum (assembly GCF_963971535.1). Taxonomy (NCBI): domain Eukaryota; kingdom Metazoa; phylum Chordata; class Actinopteri; order Aulopiformes; family Paralepididae; genus Notolepis; species Notolepis coatsorum. The sequence goes on along the minus strand of NC_140169.1, from coordinate 197,752,426 downwards.
CCAGCTACAAGGAAGGAGCAGCATACACTGCGGAGAAGCTAAATAAACGACTACAGGATCTAGAGGACCTGATAGAAGAAGAAGAGGGAGAGGAGGAGAACCAAGCCCGACGACAGCACAGTACTCCACCGGACCAGGAGGTCCAGTACAGCCCAGGCTATACCCCCGAGGCGCTGCGCTACAGACCCCCGACTCTATTCACGGGTGAGCACGACGCACAACCAGCCCCGAGGAATAGCACCTGGACCAGCGGGCCATGGTACCCTGCCGGTACCAGCCCACAGAGAGGCGCAAGAGGAGACTCGCCTAGGAGGCCTCTCCCCCAACGCTCGCCGATGTATCAGCCATCCACGGCGTCATACATTGCCACACCGACCATCCCAGACTTCACCCATGAGAATCGGGCACAGTACACGGAGCTCCGAATGTGCTTAGAGACAATGATGGTGGATGTCGTTGATGAACGTCACAAGTATGCAATATTACTGAAGCACCTGAAAGTACCCCGAGCGCACAATATAGCGCTAGCCTATGCCACCTCTACGACCCCATACACCGCGGCTCTAGCAGCGCTGGACCAGAGATATGGACGTATATGGGATTACGTAATCCAAGAGATAAGGCATATTGACCGCCTACCCCCAGCAACAGACAATCGCTCATTAGACGACCTGTCTATAAAAGTGCAGTCCCTGGTAGGGATGCTGGGAGCGCAACGAGAAAAGGGTATGCACGAGCTATACGCCAACTCTAACGTCGAGAGGATTTTAGAGAAGCTGCCACCCGCCAGACAAGAGCGCTTTAGGCGGCAGAGAGACCACCGTGATCCTAACGGTCCCGAACCATACCTCCTCGATCTAGCCGACTTCCTGGCGAGAGAAGTCAGCAGCTTACGACTGGATACGTTCGTGCGGAGCACACCAAGCTCCAGAGAGGGACCCAGGAGAATAAACGATGGAAGAAGATCGGTGACTGTCATGCACCAATCAGAATCAGTACCGAGCAGTAAGAACCACAGTACCCCCTCGAGAAAAGAGAAGTGGAAGATGGTGTGCCCGTACTGCGAGAAGGAACACTGGCTGTCACAATGTGACCTGTTCACAAAGATGAATGCAGAAGAAGTGAGTCGATGGATAAAGTCCAACAGGCGCTGTTACCGATGTGCGCGCAGTCACATGGCAGCCAAGTGCCGCCTAAAGAAGAGGTGCAGTCGGTGTGACGGAGCCCACCTAGATGTCCTACACGACAGTAACAGAAGAAAGCCTGCACCTGCACCATCGAGCAGCATCAAGGCAAGTGTCATGTACATTGACCCCGCCAGCAGCAGCGGCGCCCAAGTGCTCTTAAAGGTAGTCCGTGTAACATTGAGCTACCAAGATAAAGTCATGGACACTTACGCCGTCCTTGATGACGGGTCAGAGAAGACCCTTCTGCTCGCGTCCGCTGCGGCCCAGCTGGGACTGCGGGGGAGCGAGAACCAGATGACGATTCGGACAATAAGAAGAGATTTAAAGACGATAAAAGGCGAGAATGTCTCCTTCACTATCGCAGCAAGCGGGCAGCCAGAGAGACGGTATAGGATTACAAATGCTTTCACCAGCCAAGAAATAGGACTATCACAGTACACCTACCCCATCGCCAAACTGATGGATAAATATGTGCACCTGCGTCAACTACCTATCCCGCTCATAGACGGCGCCACCCCGACCCTGCTGATAGGCTCCGACCATGCAGACCTCATAGTCCCGATAGACCGGGTCCATACAGGACCCAGAGGCTGTCCTGCAGCAGTCGAGACCCGCCTAGGATGGACACTACAAGGCCCCCTCGCTAAATCTCTCAACCGAACAGCAGCCACTAGCTGCCTCCACTCCAGAGTGACAGAAGAAGACACCACTCTCCTGCAGCATGTCGAGAGGCTATGGACACTAGAGACAATGCCCTTTAAGAACGAAGAGAAAGACATTCGTTCTAAAGAAGACATTTACGCCATAAACCTCCTCGAGCAAGGGACAAAGAGAGTCACAGTCGGCGGAGTGATGAGATACGCAACTCCACTCCTGAGGCGAGAGGGAATGCCCACCTTTCACGCCACAAAAGAAGCTACGGAGCGGTATCTATTGAACACAGAGCGGCGCCTAGCCAAAGACCCCGCTCAAGAGAGTGTGTACCGCGCTGAGATTGAGAAGCTAATCACAGCGAGACACGTAATGAAGATTGACATTAAAGAGGCCGATCAGACGACCGAATCATGGTACGTGCCGCACCACAAGGTCCACCACAACGGCAAGGATCGCATTGTGTTTAACTGCAGCTACCAGATCGGATCCCAGAATCTGAATAAAGAGCTCTTGCCCGGCCCCACACTCGGCCCCTCTCTACTAGGCGTGCTACTACGCTTCCGCCAGGACAAGGTGGCTATCAGCGGGGATATCAAAGGGATGTTCCTGCAGGTGAGACTAGTGGAGGAGGATAAGCCCCTACTGCGGTTCCTATGGAGAGAGAGGATCGGAGATGAGCACCCAGCCATCTACCAATGGGAAGTCCTCCCCTTCGGAACCACATGCAGCCCGTGCTGTGCTACATTTGCACTGCAGAAACACGTCGCAGAGGACCCAGCAGCAGATGAAGAGGTCCGACACAGTGTGAAGAACAGTTTCTACGTGGACAACTGTTTACAAAGCGTTTCGACCCAAGAAGAAGCCGAGGCTCTCCTACTCAAGCTACGCGCCTCCCTGATCAAAGGCGGCTTTGATCTCAGGCAGTGGGCCAGCAGCGACCCGCACGTATTGCGCAGCCTCTCCCCCGCGGACAAGGCTGCCAGCAGCGAGACCTGGATGGCGACAATCCCAGGAGAAGCCCAAGAAATGACACTAGGACTAGTCTGGCGCTTCAAAACAGACTCGCTCCACTATAGACACAAACCCCTGACCACGGAGCAGGGAAGGTCGACGGCGATACCGACCACCAGACGGAGTGTGCACAGAACACTCGCCAGACAATATGACCCGTTGGGATGTATTCTACCTTACACCACCAGGGCAAAGATGATTGTACGAGCACTATGGGACAAGGACCAGGGCTGGGACGACCCAATACCCGCACCCCTTGCCTCCACATGGAGAGAGTGGGAGACGGAGCTCCGCTCACTCCCAGGCGTCAATATACGCCGCAGCTACTTCCCACCCACAGTGAGGCCAGAGACATGCAAGATGGATCTACACGTCTTCAGTGACACCTCTGAAGTAGCCTATGGATCGGTGGCCTACTTGCGTGCCCAAGAGAAGGGAGGAGAGATACACACTGCTTTCATCCTGGCTCGCTCAAGAATAGCCCCACGAAAGCAACAATCTATCCCGCGTCTAGAGCTCTGTGCAGCCCTAGCAGGAGCGCATCTAGCCACGTTAATCCAACGTGAACTCACCATTCCGGTGCACAGAACAATCTTGTGGTCAGATTCCACGACAGTACTCACATGGATCAAGTCTGATTCATGCAGATACAAAGTTTTCGTGGGAGTCAGAGTCACCGAGATTCAAGAGTTAACAGAAGCAGCGAGCTGGCGGTATGTGGACACCAAACACAACCCAGCTGACGTCATCACCCGGGGAATGTCCCTAGATGACCGCCTCCACAGACCCCAACATAGATGACTGCCTCACCCTACAGAGTGCGCAACTAAAGACATTCCTGTGGCACCACCCAGAGATTCAGCCCACCACTGACATTTCAGCAGCTGACTACGAAGAAGCAGAACTTCTTCTACTACAACGAGCCCAGAGAGACTCGTTCCCCGATGAGCTAGACTGTCTACAGGGAGGAAAGCCCGTCCCATCAGACAGCAGACTGCTCCACCTGGCACCCGAGAGTGACGCCCATAATCTCATCAGAGTGGGTGGTCGTCTGCGGAGAGCCCCCGACCTACCGGATGACGTTAAGTACCCGATAGTCTTGAACAGCCGACACAAGGTCACAGAGCTGATCATAAAGAAATACGACGAGGATGTGCACCACGCAGGAGCAGAGAGAGTCTTCGCGGAGATCAGACGTCGCTATTGGATACTTCAAGGAAGAGAAGCGGTGCGACGCTTCCAGCGAACCTGTCTAGACTGCCGAAAGTGGCGCGCGCAGCCCAGCATACCCCGGATGGCTGACCTACCTCCCTGTCGCCTCCGACTCGGCGACAAGCCATTCCACTCCACAGGCATGGACTGTTTTGGCCCGTTGTATATAAAGAAAGGAAGAGGAACCGAGAAGCGGTGGGGTATTGTATTCAAATGCATGACCACCAGAGCGATACATATCGAACTCCTTCCAACCATGAGCACAGACTCATTCCTTATGGCCTTCCGAAGATTCACATCACGGAAAGGAAAACCGTCTACATTGTTGTCTGATCACGGGACAAACTTCAAAGGCGGAGAAAGAGAGCTGAGAGAGAGCTTCCAAGCTATGGGCCCAGAACTTAAGACCCACCTCGCTCCATCCCAGATTGACTTCCAGTTTAATCCCCCGAACGCACCCCACTTCGGTGGAACCTGGGAACGAGAAGTACGTTCTATAAAGACAGCCCTGTACGCCGTGCTTGGGGCCCAGACTGTGGCGGAAGAAGTCCTAATGACAGTCCTCACGGAGATCGAGGGAGTATTGAACTCCAAGCCCCTCGGCTACGTCTCCAGTGATATAGCAGATGTCGACCCTGTCACCCCCAACACACTCTTGATGGGGCGGCTGGACCCCGCGCTACCCCAGACAATGTACAGGCCTGAAGAAGCGAACAGCCGAAGAATGTGGAGGTACAGTCAAGTACTGGCTGACAAGTTTTGGAACAGCTTTCTACTCCACTACCTACCGTCTCTACAGACCCACCAGAAGTGGGTAAAAGAGAGAGACAATTTGACAGAAGGAACAGTCGTCATGATTATCGACCAGTCACTACCCAGAGCTATGTGGCCGGCTGGCCGCGTAAGCAAAGTGATCACCGGTGCCGATGGCAAGGTCCGAGCAGCTGAGGTGCTCGTCCAAGGGCGAACTTACACACGACCCGTGGCGAGGCTAATAGAACTGCCCAGACTCCCAGACACTATCGATGACGACCATGACCCCATGACTTTGTGAGTTGACTGACCCTTACAGCGGACCTTGAGTGGTAGACAGTGCGGTCAATCTGTCTCTGCTTAGCTAATTAGGTGGGACTAATTAGGGCGCGGCTGTTGTGAAGGATCAGATTAAACCGAATATATATATTTATTTATGGATATATATTTAATAGTATTTGTATATCGTTTGATATCCCTTGTATATTCCTTGTACATATACACTGAATATCCCTTTGGTCTACTAACAGCCCATAATAGTTTCATTCTCTCATTGGACGAGAACTTGGCGCCAGCAGCCAAGCCCCTTGGTTCAAGTTCAATCGTGCCGACGAACATGTCGTTACTAGCCCCGGTTCCGCGTAGGAATACGTCTGCCGAAATACGAATGGTACTATTTGTTCACAGCGCATATATATATGGCGCAAGTAAAGTAGAACTTCCCTTAGCCCTTAACCCTTAGTTCTTTACCCTCCAACCTAGTGGCAAGACGTTAAGCCTCACCCACGATACACGTGTGGTGCAGTATGGTCAACTTGGCCTCAGAATGGCATTGAGACATCGTGTGGATTAATAGTTGAATTGTCATAGTTTGGCACTATACCGTCGAGTGGGACGTATTTCTATTAAGTTAATAATAGTCTATTATGTATGGTGCATCGTTCGGTTAGAGTTGTAAAGTGAGCAGTACCCCCATCGTTTTCCTCGCGTTATCTAGAGTCTTAACCAGGCTGGGCAGACCACGTGTGGTGCTTTCATCCGAGGAGTTCTGGGCAAGGACGAGTGGACCTGCACATTGGATTACCTTACCCGGACGACGGCGAGCCCTACACGGCTTGGATTATCTACTTGCTTTGGGTGCTTTGATTATGCCATGGATAACAGCCAACACTGGTAAGTGTTGGAACTACCCCCGAGAGGAGTCCAGGTGAGACGGCGCTCTAACCCGAGTGAGGTCGCCTCACGTCTCTTCGTTGTGGACCGGCAGCTACCGTCTACAAGAGGGCCCAACTGTATTCATCTGTGGACCAAGGTTCTGTGGGCACCGTGTTCAGCACTCTGAATTCTCCCAAGAAATCGTTGGCCAGATGGGATATCGCCAGCGGCTCTCCTAACCCCCCCCCCCCCCTACTGACTTACAACCAGCGGGACCCCCTTTAGTGTATCCAGCTATAATCATTAAGTACCATCGCTATAGTTCCCTAAAGAACCAGGTTGTATACTTGCTTCCTGCGTAACCAGAGATTGGACATTCAATGTTGATTTGCCTACGAATACTCATTTGCCTTACAAGTGCATTCAAATCATAAATGTCATTACGTGAACGTTGTATATACCCTTTGCTATATATTAAAGATTCGACGGATACATTTGTGTGGACTTGGTTTCATCAGGTGGGAAAGTGTTCATCATATCTATATCATGTACTGTGTGGCCAGTAGTTAAAGTACATAAAGCGGTAGTGGTTTAATGATACCATACTTATCAATACAGTCAGGGAATTGTACCCCTCAGTTACAGTACCCATTCTGCAATCTGTTAAATATTGATTGATTGATTGAACATTTTATTAACAGATTGCAGAATGGGTACAATACAGTACAGCTCAATACACACAATTGTTAAGGGGATGCAGACCAGAGAAATACTTTAATCTTGTTTACATCAGGGTCCCCCATTTTCAATTCATCATAACATACACGACATACAGATAGACAGTACTGCTACATCTATACATTTATGACATACCAGATTTACAAATACAATATTGTTTGTGATACAAAAATTATCTAAAAAAGAGAGTATATATACATTTGACGAAGAAACTGTACATTGGAGGAGGTTGGGTAGGTGGGGTGGGGGGACTGTACATTGGAGGTGGTTGGGTAGGCGGGGTGGGGGGGGGAACTGTACATTGGATTATCGACGAAACCTTACTTGGTCCCAAGAAGAGGGTCTCGTGTATTAAATAAAGTTTTCATTCATTCATTCACTCTGGATCTGGTAAATCCAGTAGCAATACACACAATTGTTAAGGGGATACAGACCAGAGAAAGATGTTTGTCTTGTTTACATCATCAGGGTCCCCCATTTTAAATTCATAGTGACACCATGACATTTATGACATAGGGACATACATGACTTACAGGTATATAGTACTGTTACATTTGTCACATATACGATATGCAAATATACAGTACTGTTACCCAGAGATCCTAACAGTAAATATATACATATGATGAGGAGGCGACTGTACATTAGGAGGGGGGGGGGGGTAGGCTCCCTTAAAACGATAACGCTATTTAAAAGAAAAAAAAATCAGTGGAGGTTAAAATAAGAATATGACTTGGCCTGAAAAAAAGTTCAGTGAGGCGATTTCTTTTTGCTTTAATCCCTGGAATCACTGGCCTTAGACTATCTACTAACGTATTCTCTCTTTCTCTCTCTAGGTTCATGGCCACTAATGACTTCAGAGCTTCAGAAGGACAGTATGCTGGATGAGGAAGGTCTTGGCCATGCTGCAATGGCTCCTAGAGGACAAGAATGGAGGTGCAGGACCTGGCTGTCAAATGGTTTGTAATGCTACAGTATAGTAGATGTGCATGACGTGGACTAAATTAGAGGTCCTAGATATGCAAAATAATATTGAGAATCACTAGCCTTAGACTATCTACTAACGTATTCTCGCTCTCTCTCTCTAGGTTCATGGCCACTAATGACTTCAGAGCTTCAGAAGGACAGTATGCTGGATGAGGAAGGTCTTGGCCATGCTGCGATGGCTCCTAGAGGACAAGAACGGAGGTGCAAGACCTGGCTGTCAAATGGTTTGTAATGCTACAGTATAAATTATTGTATTACCCATCACACTCACCATCAATGACTCCACCATCACCCCCTCCCCCCTAGTCCGCAACCTCGGTGTCATCCTCGACCCCACCCTCTCATTTGACTCCCATGTCCGCTCCATTGTCAAAACTTGATATTTTCACCTCTGCAACATTGCCAAAATCCGTCACTGCCTCTACCCCCTGCTGCTGAATCCCTCATACACGCCTTCATCTCCTCCCTCCTGGACTACTGTAACTCCCTCCTCACTGGCATCACCTCCCGCTCCCTCCATAAACTGCAGATGGTCCAAAACTCAGCTGCCCGCTTCCTCACTAACACCCGGTCCCGCAAACACATCACTCCTGTCCTCCACTCCCTCCACTGGCTCCCGATCAAGGAACGCATTAACTTCAAAACACTACTCCTTACCTTCAAAGCCCTCCATAGCGTGGCCTCACCCTGGTCTCAAACTTTTTACACCAAGTACCACCTGAGAACGTAGCTGGCTCTCCAAGTACCACCATATGACCGACGTTAAAATACAGTATTCAGCTATGCACAGTTCACGCAGGAGGCAAATGTATTCCTAATACCATTATTTTGTTACAAAGACTTAATTTCCTGCATTCTGGTGCAGGAATGTTTGAATTTTTACCATTTAAATTCCAGTGTTTATGATGGGCATCACAAAGTATTGTATAAAAAAAAAAAAACACATATTCAATACATTTTGAATTGTAACCCTTTAAATGCCAGTTTGTGTGATGGCATCACAAATTATTGTTAAAAATTATTATTATTGTTGCTGTGGTATGGAAGCAAATGAGTGACAGAAGTATTTGAATTTTATCAGACACCGAATTTATAGCATTGAAAATAATTACTTTGAAAACATGTATCTGAATTGAATTTATAGCATTGAAAATAATTACTTTGAAAACATGTATCTGAATTTTTTCAGACACCGAATTTATAGCATTGAAAATAATTACTTTGAAAACATGTATCTGATTTTTTTCAGACACCGAATTTATAGCATTGAAAAGAATTACTTTGAAAATCATGTATCTGAATTTTTTTGCTCCGAATTTACCTATGTGAAATAAAAATTCAGTGTTTAAAATTCAATGTAAAAAATTCGAATGCATAATAAAATTCAATGTAAAAAATTGGATGCATAATTGCGGTGTATAAAATTCAATGTAAAAAATTCAATGCATAATTGCGGTGTATAAAATTCAATATAAAAAATTCGATGCATAATTGCGGTGTATAAAATGCGATGTAAAAAAGCATCATCCGGGCTGCATGAATCCTTTCAGCAACTGGCTTGTCCTTCCGCGTTCCCGTTTGGCGCTCTGATTGGCCAGGTCATGTGACATGAGCGCCAATCGTGGGACGGCAAGTTTTTTCAGGGTTAAGCTTAGGCACTCTTTCGAAGTTGGTTAAGGTTAGAGTTTGTCTTAGAGCGTGACGGCAAGTTCTTTCGACGGTTAAGCTTAGGCACTCTTTTGAAGTTGGTTAAGGTTAGAGTTTGTCTTAGAGCATGACGCTCTCTGATTGGCCACTGACGCGTTTGCCCAATCCGTGACGAGCTGTGTCTTTTCCCATTTCCACGTCAAACAGCCTGCAAACTACCTGGCGTTCTATCGCCATGCTCTAAGACAAACTCTAACCTTAACCAACTTCGAAAGAGTGCCTAAGCTTAACCGTCGAAAGAACTTGCCATCACGCACTAAGACAAACTCTAACCTTAACCAACTTCGAAGAGTGCCTAAGCTTAACCAGTGTAGAAACAGGCGTCGGCCAATCAGAGAGCGTCTCCGAGAAATGCGGCTTGGTTTGGTATTCACGCATCCGGGCTACCCAGACAGGATAAGCAATCGAGCCTGGATGCAATCGAACTGACTTCTGGCCTATCACTGCACGGCTTTGTCAGTCATGTGATCACACCAACCCGGGAGAAAGATGGCGGTATATATACATACGGTGGGGAGAGAAATATACATACGGTGGGGAGAGAATATATACATACGGTGGGGAGGAGACTGTAGGAGCGGGTGGGAGAGAAATATACATATGGTGGGGAGAGAATATATACATACGGTGGGGAGGAGACTGTACATTAGGAGGGGGTGGGTGGCCTGTATGTTAATGCCAAGCAAGCAGTGCAAAAATGCTTCCGCATTCGTCACCGCACGCTAGTGCGGTAAAGCGCCCTTCTTTTCAGACAAATGCTACCGTGCGTGCACCGGCGGCGGCGTGCTCGCTCAGGTGCGTGCGTGCGCCGGCGTGCTCGCGCGAGGTGCCCGCGCATGCGCATGAGATCCCGCCTTGAGCGGAGCTCAATATATATAAGTCACCGCCCCTTATTCAGTATCTACCAATAGCTCAATTGGCAAGGACACATGGCTGTGGATCCTATGGCTTGTTTGCTGGCGAGTTCGAATCCCATCGAAAATATTTTTTAACGTGATTTTTTTTTTTTAACGTGTATTATTTCGCCGGTTAAGGTTATTTCGCCGGTTAAGGTTAGGCATGGTTAAGGTTAAGGTTAAGGTTAGGCATTGTTTCGGAGTTGGTTAAGGTTAGAACGGTTAAGTTTAGGCGCTGTTAAGGAGCTGGTTAAGGTTAGAGTTTGTCAAAGAGAATGGCAATATAATTTCTATGGTTAAGGTTAGGCATGGTTTCGGAGTTGGTTAAGGTTAGAACGGTTAAGTTTAGGCGTTGTTAAGGAGCTGGTTAAGGTTAGAGTTTGTCAAAGAGAATGGCAATAGACAGCCTATTTCCGCGCGACCTGGGCGCTGGGCGGCGGAAAATGAAAGGCGCATTACTGCATGCCACTGCGGTACATTTTTGCACTGCTTGCTTGGCATAAAGCTACACGCGGGTGGGTGGGAGAGAAATATACATGCGGTCGGGAGAGAATATATACATATGATGGGGAGAGAATATATACATACGGTGGGGAGGAGACTGTACATTAGGAGGGGGTGGGTGGGAGAGAAATATACATATAATAGACAGTCTCCTCCCCACCGTATGTATATATTCTCTCCCCACCATATGTATATTTCTCTCCCACCCACCCACCCCCTCCTAATGTACAGTCTCCTCCCCACCGTATGTATATATTCTCTCCCCACCATATGTATATATTCTCTCCCCACCATATGTATATTTCTCTCCCACCCCCTCCTAATGTACAGTCTCCTCCCCACCGTATGTATATATTCTCTCCCACCCCCTCCTAATGTACAGTCTCCTCCCCACCGTATGTATATATTCTATCCCCACCATATGTATATTTCTCTCCCACCCCCTCCTAATATACAGTCTCCTCCCCACTGTATGTATATATTCTCTCCCCACCGTATGTATATTTCTCTCCCACCCACCCCCTCCTAATGTACAGTCTCCTCCCCACCGTATGTATATATTTTCTCCCACCCCCTCCTAATGTACAGTCTTCTCCCCACCGTATGTATATATTCTCTCCCCACCGTATGTATATTTCTCTCCCACCCACCCCCTCCTAATGTACAGTCTCCTCCCCACCGTATGCATATTCTCTCCCCAACGTATGTATATATACCGCCATCTTTCTCCCGGGTTGGTGTGATCACATGACTGACAAAGCCTGGCAGTGATAGGCCAGAAGTCAATTCGATTGCATCCAGGCTCGATTGCTTATCCTGTCTGGGTAGCCCGGATGATGGTTTTTTACATCAAATTTTATACACCACAATTATGCATCGAATTTTTTACATTGAATTTTATACACCGCAATTATGCATCGAATTTTTTACATTGAATTTTATACACCGCAATTATGCATCGAATTTTGTACATTGAATTTTATTATGCATTCGAATTTTTTACATTGAATTTTTATTTCACATAGGTAAATTCGGAGCAAAAAAATTCAGATACATGATTTTCAAAGTAATTATTTTCAATGCTATAAATTCGGTGTCTGAAAAAATGCAGATACATGTTTTCAAAGTAATTATTTTCAATGCTATACATTCGGTGTCTGATAAAATTCAAAAATCAGATACATGTTTTCAAAGTAATTATTTTCAATGCTATAAATTCGGTGTCTGAAAAAATTCAGATACATGTTTTCAAAGTAATTATTTTCAATGCTATAAATTCAATTCAGATACATGTTTTCAAAGTAATTATTTTCAATGCTATAAATTCGGTGTTCGGGGGTGGACTGGCTGTTGTCCACCGGGACTGTTTCTCCTCACGGAGGGTGAGTTCTGGAACGTATTCATCTTTCGAGGTACTTGTGAATAAAATTGGGCACACAAACCCCTTTCACTGTGTACTGATCTACCGACCCCCTGGGAAAAATAGCTCGTTCCTCGCTGATTTTGGTGACTTTCTAGCGTCCATTATTCGCTTGGACAGGGTCTTGCTGATTGGAGACTTTAATATCCATGTAAACAAGAGCTCTGATAACTTTGCCACTGACTTTTTAAATGTTACGGACTCGTTTCATTTCACCCAACACATCTCCGGTCCGACGCATTGCAAAGGCAACACGTTAGACCTTGTGTTCACGATCGGGTTAAAAGTCAGCAATGTTAGCACAGAGGAGTTATTGGTGTCCGATCACAGCTGTATTTTGTTTAGCCTAGCGTTCGATAATGACTTTGTTCCATTGAAGTGTGTAAAAAGCTCTCGTATTATCAATAGCGCCGCTATAGATAGCTTCCTTGCTAGCTATGATAGAAATGTTTTGGTGTCCTCTGTTGATGACGTTGATTGTCTGGTTGACAAATTCAACACACACTGCGCGGCCATTTTAGATGACGTAGCGCCCCTAGCAACACGCAGCGTTCGTCCTGTGAACCCCTCCCCCTGGCTTGACAACAACATCTGTGAGCTCAGGCGTAACTGCCGCAGAGTAGAGAGACGCTGGAAAACCTCTCATTTAGAAGTTCATCAGCTATACCTCAAAGAGCTGAGGGCTGAGTTTAATAACTCAGTAAAGTCCGCCAGGGCCACCTATTTCAGTAATTTAATCTCATCCAACAAGCACAATCCCAGAGTATTATTTAAAACCATTAACACACTTGTCAGCCCCCCCCCCCCCCCCCCTACACCAGTGCTGTCAAATGAGGACTGTAACCGCTTTCTTCAATTTTTTGTCACCAAGGTTGCAAACATAATGGCAAACATCACTCCCTCTCTATCCCCCCTTCCCCTCCATCCCACCACTCAAGCATCCCTGAGCGATTTCTCACCTGTCTCTCTGGATGATCTCACCATCTTAGTCACCTCCATGAAGACCTCCTCGAGCCCCCTAGACATCCTTCCTACATCCATGTTTAAGGACGTTTTCTGCTCTGTTGGCCCCAGTCTAGTCACTATCATTAACTCATCCCTAGCCTCTGGTTCTGTCCCGATCTATTTTAAGGAGGCAGTCGTACAGCCACTCCTAAAAAAGCCCAACCTAGACCCCACCATCCATAATAATTTCAGACCCATCTCCAAGCTGCCCTTTGCATCAAAGGTGTTAGAAAAGGTTGTAGCCAACCAGCTCACCACCCACATGTCACAGAATAACATCTGTGACAAATTCCAATCTGGCTTCCGCAAACTCCACTCCACTGAATCTGCCCTTCTCAGAGTATCAAATGATCTCCTGATGTCTGCTGACTCTGGTGAATGCTCTGTTCTGGTCCTGTTAGACCTGAGCGCAGCGTTTGACACGGTCAACCACAACATCCTTTTGGACAGGCTCAGGGAGTGGGTGGGCATCTCTGGGAGCGCTCTAAATTGGTTCGCCTCTTATCTGAGGGAGAGAACGTTCTCGGTGGCTGTGGGTCCTTTTAAATCTGACCCCACCCCTCTCTCATGTGGGGTACCACAGGGATCGGTGCTAGGACCACTCCTCTTTGCCATTTATATGCTTCCCCTAGGCCTCCTCATCAACAAATTCACCGGCATTAAATATCACTGCTACGCAGACGACATACAACTACTCTGCTCTTTTAAACCCGACAACTTGGAGAAACTCAGCCTTCTCCAGGAGTGCCTGCTCGGCATTGAGAGCTGGATGGGGAGTAACTTCCTCCAGTTAAATGCAAATAAAACGGAGGTGCTGATCATAGCAGCTGAAAAGACTGCAGCTAGAGTGGCCACTCACTTGGGGTCCCTTAAAGACAACATACGTCCCCACCTGAGAAACCTGGGTGTTGTCTTTGACCAGGCCATGAACCTAGACAAACATGTCAAAACACTCACACGCACCTGCTTCTTTCACCTCAGAAACATTGCAAAACTGCGCACCATCATATCTCACTCTGAACTAGAACTATCCGTGCATGCTTTTATTTCCTCTAGGCTTGACTACTGCAACTCACTTTTCACCTGTCTCACCAAATCATCCACAGACAAACTGCAAATGGTCCAAAATGCTGCAGCCAGGCTACTCACAAGGTCAAAAAAATCATGTCACATCACTCCCATTTTGGTATCCCTGCACTGGCTCCCGGTACACTACAGAATTAATTTCAAAGTCCTCACTTTCACTTTCAGAGCACTTCACGGTCAGGCCCCTATCTACATCACGGAACTCATCCATCCCTACACAAACACCCGCTCACTCAGATCTGCCGATCAGCACCTCCTAGTGATCCCCAGGACCAGGCTAAAAACAAGGGGTGATCGAGCCTTCGAGGTGACAGCACCAAGGCTCTGGAACGCTCTCCCCCTGGACCTGCGAACTGCCCCCTCTGAGAACTCGTTTAAAAAACAACTAAAAACACATTTGTTCAGGCAGGCTTTTAATCACACATAGGCGCCTTTTTCTGTTCTATAGTGTTGTTTTAATTAGTGACTCATGATTTTATCTAAATTCTTTTATTCTACTTTTTCTATCTGGTTTCACTGTTTTTAACTGCTGTTTGTCTGTTGTCATTTATTTCTGATTTTGTTTTTATTGTGTTTTTATATTAAGATGTAGTGTAAAGCACCCTGTGCATTCGTGCTGTGAAGGGTGCTCTATAAATAAAGGTCATTCATTCATTCATTCATTCATTCATTCATTCATTCATTCATTCATTCATTCATTCATTCATTGATAAAATTAAAAAATCAGATACATGTTTTCAAAGTAATTATTTTCAATGCTATAAATTCGGTGTCTGAAAAAATTCAGATACATGTTTTCAAAGTAATTATTTTTAATGCTATAAATTCGGTGTCTGAAAAAATTCAGATACATGTTTTCAAAGTAATTATTTTCTATGCTATAAATTCGGTGTCTGATAAAATTCAAAAATCAGATACATGTTTTCAAAGTAATTATTTTCAATGCTATAAATTCGGTGTCTGAAAAAATTCAGATACATGTTTTCAAAGTAATTATTTTCAATGCTATAAATTCAATTCAGATACATGTTTTCAAAGTAATTATTTTCAATGCTATAAATTCGGTGTCTGATCAAATTCAAATACTTCTGTCACTCATTTGTTTTTATATTAAGATGTAGTGTAAAGCACCCTGTGCATTCGTGCTGTGAAGGGTGCTCTATAAATAAAGGTCATTCATTCATTCATTCATTCATTCATTCATTCATTCATTCATTCATTGATAAAATTAAAAAATCAGATACATGTTTTCAAAGTAATTATTTTCAATGCTATAAATTCGGTGTCTGAAAAAATTCAGATACATGTTTTCAAAGTAATTATTTTTAATGCTATAAATTCGGTGTCTGAAAAAATTCAGATACATGTTTTCAAAGTAATTATTTTCTATGCTATAAATTCGGTGTCTGATAAAATTCAAAAATCAGATACATGTTTTCAAAGTAATTATTTTCAATGCTATAAATTCGGTGTCTGAAAAAATTCAGATACATGTTTTCAAAGTAATTATTTTCAATGCTATAAATTCAATTCAGATACATGTTTTCAAAGTAATTATTTTCAATGCTATAAATTCGGTGTCTGATCAAATTCAAATACTTCTGTCACTCATTTGCTTCCATACTGTGGCTCTTGTTGTATTTTGTTATCTTGCTTTCCTTCTCTCTCTTCTCTCTCTCTTCTCTCTCTCTCTTCTTTCTCTCTATCTCATCCTCTTCTCTTCTGTCTTCGTTCTGTCATTGAATTTGTGGTTTGTTCTTTTTATTTGCCTTTTTCACTTTTCGTGTAGGGCAGTAGTTTGGTGAGTGGAAGTCCCGTCCCCTCCACGTCGGGGACCAGCACGCCTCGCCGGGGCCGGCGACAGCTCCCCCAGATCCCCGCCACGCCACGCCCCCACGTCACCTATTCCCCCGTGGTCCCACGTCACCTATTCCCCCGTGGTCCGTAAGGCTATGCCCACGCCTCCCGGGGTGCCCCAGGGGCGCCTCCCGGCCCGGCCCCCTGGCGCTTTTCTCCGGAGCCCCCCCAGGGCCAGGGGCCTCCCCCTGCCTGGCCCCCCGCCACCCCACCATGGCTCACCCCATCAGGGTCGCCACCCGCCACCTCGCTGGGGTGACGCGGGAGGAGGGGGGGGCTTCATGTAGGGCGACGGTTGCTTCTACAACCAGGACTACCAGGACTACGAGCCATGCCACGAGCCGCCCGCCTATGAGCAGAGCCCCGCATAACATTGGGGTCTTGTGCTTGGCACTCCGAGCATGGCACTAACACTGTCACGGTTAGGGGTTTGATTCCTGCTGGGGCCACCCGTTGTGAAAGATGTATGCAGTCATTCCAAAGCACTTTATGTCCTAGTAATAGAGCTGGGCTATAGAGATGCTGTCATTCATTCATAACCAAACCAAAAGACATTTATAAACAACGTCTTACTAAATGCAGGCTTTCATTTACAACTGAACGGCCATATCACTCGGTTTTTGTATTAATTCTCCTAAAGAAATTTGCTAAGCTAGACTAACATGAACGTTTAAGTGAAAGTACACACTTGAGTAAAAGTCAAAGTTTCTACTTTTAAATGTACTTAAGTAGTAAACAGTGAACTTTTTTTCTGACTGTCTATATTCTTCTGATAGCAGGTGTTTAATCAATGATCCCCTGTGGAAGAAGCTGTTGCAGGGGAACAATGGGTTAATTTCATTGGAGGCTTTGTCGTTGGGTTCAGAGAGGAGGATGTGATATTTTTTGTTAATAAATGTTTAAATATCTATTCAAGTTGTCATTTTTAAATGGACAAAGTAGCATGTATGGGGGTAATTTGTTACTTTACTTGATATTTGAGCTTCACTGCAGAATGATGTATATTGTGTACAATGTGCACATACACTGAGAATATATTTCAGTGAGGTAGGAGACAGCATGTAAACTTCAGAATTTTTCAATGAGGGACATGCCAATACTCCATTGGTAAAGGGAAGGGTCCTTAAATATGTGGCATTGTATTACTAATCAACCATTTCCTACTGTATTTCCGGTAATGTACGGTCATAGGCAGATAGTGGAGTAGCTCTGGCAGAATACTGGGTACACAGTAAATTCCGCAAAGTAAATTTGACTCAAACTGAGTACATTTCACTCAAACTGAGTAAAATTTCTTTACTCAGTTTGAGTCAAATGTACTCTGCGGAATTTACTGTGTAGTACCAGTATTGCATTGGCAGTGTCGGCTAGGCTTCGGGCAACCAGACCTGGCCCAGTGTGTTTGGGCCGCATCTGGGCTGCTTCTGGCAACCAGACCTGGCCCTGTGTGTTTGGGCCGCATCTGGGCTGCTTCCGGCAACCGGATGTTGACAGATTCCGGCAACCCCGGACCTGGCCCAGTGTACTCGGGCTGGTTCCGGGCAGTCAGTCATTGCCGCATACTGGGCCGATTCCGCCAATTACGGACCTGGCCCGCTTCCGGCCTGCCGGACCTGGCCCAGTGTACTCGGGCCGGTTCCGGGCAGTCAGTCATTGCCGCCTACTTGGCCAATTCCGGCAACCAGACTAGGGCCTATTAATTTCTTCCGGCCTGCCGGATACAGGCCATTAATGGGCCGGAACTTTTTGGCCACCTGGGATAGGAACCCTAATTTTTACATGGCAGGTCAAATCAAATCAAATCAGGAAAAGATTATAAACATTGCAATCATGTATCAGATATACATATGTGACCAAGTCTAGCGTTTTTGCCAACATGTCTCCATTTTCATTTTCCAGATTTTTCCAGATTGTGAAAGTACAGAATGTAAGCTTTCAAATGATGTGTCATACTTTGAAATCTGAGAATGTTTTGAATATCATATATTCATTTAAATCTTGTAACTCAGTCTGTTGTCTAAAACACTCAAGGGGAGAAAATGCCTCTCAAAGATATCCACACTTCAGCTAATTTGGGGAGGGGGGGGGGGGCGTGGACAACTACCCTCACCTGAATGTGTTCATTGTTAACGTTAATTAATGACTCTCTGTGTGAATGCCTTTACCTGGCTCAGTGAATCTGAATCCCAACGCGCAGCTCTATTCAGATGCAAAAAAAAAACCCAGCCCCCACCTCTCCTCTGTGGAGAGGAACAAACTGTTTCAAAACAGCCTTTTTTAAACAGAATTCTTACAATTAGAGTTATTATATCTGTTCGCTGTTATACTAAATATGTTCTTCAACTCTCAAACTGTAGTCATTTCACCCTGGCGACTTGTAGGCATCATCACCAGACTGGGTCACATATTATACTACAATTCTAGGGGTGTAAAGGTACACGTATCCATACCAAACCATTTCAGTGTGTACCGTAGCGTACCTAACGGCTGTGTACCGAACGAATACAATGGTGTGTTAACCACTAACGACTATTTCACAATCTAATATAATTTTTTTTCTTTACAAGTAAATGATTAATTTCAATATAGAATATTCATCGACAGCCCTACAAGTACTATTAGTTACTGCACAGTGCACACAGTGCACACTACATCACCCCTGAGTGGAACATGGAAAGCCAAACTTCCCCACTGTACCGAAAACCAGTACCGAATCGTGACTTCAAAACCGAGGTACGTACTGCACCGTGGTTTTTGTGTGCCGTTACACCCCTATACAATTCTGTACATACATCTGACTCAGTAGTACTAAATTGTTTATTTTGTACCCAGTTTAAGCATCTGTGCATTTTATATTGCTGTTGCACACAAAAACTAAGAAAACTTCTTCAACAACTATGTTCCTACTAATCAAAGGAAAGTAGGTTCTGTTTCTGTATAAGAAGCCCATTTTTGGTCACAACTTGGAGGCAAGGTTGTCCACATGGTATTGAAATGTAAATTTCTCATCGAGCCACAGACCAAGATATTTATATTCAGTGACAGTGACTCTCTCAATGCTAGAACCACTTATGGTAGATATGTGTAAACCAACATATTCAATCATTCTGGCTCTAGAAAACAGCATGAATGTAGTTTTACTAGCATTAAGAACCTATTTAAGTTGAATAAGAGCTTCCTGGAGGGTAATACATTTAAGTTGTAAGTTCACAATGGCCAATTGTACAGAGTCAACAATACACATCATCTGCGTACAGAATGGGCTTGACAACCATTCAGTGAAGACACAATATCATTCATATAAATAGTGAAGAGGACAGGACCTATAATTGAATCCTGTGGCACACCTTTAGTTATTGATAAGGAATTTGATTTGGCATAACCCGACTTTACACAATGACGTCTCCCTGAAAGATAATCTTGGAACCAATCACATGCATTTCTATCCAAACGAATAGTAGCTAATCGTTTTAAAAGTGGTGATCGACTGTATCAAAAGCTTTTGACAGATTAATAGCTTGATCTTATTAAGACTTGCTATTAAGACTTGGTTTGTAATTACTTAGGCCGGGCATTCCTGGTGTTCCACAAGGAAGCATACTAGGACCGCTACTGTTGCTAATTTATGCAAATGACATGTCGTCAGCTTGTGACTGCAACTTGTTCTTGTTCGCGGATGACTCAGCCCTGCTGGTCTCTGACAAGAACAAGTTACAGGTTGAAAAATCCCTCAGCTCTGAACTCGGCAGAATCTGCACCTGGCTCGCTAATAACAAACTATCATTACACCTGGGTAAAACAGAGTCCATTCTCTTTGGATCATAACAAACTCAGCAAGACCGACGGCTTCTCAGTTACAGTGGGTGACAATATTGGCACAAGGAAAGATGAAATTACATACCTAGGTTCCATCCTAGAGGCAAATCTTTCCTGTGACAAAATGGTATCCAAGGAAATAAAAAAAGTCAACAAACGAACTACTTCTTGTACCGGATCTCCTCTCTGGTAAACAAGAATACCCTGAAGACTCTGGCAGGAGCACTCATTCAAGGGTACTACGACTATGCTTGCACCTCATGGTACCAAAGCACATCAAAGGCGCTAAAAACAAGATTACAAACATCACAAAACAAACTGGTCAGACTTCTACTTGACCTTACCCCTAAAACCCACCTCACCCCTGCCCACTTTGACAACCTAGGATGGCTTAGAGTAGACGACAGAGTACAGCAACTTGCAATGAGCCTGGTCTACAAGATACACTATTGATTGATTGATTGAAAACTTTATTAACAGATTGCAGAATGGGTACAGTACAGTACAGCTCAATACATACAATTGTTAAGGGGATGCAGACCAGAGAAAGACTTTCGTCTTGTTTACATCAGGCAGGGCTGTACGCTAAGCTTTTTCACTAGGGGCACACTTGCCCCTAAATGAGAAATTTAGGGGCAAAAAATATTTTAGGGGCAACATTTTAAATAACAATTTTACCATTATTAAAAAAATATGTTCCTCCTGCCTCATTACTGTGGTCCTTTTATTTAACATTTAAGTGCGTTTGTTTTCAGGTTTGTATCTTTTATAATGAACCAACTGAGAAAGTGTGTAAATCACTAATAGAACAAAAACAACAAACTGTGTGTGTGTGTGTGTGCGCGCGCGCTTGTAGTGCTCCTTGAATGAGATCACCACAACACACACACCATTGCATTAATCAGGAGGACAAGAAACTCTGCATACCTTTGTTTCACAATGAAAAGTGCTTTAGAAATCAAATGAATTATTATTATTGTAAATAACCCCATGAAAGGTTTATTATTTTTATGGGTAATTACGCGCTTCATATTTGTGATGTTACTGGTTTCAGGGTGTGCCTAAAGTGATCAATGTGTTGGGCCGTTTATAGAGTTCTATGCCAATTAATGTGTATGTATATCGGGACTTTTTTTATAAGAATTGAGAGGCATTTGTATATGTGACCTTTATTTTGAAAACCGTATTGCGACGCAACCTTGTTTCAAGTTTGCGCTTTTGACAGTGAAATGTTCAGTTCAACTTAGCTCGAGGGAAAGACTAATCAAAAACGTTTAATTGACCGGTATGAGGCTCTTACGGTAGGACTTTGATTGTTTATAGAAGTGGAATGTAATACTATGCAAAACGAGAAATAAACAGTGATTTTATCAGCAGTAAGTTGCAAGCCACTTTCATTTCATATACGGGGAACCGTGACAATTATTAGTATTATATTATTTGCATATTGTCTCATTATTAGATAGATAGATAGTGTAACTGAGGGGTACAATTCCCTGACTGTATTGAATAAGTATGGTATCATTAAACCACTACTGACTTATGTACATTACTACTGGCCATACAGTACACAGGTATATGAGATGAACACATCCACAATAACACGGTTTCACACAAATACTCGTTTAGAAGAATATTTATTAGCAGCACGAAGATTATCTTACATTACTTTACTTATCAAGATTGAGAATTGCGCTTGTAAGGCGAAGAATGTGCATGAATAGGTCAAGAGCGTAAGTCCATGAGCATATTACGCAGGAGATAATTAATAACACCTGTATCATAAGAATTATATATATGGTACACTAGTAGGGCAGCTGGAGATACTAATAGGGTCCCTCCGGTTGTAGGCCAGCAGGGGAGAGGATTTGTCGGTAGCGAAAGTCTGGGTCAACGAGGAATAAGGAGACTCCAGGTACAGGAGACAGTGCAATAATCTCTTGATCCGCAGACGAACAACAGCTATTCTCCGGTATGCAGTGCCGCATGGAAGAAAGCTAGCCGGCCTCAGGCGTCCTAGAGGCGGGCTCGACGTTGCTCCTCACAGGGTAAATCCCACACAATTGTGGGTGTAGACGATTCTCCGCTCCATCAGCTACAGGACCAAAGCAAATATAATCCAGCCGAAAAGGGCTCTGTAGTCGCCGGTGTAGGTTATCCAGTGTACATATCCACACGGTTCTCGTCTAGGGCTCCTCGGATGACGGCACCAGGTTAAGCCGCCCAGCCTGGACAAGCACATTAGCTCGGTACGAGGAAGCGTTGGTAATGCTGGTCACTGTAGAACGGTAGCCGCACGATACACTATACATAATAGACTATTACTTAAATAATAGAATAGGTCGAACACGACAATACAGCGTTAAACTCTGACACTTCAGCTATCAATTCGCACGCGGTCTCAAGGCTCTATTTTGGGGCAAAACGGGCCCACTTCACAGCACGTTGTATCGTGGTGTGAGGCTTCAACTTATTGGTTAACATACTGCTGTATTCACCTGCGCCGTATTTATACGTTAGGTGAACAATCTAGTACCAGCCTCATTTCTGTCTCGTATTCTTGCGCAGAGCCGGTCATGTCCAGGCATGTCTTTGGCGGTGACTTTGAACTAGACATTGGGGGTATGGCCGTGGCGCCTAGGGGATCGCTGTCCAATAGGAGAACGAAATATTATGGTCTGTACTAGGTAAAGGGATATTCCGTGTATATGTACAAAGAATATACAAGGGATATCAGACGATATACAAATACTATACAATATATCTCAAGTAATAAATATATATATTCGGTTTAATCTGACCCTTTGTAACAGCCGCCTCCTAATTAGTCCGCACCTAATTAGATAAGCAGAGACAGATTAACCGCACTGTCCACTACTCAATGTCCGTTGTGAGGAGTAGGGCAATTCACAAAGTCAGGGGGTCATGGTCGTCATCAAGAGAGTCGGGGAGCCTTGGCAACTCTATCAGCCTCGCCACGGGTCGGGTGTATGTCCGCCCTTGGACGAGCACTTCTGCCGCTCTGACCTTTCCGTCGGCACCAGTGATCACTTTGCTTACGCGGCCGGCCGGCCACATAGCTCGGGGTAGTGACTGGTCGATAATCATGACGACTGTGCCTTCCGTCAAATTGTCTCTTTCTTTTACCCATTTCTGGCGGGTCTGTAGAGACGGTAGATAGTGGAGGAGGAAACTGTTCCAAAACTTGTCAGCCAGTACTTGACTGTACCTCCACATTCTTCGGCCGTTCGCTTCTTCAGGTCTGTACACTGTCTGTGGGAGCGCGGGGTCCAGCCGCACCATCAAGAGAGTGTTGGGGGTGACTGGGTCGACATCTGCTACATCACTAGAGACGTAACCGAGGGGCTTTGAGTTCAATACTCCCTCGATCGCCGTGAGGACTGTCGTGAGGACTTCTTCCGCCACGGTCTGGGCCACAAGCACGGCGTACAGGGCTGTCTTTATTAATTTTTTTTTATATATTTTTATTTCATTTTTTGGAAGAAAAGGCAGGTTATATAATGCACATACATTGCACATACAATGCACATAAAAACATACATTTAAATGTTTTGCCAATTACTTGCATTGGCTTGCCCCTTGCCTCATTTAAAATAAAAAACTCCTACCCCCTAACCCCTGCACCAACCACCGTTGACAACCACCCGTCATAGGCCTGAGAAGAAAATGAATTGAACAAAAATTTCAACAAAGACCGAAAAACTAAAAAAAAACGAAAAGGAATTATACAGATATAATTAGTTATGTCCTGCTAGCTATATATTGAAGGTCCTAACTTGATAGAGAATATGGTTCCAGCTATCTATTGTTTGATATCTTGCCCCATTTAATCTAGCTGTAGAAAGCTCCATTGTTACAACATCAGCTAATAACTGTTTCCAGTGATTAAAGGGCAGAGAGTGTGGAGCTTGCCATCGCAGCGCCAATTTTTTTTTTGCAGCAGTACTTCCTGCCAGCCAAAATCGTCTCTGAACAATACTTAAAGCTAAAGAATCATCATCATTAAGGAGAAGTAGTTTGGGACAACAGGGAATATGTTTTTGTAATACTTTAGATAGATAATTAGTTATCTGTTCCCAGAAACTTTTAACTGTGGGGCATTCCCACATCATATGTGTAAAAGTACCAGTAGTATTTAGAGAACAAAGTGTACAGTTTGGTGACATAACACGTCTCATTCTATAAGCTTTCTGGGGGGTTAAATATGTTTTATGGACAAAATTGAAATGAATCTGCTGATGATTTGGGTTTCGTGATGCCATAGTAACATTTCCCCAAACTCTGGTCCAATTGATAGAGTGATGGTGTTCTAATCCCAATTCTGTGCTCCACGATTGGATAACAGGTATTAACGAAGTACATCTTTGTGATAGATCTTTATAAATTATAGAGACTTGTCCTTTGGAGAGACCTGCAGTTTTTTTAGAGAAAGTAATTAACGGGTGAGTAGTTGGTTTGGTCCATGGAACTCCATAGGCTCGCATAGCCGAGCGGAGCTGTAAATATAAAAAAAGGAGGTGCCAGGTAAGTTATATGACTCTTTCAGATCTGAGAATGTTCTTAGACCATTGTCCTCCATAACATCGCCAAGTACATGAATGCCACAGTTGGACCATGATTGAGCTACAAAACTGCGGCCTCCGCTAAGCAAAAACGGGTTATGAAATAAGGGAGTCTGTTCATGCCACTTGGTATCCCAATTAAGTAACTTTTCATATTTGCGCCATAAAGATATGGCATGCGCTATTATCGGACCATAACGTAATCTACATTGCTTTAGTGAAATATCTGTAAAGACAATGTCTTGTAAACGAATCGGCGCCACAATATGTTTTTCAATATTAAGCCAGGGGGCCTCAGAATTTAAATTAAACCAACTCAACAGAGGACGAAATGATAACGCTTGAAAATATAACTTAAAATTTGGCACAGTTAAACCACCAGATTGCCGCTCATTTTGTAAGGTAGTAAGTTTAACCCGAGCTCGCTTGCCTCGCCATATAAAATTTTGAGACTGCTCTATGTAAATTTTCCCAATGAGCAACAGGTGGGGCAATAGGAATCATGGAACTACAGAAGTTTACTCGAGGTAATATGTTCATTTTGATAATAGAGACTCTTCCGGAAAGGGAGACAGGTATATTACACCATCGATTGAGATCATTTATGATTGACCTAATGGTTCTATTCAGATTCAGATTCAGATTCAGATTCCTTTATTGAGCCATTTGTGTAAAACACATTGGTAATTGTTGCAGCAATACAGTGTATGCATTCTTTCTTTTTTCACAGTAAACAAACACCACTATTGTAGTTTACGGACACAATTTTTTCAATTGAAGGAAATATATCAATACCAAGATATTTAAATTGTGTTACAACCGGGATCTCATGGTCAAGCACAGAGTTAGGAGTGGTTCTTAGGCTGATTTGGTCCAGTTTATTTTATAACTTGAAATTGAACTGAATTTTTCAAAGATTTTCAGGAGGCTTGAGAGAGACTGAGATACATTCTCCATATACTGTATAACAAGATGTCGTCCGCATAAAGCGAAATATGATGATCAGTAGAATTTACAGAGATTGGCTTAATGTTTTCTGATTGCCGTATAGCTTGGGCTAAAGGTTCAAGGGATAAAATAAACAAGCTTGCAGAGATCGGATCCCCTTGACTTCTTCCACGAGTGATTTTGAAAGGAGGAGAACTAATATCTCCAGTTATGACACTGGCTGATGGATTAGAAAATATTATTTTTACCATATTTATAAAATGTTTACCTAGTCCCATATGTTTCAGTACAGCCCAAAGATAGGTCCACTCCAGACGGTCAAAGGCCTTCTCTGCGTCAACAGAGAGAACAGCTGACGACACTTTAGCTTGAGAGGCGGAGTTGACAATGTGAAGGAGACGTCGCAAATTATCAGACAAAAGCCTTTTTTTAACAAAACCACTTTGATCTGGGTGAATCAGTTTAGGTAAAAACTTTTCAAGACGGCAAGATAATACTTTAGAAAATAGTTTGGCATCTGTATTAATTAAAGAAATAGGGCGCCAATTAGAACACTGGTTTGGATCTTTACCTTTTTTTAATAAAAGAGAGATTAGGGACATATTCACGTCTCTCCCTAAGTAGCCTTTAGATATGGATATATTAATCATCTCAAGTAGTAGCGGGCCTAAGACGTCCCAGAACCGCAAATAAAATTCAGGGGGAATGCCATCCCACCCTGGAGACTTGCCTTTATTCATATTTTCCAGAGATGTTTTGAGTTCTTGCAATGATATAGGAGCACCCATTAAACTTGATTCAACTGGTGACAAAACAGAGAGGTTAAGGCCACTTAAAAAGGATTCAATCTCTTCAGAGGGACGCTCGCCTTCTGTAGTATATAAATCATTATAAAATTTTGCAAATCTTGTATTGATTAATTTTGGATCTGTAAGCAGCTCACCATTTTCTGATGTAACAGTAGTAATATTTCCTACAAGATCACTATTGCGTAGTTTGTTGGCCAATATTTGACTCGGTCGACTACCATGAAAGTATTGGTTTACTCTACCTTTATGGATGGAGGATTCGGCTCTTTTCCTGATAAGATCGTTTAGTTCACTCTTAACATTGGCTAGTGTGGCGGCAGTCTGTTGAGAGTAACGCCTCTGTTGAGATAGTCGTGCGCCACACACACGACTGGAGCGGGTCCAATAAAGTCATCTCCAAACATCTCATACAGGAGCTTGGTGGTATAGGCAGTGGGGTTGCCAGCTTCAATACCAGCAGAGAGCCCGAAGATTCTTATATTAAACTTTCGGCTGTGATTCTCGAGCTGTTCTGTCTTCTGTCGCAGACGTTTATTTTCTTCCATTATCGCATTCTGGCGACGCTCCAGCTCAGAGATTCTCACATCAGCTTCCACACTGGCCTGGTCGTGGTCATTCATTCTGTCAATACAGGAGCCCATCTGGGTCTTTAGCTTATCCAGACTTGTGTTAACTGAAGCCAATTTAATATCCAAGGCTGAAGTGATTTCTTCTCTAACAATTTCACGCATTACCGCAGCCATTTCAGCAGTAAAAGATTTACCGTGGCGCGTGCCTTGAGCCATGGTGAACAGCAGCAGGTGCGCCTGTACGTGGCTCGTTAGACCAACAGGGCTGTCTTTATTGAACGTACTTCTCGTTCCCAAGTTCCACCGAAGTGAGGTGCATTCGGGGGGTTAAACTGGAAATCAATCTGAGAGGGAGCGAGGTGGGTCTTAAGTTCTGGGCCCATAGCTTGGAAGCTCTCTCTCAGCTCTCTTTCTCCGCCTTTGAAGTTTGTCCCGTGATCAGACAATAATATAGACGGTTTTCCTTTCCGCGATGTGAATCTCCGGAAGGCCATAAGGAATGAGTCCGTACTCATGGTTGGAAGGAGTTCTATGTGTATCGCTCGGGTGGTCATGCATTTGAATACAATACCCCACCGCTTCTCCGTCCCTCTTCCTTTCTTTACATACAGCGGGCCGAAACAGTCCATACCGGTGGAGTGAAAGGGCTTGTCGCCGAGTCGGAGGCGACAGGGGGGTAGGTCAGCCATCCTGGGTATACTGGGCTGTGCTCGCCACTTGCGACAGTCTAGACAAGTCCGCTGGAAGCGTCGTACTGCTTCTCTTCCTTGCAGTATCCAATAGCGACGTCTGATCTCCGCGAAGACTCTCTCTGCCCCGGCGTGGTGCACGTCCTCGTCGTATTTCTTTATGATGAGCTCTGTGACCTTGTGTCGGCTGTTTAAGACTATCGGGTACTTGACGTCATCCGTTAAGTCTGGGGCTCTCCTCAGACGACCACCCACTCTGATGAGATTATGGGCGTCGCTCTCAGGGGCCAAGTGGAGCAGTCTGCTGTCTGACGGGATCCCTGCAGACAGTCTAGCTCGTCGGGGAACGAGTCTCTTTGGGCTCGCTGTAGTAGAAGGAGTTCTGCTTCTTCGTAGTTAGCTGCAGTAATGTCAGTAGTGGACGGAACCTCTGGGTGGTGCCACAGGAATGTTTTTAACTGCGCACTCTCAAGGGTGAGGCAGTCGTCTATGTTGGGATCTGTGGGGACGAGTGTGTGTGTCAACCCACAGAACATAGATTTCTTCTTCTCTGCCTCCTCTTCACTCGCCTCCCGTGGGGTGGGTGTAGGCCACTCTTCTTCCGGGAGCTTGAGGAACTCGGGACCGTCACTATAGAGATTGTGACGGGTGAGGTCATCCAGGGACATTCCCTGTGTGATGACGTCAGCTGGGTTCTGTTTTGTGTCCACATACCTCCAGCATGCTGCTTCTGTTAACTCTTGGATCTCTGTGATTCTGACTCCCACGAAGACCTTGTATCTACACGAATCGGACTGGATCCATGTGAGTACGGTCATGGAGTCTGACCACAGGATTGTTCTTTGCACCGAGATGGTGAGTTCACGTTGGATTAACGTGGCGAGTTGCGCTCCTGCTAGGGCTGCGCAGAGCTCTAGACGCGGGATAGATTGTTGCTTGCGGGGGGCTATTCTTGAGCGAGCCAGGATGAAGGCAGTATGTATTTCTCCTCCCTCCTCTCGGGCCCGCAAGTAGGCCACCGAACCGTAGGCTACTTCGGAGGCGTCGCTGAAGACGTGCAGGTCTATCTGACACGTCTCCGGCCTCACTGTGGGTGGGAAGTAGCTGCGGCGTATGTTGACACCTGGGAGCGAGCTGAGTTCTGTCTCCCACTCTCTCCATGTGGAGGCAAGGTGTTCGGGTATGGGATCGTCCCAGCCCTGGTCCTTGTCCCATAGCGCTCGCACAATCATCTTTGCCCTGGTGGTGTAAGGTAGAATACATCCCAACGGGTCATATTGTCTGGCGAGTGCTCTGTATACACTCCGTCCCGTGGTCGGCAGTGAAGTCGACCTTCCCTGCTCCCTGGTCAGGGGTGTGTGTTTATAATGGAGCGAGTCTGTTTTGAAGCGCCAGACTAGTCCTAATGTCATTTCTTGGGCCTCTCCTGGGATGGTCGCCATCCAGGTCTCGCTGCTTGCTGCCTTGTCCTCTGGGGAGAGGCTGCGCAATACTTGAGGGTCGCTGCTGGCCCACTGCCGGAGATCAAAGCCGCCTTTGATCAGGGAGGCGCGGAGCTTGAGTAGGAGGGCCTCGGCTTCTTCTGGCGTCGAGACGCTTTGCAGACAGTTGTCCACGTAGAAACTATTTCCTACACTTTGTCGGACCTCTTCATCAGCTTCTGGGTCCTCTGCGACGTGTTTTTGCAGTGCAAACGTAGCACAGCATGGGCTGCATGTGGTTCCGAAAGGGAGGACTTCCCATTGATAGATGGATGGTTGCTCATCCCCGATCCTCTCTCTCCATAAGAACCGCAGCAGGGGCTTGTCCTCTTCCACTAGTCGCACCTGCAGGAACATCCCTTTGATGTCGCCGCTGATGGCCACCTTGTTCTGGCGGAAACGTAGCAACACGCCCAGTAGAGAGGGGCCGAGTGTTGGGCCGGGCAAGAGCTCTTTATTCAGATTTTGTGATCCGATCTGGTAGCTGCAGTTAAACACAATACGATCCTTGCCGTTGTGGTGGACTTTGTGGTGCGGCACGTACCATGATTCGGTCGTCTGATCGGCCTCTTTAATGTCAATTCTCTTTATGTGTCCCGCTGTGATTAGCTTGTTAATCTCAGCGCGGTACACAGTAGCTTGAGCGGGGTCTCTGGCTAGGTGCCGCTCTGTGTTCGATAGATACCGCTCCGTCGCTTCTTTTGGGGTGTGGAAGGTAGGCATACCCTCTCGCCTCAGGAGTGGAGTTGCGTATCTCATCACTCCGTTGACTTTGACTCTCTTTGTCCCCTGCTCGAGGAGGGCTATAGCATAAATGTCTTCCTTGGAACGAATGTGTTTATTTTCGTTCTTAAAGGGCATTGTCTCTAGTGTCCATAGCCTCTCGATGTGCTGTAGGAGGGTGGTGTCTTCTTCTGTCACTCTGGAGTGGAGGCAGCGAGTGGCTGCTGTTCGGTTGGGAGACCTGGAGAGGGGGCCTTGTAGTGTCCATCCTAGGCGGGTCTCGACTGCGGCTGGACAGCCTCTTGGTCCAGTGTGGACCCGGTCCATCGGGACGATGAGGTGTGCATGGTCGGATCCTATCAGCAGGGTCGGGGTGGCAGCGTCTATGAGCGGTATAGGTAGTTGACGCAGGTGCACGTATTTATCCATCAGCTTGGCGATGGGGTAGGTGTACTGCGACAGGCCTATGTCTTGGCTGGTGAAAGCGTTAGTGATCCTATACCGTCTCTCTGGCTGCCCGCTTGCTTCGATAGTGAAGGAGACGTTCTCACCCTTGATCGTCTTCAGGTCTCTTCTTATAGTCCGAATCGTCATCGTTTCTTCGCACCCCCGCAGCCCCAGCTGGGCCGCAACGGACGCGAGGAGAAGGGTCTTCTCTGACCCGTCGTCAAGGACGGCGTAGGAGTCCATGACCTTGTCCTCGTAACTCAGTGTTACGCAGACCACCTTCAAGAGCACCCGGGCTCCCCCGCTGCTGGCGGGGTCAATGTACATAACACTTGCCTTTGTGCTGCTTGAGGGTGCAGGCTTTCTTCTGTTACTGTCATGTAAAACGTCCAAGTGGGCTCCGTCACACCGACTACACCTCTTCTTTAAGCGGCACTCGGCTGCCATGTGACTGCGCGCACATCGGTAACAGCGGCGGTTGGACTTTATCCATTGACTCACCTCGTCGGCGGTCATCTTCTTGAACGTGTCACAGTGTGACAGCCAGTGTTCCTTTTCGCAGTACGGACATACAATCTTCCACTTCTCTTTCATCGAGGGGGTACTGTGGTTCTTGTTGCGCGGTACTGACTCGGCTTGGTGCATGACGGTCACCAGCCTGCGGCCATCGTTTGATCTCCTAGGTCCCTCTCTGGAGCTTGGCGCGCTCCGCACGAACGTATCCAATCGTAGGCTGCTGACTTCTCTCGCCAGGAAGTCGGCTAGGTCTAGGAGGGATGGCTCGGGACCGTTAGGATCACGGTGGTCCCTTTGCCGCCTGAAGCGCTCTTGTCGGGCGGGCGGAAGCTTCTCTAATATTCTCTCAACATTAGAGTTTGCGTACAGTTCGTGCATACCCTTTTCCTTTTGTGCCCCCAGCATCCCTACCAGGGATTGTACCTTGATAGAGAGGTCATCTAGTGAGCGATTGTCTGTGGCTGGGGGTAGACGGTCAATATTCCTTATCTCTTGTATTACGTAGTCCCATATGCGTCCATAACGTTGGTCGAGGGCTACTAGAGCCGCGGTGTATGGGGTAGTAGAGTTGGAATATGCCAGCGCTATATTGTGCGATCTGGGCACCTTCAGGTGCTTGAGTAGGATAGCATACTTGTACGGTTCATCTGGTACATCGGACATCATTGTCTCTAAGCACATTCGTAGCTCTGTGTACTGTGCTCTGTTCTCGTGTGTGAAGTCCGGGAACGTCGGTGTGCCAAGGTACGATGCCATGGATGGCTGGCACATCGGTGAGCGTTGGGGGAGAGGCCTCCTAGGCGAGTCTCCTCTTACGTGTCGTGGTGGGCTGGTACCTGTCAGTACCCAGGTGCTGTTCCTCGGGGCTGGTCGTGCGTCAAGCTCACCCGTGAATTGAGTCGGGGGTCTGTAGCGCAGAGCCGCGGGGGTAAAGTCTGGGCTGTACTGGACCTCCTGGTCCTGTGGAGTATGATGCTGCTGTTGGGCTTGACTTTCCTCCTCTCCCTCTTCTTCTTCCTCTGCCAGGTCGTCTAGATCCTGTAATCGTCTATTTAGTCTCTCAGCGGCGTAGGCCGGTTCTTCCCTGTTGCTAGGTCTCGCATGGACTGGTCGGGGAGGAGGTTCGTCGAGGTGTATAGGCTCTTTCGGTTGGCCGGGCTCAGGGTCGCTTGATCGGGTAGGGGAGGGTGCCCTAGACCCTTGTCTTGACGAGGCCCTGGAGCTCCGTGCGGAGGGAGGGGGGGTTGCCCTGGCAATCAGTTGCTCCATTATCTGCGCTTGTAATCGGTCGCGCTCGGCTTTGCGCTTGATGTGAGCGAGGTCGCGCTCTGCTTCGCGCTGGGCTTGGGCTGCGTCGCGCTGTGCATTGGCGGCTCCGCGCTGTGCATCGGCGGCGGCGCGCTGGGCTTCGGCGCGGTCTCTTTCCATATTCTCTTCCGTCTGGAGGCGTCTAGTCTCTAGGCGTATGCGGTCGTCGTCACTCCTTTGCTGCGCCTGGAAGCGCTCTCGCTCGATCGCAGCGTGTTCGCGTTCACTAAGGGCTTGCGCTTGGAGTTGCGCGTGGAAGCGTTCTCTTTGGTCTGCAGATTGTTCGCGCTCACTTACTTGTTGAGCCTGCAGGCGGTCTCTTTCCATGGTAGAGTGTTCGCGCTCACTTTGGTGTTGCGCGCGGAGGCGCTCTTGTTCCATGGAAGAATGTTCGCGCTCGCTAAGCGTCTGTGCTTGGAGTCGATCGCGTTCAGTGGAGGCGATGAATGCCTGCGCTAGCATCTTGTCCGCCTCGCTGGGGGAAGACACTGATGGAGGTGATCGGCTTCTGGCAGTGCTCGTTGGAGATCCGTTCTCCGGTCGCGCTCCGAGGAGGTCCATCTCCTGGGTGCGTGTCTCTTCTGGTGGTGGATCGGGTTCCGTCCCTGGAGGGCTTTCTTTATCCTGGAGCTCTCCGGGGACTGCCTCGTCGACGTTGGCGGGGGGTAAAGTCATGTCAGGTCCCTCCTGGTCCCCCCCGTGAGCTTGGTCAGTTACGTTAGAACCCACTAGGGTCTCTACTGGCGGGGTCGCCTGGTCGGTAGGGTTTGACATACTTTTACTATCCGCTTTTTCCGCGTTTAACGTCTGTATAACGCTAGGTAGTAGACTGGCAGCGTAGTCCTCTAGGTAACGAGGTGGCTGCCGTCTGCGCTCCGGGCGATCTAGCTTAGGAGAACCGTTTGTGGAGTGTTCATCATTGGCCATGTTTTTTTTTTTGATCCACTTTTTCTCCCATTTTTCTATATTTTCTCCCATCCCAATTTCGTATCATCCAATTCAACCCTCCCCTGTCACGAACGCTGTTTCTTGCCTCCCACAAGCCGGCTGCAATGTGGACTAAGTCATACATAGCACAAGTCCCCTCCGGTACTTGAGGTAACAGCAGTCGCATCTTTTCACCTGCGCAGCTCGATCTCTCAGTGTCGGGGA
Source organism: Notolepis coatsorum (assembly GCF_963971535.1). Lineage (NCBI taxonomy): Eukaryota > Metazoa > Chordata > Actinopteri > Aulopiformes > Paralepididae > Notolepis > Notolepis coatsorum. Next base: position 197,719,213 of record NC_140169.1, on the reverse strand, counting down.
GTAACGCGTGGGAGGCTCACGCTGCCCCCGACACTTCCTGATTCTACTGCGCAGGCGCACCAACCGACTTGTAGGAGTCGCTTGTTCACAACGCCCGATCCCCACCCTTCAGTTTCCCTCCCCGTAATACGGCCAATGTGTATTACTGCGGACGACCAGCTAAACTGAAAACAATGTGGAGAGCTGGATTCGAACACGCGAATCCTAGCGTCTCCACACTGGTGGCGAGTGCCTTGCCCACTACACCACCTAGCCGCCCTATCATTGGCCATGTTAATATTAATATTATATTAATATTACGCTAATTACCATCCGGCTCGAAGGACCAATTGTAACTGAGGGGTACAATTCCCTGACTGTATTGAATAAGTATGGTATCATTAAACCACTACTGACTTATGTACATTACTACTGGCCATACAGTACACAGGTATATGAGATGAACACATCCACAATAACACGGTTTCACACAAATACTTGTTTAGAAGAATATTTATTAGCAGCACGAAGATTATCTTACATTACTTTACTTATCAAGATTGAGAATTGCGCTTGTAAGGCGAAGAATGTGCATGAATAGGTCAAGAGCGTAAGTCCATGAGCATATTACGCAGGAGATAATTAATACCACCTGTATCATAAGAATTATATATATGGTACACTAGTAGGGCAGCTGGAGATACTAATAGGGTCCCTCCGGTTGTAGGCCAGCAGGGGAGAGGATTTGTCGGTAGCGAAAGTCTGGGTCAACGAGGAATAAGGAGACTCCAGGTACAGGAGACAGTGCAATAATCTCTTGATCCGCAGACGAACAACAGCTATTCTCCGGTATGCAGTGCTGCATGGAAGAAAGCTAGCCGGCCTCAGGCGTCCTAGTGGCGGGCTCGACGTTGCTCCTCACAGGGTAAATCCCACACAATTGTGGGTGTAGACGATTCTCCGCTCCATCAGCTACAGGACCAAAGCAAATATAATCCAGCCGAAAAGGGCTCTGTAGTCGCCGGTGTAGGTTATCCAGTGTACATATCCACACGGTTCTCGTCTAGGGCTCCTCGGATGACGGCACCAGGTTAAGCCGCCCAGCCTGGACAAGCACACTAGCTCGGTACGAGGAAGCGTTGGTAATGCTGGTCACTGTAGAACGGTAGCCGCACGTTACACTATACATAATAGACTATTACTTAAATAATAGTATAGGTCGAACTCGACGATACAGCGTTAAACTCTGACACTTCAGCTATCAATTCGCACGCGGTCTCAAGGCTCTATTTTGGGGCAAAACGGGCTCACTTCACAGCACGTTGTATCGTGGTGTGAGGCTTCAACTTATTGGTTAACATACTGCTGTATTCACCTGCGCCGTATTTATACGTTAGGTGAACAATCTAGTACCAGCCTTATTTCTGTCTCGTATTCTTGCGCAGAGCCGGTCATGTCCAGGCATGTCTTTGGCGGTGACTTTGAACTAGACATTGGGGGTATGGCCGTGGCGCCTAGGGGATCGCTGTCCAATAGGAGAACGAAATATTATGGTCTGTACTAGGTAAAGGGATATTCCGTGTATATGTACAAAGAATATACAAGGGATATCAGACGATATACAAATACTATACAATATATCTCAAGTAATAAATATATATATTCGGTTTAATCTGACCCTTTGTAACAGATAGGTTGATACTTTATTGATCCCCGGAGGGAAATTTAAGTAGGCAGTATTTAATGAAAAACGTCCTAAGTGGGCGACTCACCTAATGCATGGCTGAACTGAGTGTTGTTTCCCCGTCAATCATCACTGCCAGATCCGACTTAATTTAATCGGCTATGGTCTCTTATCATCTCTCCACATCGGACGTGGTTGTCATAAGATGGACTTATATCCGCTCTGTTCTTCTTGTAAAGCAAAATTAGCAGCTTAAACGTATTGAAAGGAAGTTCTTCTTTGGCGATGCAATAGCCCATATTATTATTGAAAGGAAGATGCCACATTCAGTTTCGTTTCGCTAGGAATTCTGGGATTTGGTGTTGGATGTATGGACTCTATGCAGACAGGGACATGGTATTTAATCGCACGATAGACTACAAGTACCAAGTATATAGCGTGACCCAGGTTGCTCCCAAATATTATTTTCCACTCGCATCGGCCAAATTAAGGGGCAATTTGCGATCATCTCGCCCTGTCATGGGTGGAAATTTTATTTGAAAGGGCAAAATCTGTTCTAGTCGGCACAATATACAGACCGCCAGATCAAACTGGCTTTTATGATACTATGGATGTGTGCTTAGCTGGAGCTGAGGATGCGGAAAAAATTCTTATTGGGGATTGGAACACGGATATGCAACAAAAAGATGCACCCGTCTTCAAATCCTTCAATAGGTTTTGTGATCTGCACGGCCTCAGCCAACTAATCACCCAACCCACAAGGATATGTGAATCAACTCAGACTACCATTGACCTCATACTGACCTCTGACAAGTCCAAGATATCCAATAAAGGGGTTATAGCATGCGGGTTAAGTGATCATTACATGATATTCTGTACCCGCAAAAAGCTAAAACTAAAGGCTGGCTGTCACAAAACAGTCACATCTAGAGACCTCAAAACCTACTCTAGCGAGGCCTTTAACCTTGAACTGGAGAGTCTGGACTGGTCAGATGAACTCAATGGTACACTGGTTGAAGAAACTTGGCTTGGCTTCAAAACCAAATTTTCATCAATACTAAACAACATGGCCCCCCTAAGAACCACCAGGGTAAAAAATCGCGCTGAGCCATGGATGCACACTGAAATACTGACCGCTATGAAAGCCAGAGACAAAAAATTCTCGGAGTTTCGTAAAAGTCAGTCAAAGCTTACCAAAAGCACGAGCAGTGAACTCCAAGACCACGTGACTGAACTCAAACTAGAAAGAAACAGACTAAGAAATGACGTAACCTCCATGATCAAAACTGCTAAAAAAAATTTCATCAATGACAAAACCGAGGAAAACAAAAATAAACCATGTGAACTTTGGAAATTACTCAACAATCAACTAGGCTGCAGTAAAAAACTCAAAACCAGGTTCTCAAACATAAACATAAAGACGGACAACACGCTCATCACAGACAAGCTGGATGTAGCCAATTACTTAAACACTTTCTTCACAAACATAGCCACAACACTGGTAAACAAACTACCCTCCCACTCAGGGCAGTATGGGGTAGAACACATAGTAGCATACTACAAGAACCTAGGTGTCCACAAAGACGACTTCAAACTGGAAATAGTAACTACAGATGAGGTACTCAAAAAACTGAGCGCCCTCCAACCAAACAAGGCCACTGGCCATGACAACATCCCCTCCAAATTCCTCAGAGACTCAGCAGCAGCCATCACCCCAGTCATCACACACATAATAAACCTCTCCATAAAACAGGGACACGTCCCCAAGGACTTCAAAATTGCGAGAGTAACACCCCTGCACAAAAAGGGCAGCAAATTAGACCCGGGTAACTACCGCCCTGTTTCTATCCTTACATCCATCTCGAAAGTCATGGAAAAAATAGTATACGAACAGATCGAAAAGTACCTTGCGGAAAAAAATCTAATCTACGAATTCCAATCTGGCTTCAGAACATCCCACTCCACTGACACATGCCTTCTCTACTTGAACGACCACATCAAACAAGAGGTGGACGCGGGCAAATACTGCGGCATGGTCATGCTGGACCTACAGAAGGCCTTCGACACTGTCAATCACACCATTCTGATTGACAAGCTAAAAGCAATTGGTTTTGATAGTTTATCAGTGAGCTGGATACAATCCTACCTGGAGGGGAGGGAACAGATGGTGGAAGTAAACGGTACACTATCCCCCCCCCTCACAGTGAGCTGTGGTGTTCCACAAGGAAGCATACTAGGACCGCTACTATTCCTAATTTATGCAAATGACATGTCGTCAGCTTGTGACTGCAACTTGTTCCTGTTTGCGGACGACTCAGCCCTGCTGGTCTCTGACAAGAACAAGTTACAGGTTGAAAAAGCCCTCAGCTCGGAACTAGGCAAAATCTGCATATGGCTCGCCGACAACAAACTATCATTACACATGGGCAAAACAGAGTCCATTCTCTTCGGTTCAAATAACAAACTCAGCAAGACCGACGGCTTCTCGGTTACAGTGGGTGACAATATTATCACAAGGAAAGATGAAATTACCTACCTGGGTTCCATCCTAGAGGCTAATCTTTCCTGTGACAAAATGGCATCCAATGTAATAAAAAAAGTCAACCAACGAACGCGATTCTTGTACCGGATCTCCGCTCTGGTAAACAAGAATACCCTGAGGACTCTAGCAGGAGCACTCATTCAAGGGTACTACGACTATGCTTGCACCTCATGGTACCAAAGCACCTCAAAGGCACTAAAAAACAAATTACAAACATCTCAAAACAAGCTAGTCAGACTACTACTTGACCTGACTCCTAGAACCCACCTCACCCCTGCCCACTTTGACAACCTAGGATGGCTTAGAGTAGACGACAGAGTACAGCAACTTGCAATGGGCCTGGTCTACAAGATACACTACGCGACCAAGGTACCCATGTACATGTCAAAATACTTCCCAAAGGTCAGTGAATACCACGATCACAACACCAGAGGGAGCTCCACAAATCATGTAAAACCCAGATTCGGATCAAACAAGGGACTAAACACGTTTCGCAATTATGCCACATCAATGTGGAACGCCCTGCCTAAAGCTGTAAAGGAATGTGAATCACTACCCACCTTCAAAAACACTCTCAAAAAACACCTACGTGAGACTGCAATTCGAAACTGGCCCCTACAAATGTCCTAACCTAGTTGTACAGTAAATGACCAAGTAAGGCTTTGTCAATATTCCAATGTACAGTGTAAAATGTGTGTGTGTCCCCTTCCCAACCCCCCCCCCCCCCCCCCCACCTCCAATGTACAGCCCTCACCCAACCCACCCAACCCCACCCCACCCAACCAACCTCCTCCAATGTACAGTTTCTATGCCAAATGTATATACACTCCTTTTCTGGACACTTTTGTATCACAAACAGTACTGTATTTGCAAATCTGATATGTCATAAATGTATAGATGTAGCAGTACTGTCTATCTGTATGTCATGTATGTCATATATGTTATGATGAATTGAAAATGGGGGACCCTGATGTAAACAAGTCGAAAGTCTTTCTCTGGTCTGCATCCCCTTAACAATTGTATGTATTGAGCTGTACTGTACTGTACCCATTCTGCAATCTGTTAATAAACTTTTCAATCAATCAATCAATCCCCCATTTTCAATTCATCATAACATATATGACATACACGACATACAGATAGACAGTACTGCTACATCTATACATTTATGACATACCAGACTTGCAAATACAGTACTGTTTGTGATACAAAAAGAGTCCAGAAAAGAGAGTATATACATTTGACGTAGAAACTGTACATCGGAGGAGGTTGGGTAGGTGGGGGGGGGGGGGGGGGGGGGGGGGGGGGGGGGCTGTACATTGGAGGTGGTTGGTGGGGTGGGGGGGTAGGGGTTGGGTAGGAGGGGTGGGTGGGGGACACACACTGTACAACTGTACAAGCAAAACTGTACATTGGAATATTGACAACCATACTTGGTAATTTACTGTACATTGGAGGGGGTTGTGTTAGGACATTTACAGGGGCCAGTTTCGAATTGCAGTCTTCCGTAGGTGTTCTTTGAGAGTGGTTTTGAAAGTGGGTAGTGATTCACATTCCTTTACAGCTTTGGGTAGGGCGTTCCACATTGATGTGGCATAATTGCGAAACGTGTTTAGTCCCTCGTTTGAGCCGAATCTGGGTTTAACATGATTTGTGGAGCTCCCTGACCTTTGGGAAGTATTTTGACATGTACATGGGTACCTTGGTCGTGTAGTGTATCTTGTAGACCAGGCCCATTGCAAGTTGCTGTACTCTGTCATCTACTCTAAGCCATCCTAGGTTGTCAAAGTGGGCAAGGGTGAGGTGGGTTCTAGGAGTAAGGTCAAGCAGTAGTCTGACCAGTTTGTTTTGAGATTTTGTAATTTTGTTTTTAGCGCCTTTGAGGTTCTTTGGTACCATGAGGTGCAAGCATAGTCGTAGTACCCTTGAATGAGTGCTCCTGCCAGAGTCTTCAGGGTATTCTTGTTTACCAGTGAGGAGATCCGGTACAAGAATCGAGTTCGTTGGTTGACTTTTCTTATTACATTGGATGCCATTTTGTCACAGGAAAGATTTGCCTCTAGGATGGAACCCAGGTAGGTAATTTCTTCTTTCCTTGTGACAATATTGTCACCCACTGTAACTGAGAAGCAGTCGGTCTTGCTGAGTTTGTTATTTGAACCGAAGAGAATGGATTCTGTTTTACCCAGGTGTAATGATAGTTTGTTATCAGCGAGCCATATGCAGATTTTTTCTAGTTCTGAGCTGAGGGTTTTTTCAACCTGTAACTTGTTCTTGTCAGAGACCAGCAGGGCTGAGTCGTCCGCAATTCGAAACTGGCCACCGTAAATGTCCAAACCCCCCCACTCTGGGACTGCAAACCCCCCCACCCTGGGATTCATTCATTCATTCATTAGTACCTGGGAATAGGGCTGGGCATCGAGAACCGGTTACAAAATTCTAATTCCAAAAGAATCATTATTTCAAATATCAGATTTAATTGCACCCTTAATTGCACCCTTACTTACAATTCATTAAGCAAGGTGATTGATTGATTGAACATTTTATTAACTGTTTGCAGAATGGGTACAATACAGTATGGGCCGGCTCAATACACACAATTGTTAAGGGGATGCAGACCAGAGAAAGTCTTTTGTCCTGTTTACATAAAGGTCCCCCCATTTTCAATTCATAATGAATTGTAAGTAAGGGTGCAATTAGCACCGTGCAATCCATTCTTTGTGGATCCCGCCCTTAGTGTGTAATATATTTAGATTTGGTTGGTAATTACTTAGTGTGTATGTGGTAAATTAAGCTAAATGAAACATGATTTTCCCCTATTCTGCACTCTACTGGACGGATTCTGCTGTAAGTGGTAATAGAAGGGCCTTAATCTGTATTGTTAGATCTCCCCAAAAACATGGATTTAGATAGTGAAAAACGGCCAAATCATGCTGCTATTCAATAGATTCTCTTAGGAAAATACAAATTGGACTTCTAAATAACAACAACTAAAATAAGATGTAAGTAGTATTGTTTATATAAATACGTCAAGTAATCTAGACAAAATAGTCATTTGGTCTGGGCAAACTGGATCTACAGTATAGTGGAAGTCTCCCTGATTAGAAGAGGTCACAAAAGCTAGGGGAGACCGCACTATATTTAAATACAACAGGATAACTGGTCACTTTGGCCGGCCAAGATTTTACATTAGAACAGATGGCGGTGTTGACCAAAGCAGAACGCTGAATAGGCCTGTCAACAGATGCCCATTTATTATGATGGACGAGCCAACAGTTTCTATAGAAATGCTGACCAAGCAGCCCCCAAGTTGGGAGGTGTAAAATAAACCATTTGGTAAACTACTTCAAAGAGCGGTATCCTGTGTCGCCCTGAGACACAGAGCTACTTTAAGACTCCTCCTATGCCTCAGGAGAGATAGACTATACAGTAGATTAAAACTCTGTGTTACACACTAAAAACAGTAATAATATTACAGGAAAATATCAGCAATATTTAGACAAAAATATACATGTAATTTTAAGACTAATATTGAAGTTTTTGGCCATTTGGAAACTAAACTAGACAAATAAGTATGTTTTAAATCAAAAAGTAAACTATTAAGAAATATTTAGAAATACCCCTAGAGCAGGGGTGGGCAATTCTTTTTCCCGGGGGGCCGAATAAGCAACTGAAAATATGTTGGAGGGCCGGGCCAAAATTCCAAACTCAATTATGCATAATATACATTTTATTTCTATATAAAAAGCAGTAAATGGCATGTTTTGACCCCTGGTAAGAGTGTATGTTATTATTTGGCAATTAAAATGTGAGGTTAGCTTTCAAAAATATAATTTATTCAAATATAATTTATTTCCAAAATGATAAACAAAATGTGAAACATTAATAATAAGGGCATGTATGAAAAAGTGCTATACAAATAAAGTTATTATTTTGAGTTTCATATACTATTGAAACAAGGATTTTCTTAGCTTTCTAAAGACATCACATCATCTTATAGCCAAAATAAACAAGACATGAAAAGTGTCCCAGTAGCCTTTTTTACTCTACATGCCTATATTAAACATTTAATGTTTTCAGAACTGTGCAAAAAAAAGAAAAATTAATATCAAGTGTCCCATTTCACTTGTTATATTTCCACATTTTAGTATTCTTCAGCTCTTTTTTTTTCATTCAGTGTGATAAATCCAGTCTCTGTTGAGCTTTAACAAGTCCATCAAAGTCAGGTTGCATGTCTGAGGTGGAGATGCGAAGCACAGCTGCCAGATGTTCATCAGTGAGAGATGATCTGTACCTGGACTTGGTAAACGTCATGACTGAGAATGTCTGTTCACATATAGGTGGATCCAAAGAGAACCAACATCTTCTGAGCATGTCTCCTCATGTTTGGAAAGTTCTCCTCCTTGAGAGCAGAGTAGAACTCTAGCAGTGATGCTGACTTAAAGTGCTCTTTCAGTAGTGAATCAGACTGCATGTCAATGAGTTCAAGCTGAACATCAGTGGGTGCAACACTGCAGGTAAAGGGAGAGGAAACCAGCTGCATTTCATCCTCAACCTTTTTGAAATCTTGAAAACGCCTTGAAAATTCATCATGCAGTGCTCCCAACATGGATGAGTACCTGTGCCGGTGATCAGCTGATGGTTTGACTTCTTTCAGGGTTTTCATGTGTTTGAGATTGTTGCTGCCTAGTTGCCTTGAAATTAATTGCAACTTTGTCATGAAGGCTTTCACATGGCTATGCATTTCATAAGCAAAAATGCCCTTGCCCTGCAGTTGTGTGTTCAGTAGGGATGGGTACCGTTCACATTTGAACCGATACGGTACCGGTACCTGTGAATCGATACCGGTACCCAACGGTACCTTTTTTCTGTACTTTAGTCTCTAAAAATGTAATCTACCTACCTCAGTTGTGAAAAAAGAAATCCAAACTTCAAATAACCACACTTTCGACCGTTTTCGGCTTGCCCCGACTGCTTTGTTGTTGAATCAAGTCAAATCCTAGGTAAGTGTATATTGTGCGTGTGAACGTTGACATGAAAAGAAAAAAGTAAAAAAAAATATATATCAAAAAAAATATATAAAAAAAAAAATTATTATCATGTAATCTTTCGTGGGCCGGTCAGAATCATCCCGCGGGCCGTATCCGGCCCGCGGGCCGTACAATGCCCAGGTCTGCCCTAGAGGCATAACTTAAGAATAAAATGGGAATAATTAAATAATCTTGTGGGAATCAACGAACCAAAATAAAGACAAAAGATGTGTAGAAACACTTAGAAAAAGTATTGGAAAGAATGCTCAGATGTATTAAGCTACTCTGAAAAGTAATTTCTAGGTTATAAATTTCCAAAGTATAGGCAAAATAGATCAAATCTAAAATAAAGTAATGTTCCATTTGTCATTTCAAAATAAAAGAACGTTTCTTTGGAATTTGAAACCTTTCCATATTAGGCGTTGTTTAAATCAAAAATGGCGTGGAGTCAACAAAATGGCTGCCGTTCAGAAAACCCAACCAATAAGAGAAGGCCACACCTCTAGTGCATGCGTCATATGACAACAGGACTAGAGGCGTGGCCTAGCATTCTTAACAGGAAACACAGAACGAAAAGGGAAAAAAAAGAAAACTACAACCGACGAGAGAAGCCGGTCACCCGGGAAACCACGCCAGACCGAGATGAAGCAGAGATCCAGCCAAGAATGCAGATATTAGATAGAAATAATTCAACGATTGTATTGATACATTTTTATATGGACCATCCCAGGACGTATCGTGTCATAGTGAACGTCTCTGGAAGCCAACTTTAGTCTAGTATGCAAATAAACGCATATATTTTTGACTGAAGCGCCTCGTCAGTTTGCAATACTTCATTAAACTGCTTACTGGGTAATTATACAAGGTTTACCAACGCAGAGTAGTCCGCTAGATATATAGAATACATCACGACCAAATCTTCAAGACTTGTAACGATAAGTGGCCGCCGGGACCCGTGCTGTGCTCGCTGGAAACCAACTGCAAGAATCGACGTTACTATTACTACAACGCCAGTCTACAACGCCTCATCGACTGATCTTGCCTTCAACAGCGAACGAAGATCAACATTGAGGTGAGTGGAATGAATGCAGAGTCATGTCGGGGGAAAAGCGACCAGTTTGTAATAACCGCCCTTCTGACTTGGTGTATCTGTGTCGGCGGGGGTAAGCGATCTGATATATAAGAATAGACGCTTGCCTCAGCCGTACGGAAGATACCAAAGTGATAGGGCAGACTGCGAGTATATGGAATTGAGAAGGGGATGAGGGGCGCTCGATTAATACAGTCCAGTGCAAATATGAATAATACAGTGTGTTTTTGCCGTGGATCGAGTAAGGACCATACGTGATGTTATGGTTATGGTACTGTGTTTGTTTTTCGCCGTGATCGAGTAGGGCACCATGCTGTGCTATGATAGGAACATATTGAATACGACCGGAGCCGTGGATCGAGTGAGGCGTGTTCGAGTGTGTCTTCTGTTTTGCCTCTCGGCCTGCATTGTTCAGGGGGAGAGGCAAGGGAGAAGGATGAGAACGGCTATTCTTTCATTCTGCCATGATTGAGTGGGATGGGGTAGGTTCTTGTTATTTGTTTATCGAGAGGTACCGGCGTTGTCTGTTCGTACTCCGCCATGCTCAGGTGGGGACGGGAAGGTAGCGGGATGTTTCCGAGCAGGTATGATAGGTTTCAAACCTTTTGGTGGCAGTAACCAAGAGACAAAGTATTGGAGTCGAGATGCATATTTGCACTGGAAATCGAGCGTCTCAACAGGCATATAGACAGCAAAGTCTGACATAGTATTGGGTGAACGAGTTGTAGTGGTACTCGCAAAATTTTTAGCTATGTGCGTGCATATCACATCCTTCTGGTCTTGGCTTGCGAAATTTGTACAAGAAAGGAACTTGGAGAAATATTATGTGAAATGAATTGAAGACTTCTATTTTTACATGCTACACTATTTTATTTTATTACATACTTATCTCTTGTCTAGCACAGTCTCTGGAGCGTAACAGAAAGAAGCATTTTGTATAAAAGTATTCTGTACTTCTGTATGACAACTATTAAAGAAACTTGAACTTGAACTTTTGTTGCAAGTTTGTAGCCTTGCTGTGAGCGCGGAGAGGCTACGAACAATGTGATGATGGTAACAGAAAGAGACGTGTTGTTTTACGTCAGGTTCCCCCGTCTTCAAATCGCCGTGTACTATTCCACAGAAGGGAGCGTTTAGTGTCCAAGGTGTTCGGACCGTTGGTTTATAAGCTTGTATTTGTGTGTGTAAGTGAACATAAGTTCTTATTATGTGTGACAAGTAACAGGCCGGCCGGCTGTAAGCGCTTATTAAATAATGGGAGCTTTGGTTATAAGGTTAAGATGTGTTGGTGTATACCACGGACTAATAGGAAAAAATAAGCACTAAAACGTGGTATTGCCGAACGGATATTTGTGTATAGTATGGCGGGTAAACTATAAGTATGTTTGATGAGTGAATGATGCTGGTAAATATAGGAGTAAGCTGGCGTGTGTGTTTGTTTTTTATAACGTTATGCAACTCTCGTGACCAGCGGCGTATTCTCACGACGTGCTAGGAAAGCAACTTCTGGTATCAACAGAGCGCCGTGTTCGGGCCGCGCCTGTTAGACTTCCGGGTTTACGAGAAGCGACCATTTTGAAAGTTGTAGTTTTTATCGGTATTGTACGTTGTATGATAAGCGAGTGGAATGGAGTGGATGCACAATTATATGGCTGTTTGTGACCTTGCAGTGTGAATAATATGGTAAAAGCAGTGTGATGTGCAGTTATGGTTAGGACTGTTGTTTAAAGAACTGCCGGTTCGCGCACGCGCGCCGTGTTCTCACAAGTGGGTGGGGACGTGCGTCACAGAGCTGTCTCCTTGAGGCTGTTCTGGGTATTGTAGTGTTGTAGTCAAATTGTCAATTAGAGGTTGGCTCTCTCTGGCCCCACGCTCCTTCCCTCTCCTTCTCTCTCTCTCTCTCTATCTCTCTCTCTCTCTCTCTCTCTCTCTCTCTCTCTCTCTCTCTCTCTCTCTCTCTCTCTCTCTCTCTCTCTCTCTCTCTCTCTCTCCCTCCCTACCTCTCTCCCTCACACCCTCCCTCCCTCTCTCCCTCCCTCTCTCTCTCTCTCCCTCCCTGCCTGCCTGCCTGCCTGCCTGCCTGTCTCACACCCTCCCTCCCCCCCTCTCTCTCTCTCTCTCTCTCTCAGTGCATGCTGGGAATGAGATTGGAGAGATTGGAGATTGGAGGTGTGGAGGTATAGTGAGTTTTTTTCTATCTTTATCTATCTATTTTGTTAATTTGTTTATGGGATATTGTATTATAAGTATAGTGTTGGTTTGCTGTGTGTTTTGGTGTGTATAGGGTTAAGTGGGAGTGTTTTGTTTGGTTGGCAGTCGGCCAGGCTGTGCTGCTGGCTGACGTGAAATGCTAATATGGATTTTTCCAAAATCAGTAGAAAGAATGGCATTAAGATATCTGTTCCTAATGTGTCAGTAGAGAACTGCAGTTTGGCAGTTGGAAATATTGTCGGACACAGAAGCATTAAATCAGCTGTGAAAATGAATGGATCGATTGTGATTTTCCTTGATTCATTGGACAAGGTGCACACACTGGTTCAATCAGGAATTAGTGTGGATGGGGTTTTTGTTGCGGTGGAGTCTCTCTCCACACCAGGCAGAAATGTCTTTATTTCCAACGTTCCGCCGTTCATCAGTGATGAACTATTGATAAATCAACTATCACGACATGGAAAGATAATTTCCCCTATAAAAAAAATGTCGTCGGGATGTAAATCTCCGCTTTTAAAGCATGTTGTCTCACACAGGCGACAGGTTTTAATGGTTCTGAACAACAGCGGAGAGGAGCTTGAGTTGGTTTTTAAAATAAAAGTTGATGAGTTTGATTACGTGGTTTTTGTTAGTTCTGGCAATTCGGGGAGGTGTTTCAAGTGCGGGGAGGACGGGCATTTTTCGCGAGATTGTGCGGGGAGAGGGGCGATGCGACCTCCGCCAGCCCCAGGTGGAGCGCAGCCCCAGGACTCGGTGCGCAGTGCTGGGCTCAGCGCAGATGTGGAGGTAGGAGGGGTATGGAAGCGCAGAGCTGAGAGCAGTGTAAACAGGGTCCCGCTGCAGACTGCCAGCAGTGCAGCTGATAGTATCTCGCTGCAGACCGCCGGCAGTGCAGCTGATAGTGTCCAGTTGCAGGGCCGCGGAGCAGGGGCGGCAGGTACAGAGCAGAGCCTTGGTACAGAGGAGGGAGGAGTGAGGGACGCTGCCCCCCCCTCAACCAGTGGTGACTGTGGGGTAACAGGGGAGAACAGTGGTGGTTTGGTCCTTCCATTACAGCGTCGGAGAAAGAGAACAACGAATGTGGTGGTTAATGAAAACAGCCAGACAGTTGAAAATGGGTCAACAGGTGACAGTGGATTAGAGGGGGGGAATCCAAATGTGGTGGATAATGACGACAGCCAGACAGTGGAGAAAGTGACAGCAATTGACAGTGAGATAGTGGAGGAAGGGTTGAATGTGGTGAATACTGTAAATAGTAGGACATTGGATGACAACAGTGGTGGGGGGGGGGGGGATATACCTGAGTCAGTTGAAAGGGAGGGAAGTGACAATAGTGGCTCGCAGGCTGGACAAGGAGAGGAGAGTGTTGTCTTTTTTTGTATTTTTTTTTTTTATTATTTTTTAAACAAACACATAAACAAACATGACAACACACAATAGGATATACAAATACACATATGCTCCAGCTCGTACCCCCCTCTCCCGGACCCCCCATTGGATAATCCAACCATTATAATTTGTTCCTAACCAGACACTACCATTATATGCTGGCTTTTATTCTCTCCACCACTTCTAACCACATTGCCATTTTGGATTCATTGAGACCCAAAATTCTAGCTGTTGATATTTCTTGATAAATCACATTGAGATATGTAAGAATCCAGACCTTACGGCACATTTTTTCCGGTTGAAACCATCGTGATGCTATCAGCTTTTTAGCCACTGTGATACCGGATAAAACCAATCTCTTTAGCTGTGGAGGTACTGCATGCTCAAAGACATCATTCAGCAGTAATACAGAGGGGTGTACAGGTATATCCAGAGTTAAGAGATTTGACAATTGCTGGGTCACTTCTTTCCAAAATATCTTAACTGGTGGGCAGTCCCAGTACATGTGCATAAATGTCCCTTCGTCCCCATTTGTACATAAGGAGCATTTGGAGTCTTGTTTAAGACCCATTTTGTTCAGTCTTATAGGAGTTAAGTATGTCCTGTGAATATAGTTAAGATTGATTTGTTGATGGTCCGGGTTCCTTGATGCAAGGCGTACATTTGCCCAGGCTTCTTGCCAGTCAAAGTCTATCTCCAGGTCTGGTATATCCCTCCTCCAGACTGAGTCTAGATGTAGGGTTTCATACGAGGCCGTTAGTAATTGATGATAAAAATCTGAAACAAAACCTCTCGATGTCTCTCTTTCATAGAAGAATTTGTGGTATCTGTGGTGTACAATTGGTATCCTTAATGGAACACCGTGAGCCTTCAAACATGCCAATAACTGTGCGTAAAAATAATATGAGGACTTGGTGAGATTAAATTTTTTGCATATCTCATCAAAACTACAAACACCCTGTTTGTTGAAAACGTCTCCTAATGTGTGTATGCCTTGCTTTTCCCATCTAGGGAATCTTATAGGTTGTTTTCCAATCAAGAGTGCATTGTTATTGAATAAGGGAGTATGATTATGCCATTTATGTGGGATAGAGTCTTTTTTTTGTGTTTCACGCCATATCCGGATTGCATGAGTGATTATGGGGCCAAATTTCCGTTCGCATTGCTTAATTGATAATTTGGTGTACACTATGTCCTTCAGCCTATGTGGAGCTACTATATTTTCTTCTAAATTTCTCCAGGATACTGATGCTTGGGGATCAAACCATGTCGTCAGTGGTCTTAAAGTGTATGCCTTAAAATAGTGGTGGAAATCTGGAAATGCCATACCACCGTCTGCTTTGTTTCTCTGTGCGGTGGATCTTTTTATACGTGGTGGTTTGTTATTCCAAATAAATTTGTATGTGGAGGAGTGTAATTCTTTCCAGTAACCCTTTGGAGGGGGTAACGGTAGCATTGAGCTGAAGAAGTTGATTCTAGGTAGGACGTCCATCTTAATTATTGATATCCGTGCTTGTACTGAGTTTTTAAGTTTTGACCACCTGACAAGGTCGTATTTGATTTTGTTTTGGATTTTTATGTAATTGTGCTTCACCGTTTGGCTTATGGTAGGGAATATTTCAACTCCCAAACATCTAAAGTGTTTTACCATCGGTATCTCTTCTGGGAGGGTTATATTTCTTTTTGCAGGGGCGTTAAGTGGGAGGAAGGCCGACTTCGGCCAATTTATCCTAGATCCCGATAAATCTCCAAAGTCCTCAATCAACTTGAGAAGATGAGGCAATGCGGTGTTGGGGTTTTGCATGAACAGTATTACGTCGTCCGCATATAAACTAATTTTGTGTTGTGTGCCCTTGATTACGATTGGTTCTATGGATTGGGATTGTCTTATATATTGTGCTAAAGGCTCTAATGATAGATCGAATAGTCCGGGACTAAGGGGGCAACCCTGTCTGGAAGACCGTGATACTGGAAAGATTTCGGAGGTGATTGTACATGTTGTAATCATGGCCGATGGGTCTTTGTATAATACTTTAATCATATCAATGAATCCTTTTCCTAACCCCATCCTTTCTAACACTGCCCATAGATACGACCATTCCAACCTGTCAAAAGCTTTCATTGCATCCAGGGACAGCATCGCCTTAGGTGTGTTGTCTTCCTTGTTAGCATCTAGTACGTGTAGTAATCGTCTTATGTTATCAGTGATCAGGCGGCCTCTTATGAAGCCTGTTTGGTCCGGATGAATTAAAGACGTCATATGCTTTTGTAGTCTGATGGCTAATACCTTAGAGTACAGTTTGATATCGGTTCCGAGGAGGCTTAAAGGTCTGTAACTACCGCACTCGGTGGGGTCTTTGTCTTTTTTGAGGAGGACTGTTATGAGTGCAATATTGTCATTCTTATGGAAGTTCCCCTCCTGACTGAGTATAAAATCATATTTAGTAATAAGGGTCCAATTATGTCCCAACAAGAGAGGTACATTTCTGGTGGGATACCGTCTCTTCCAGGGGCCCTTCCACTTTGCATTTCAGATATGGCCTCCCTAAGTTCATCTAGTGTGATCTGTGTTTCTAACTGTTTAGCGTCATCCTCTGAAAGTTTAGGGAGGTTAATTTGATTAAGATATGTGTCCATCTTGTTTTGATCGAAGGTCGTTTCTGATTTGTATAAGTTGGAGTAGAATTCTTTGAATGTCGTGTTTATTTCTTTGGGTTCTGTAACAAGTCCTTGTTGTGCTCTAATGGTAGTTATATCTGCAAATTTTGCGTTGACTCTTAGTTGCATAGCTAATAGGTGACTTGGTTTGGAACCTTGGGAGTACTGCTGTTGTCTTGTGCTACGTATTTGCAATTCAGATTGTTGTCTGTATATGGCGTTAATCTCTTTTTTTAGTATATTGACCTTGATTTTCCAGTTGAACCGAGTTGTTGTATTGCAAAGAATTAAATAACGTTGAGTAAAGTGTTTCCAGTTCAGCCAGTTTTGAGCATCGATTCTTGCGTATTTGGGAGGAAAAGCTATCAGTGAAATCCTTGATCATTCCCTTTGTCGACATCCATAATATTCTGGGGTCCTGCACCGAATTCACATTTATCCGTAGGAATACCGTAAGAGCTTCTTTGATTTGTGTAATGAATTCCTTGTTATTAAGCAGCATCGTGTTAAATCGCCATCTTGGGGCTCGGGATGATAGTATACCAAATGTTCCTTTTAAGAGTAAATAACAGTGATCAGACAATGCATTGGGTATCATTTCCACATCGTAGTTATCAAATAGTCTCGGGGTTGTGAAAACGTAATCTATTCTGGATAATGTATTATGTCTCGCAGATCGACAAGAGTACTTCCGGGTCATGGGGTTGAGTGAACGCCATAAGTCATTTACACCTGTAATCTTCGACCAATCCTTTAATGCATTAGATGCATTTTTTTGTTCATTGGAAAAGGAGGGGTTTGATTTGTCCATCCTTGGGTTCCAAATGGCATTAAAATCCACACCGATTATAAATAAGTATTCGGGAAGGTCTAACATTGCTCTGGTAAGTGTAGTGAAGAAACTAACTTCGTATAAATTTGGGGGCGTATACCGCTACCAACGCTATTTTTCTGTTCTTATGTAAAATCTTAGCTATAGTTATCCGACCATCTGCATCAGACCATACTCCCTTCAATTCAATATTCAACTTCCGTCTAACGACTATGGCTACTCCCCGAGTTCTCGTTCCAAAGGAAGAGTGACTGATGTTATGATATGTGTTGTCCGCTAACATATCTATGTCTTTCTCTAAAATGTGCATTTCGCTTAGCAGAGCTATGTCCACCTGTTCTTTTTTCATCAGTGTGAGCACGCTTTTTCGTTTGTGTTGTTTATTTATTCCACCAGTGTTCCATATCATTATGTTCAAACTAGCCATAATCTATACATGTTGTTGTATGGTTGTTGGTAATGCAATATTTTTTTTTGACGCTTCTATTGAGGCTAATGTGGGCAGGTCTCTAAATGGCTGGAATAAGGGGGGGGGTGAACGGAGGGGGGAGGGGGTGAAGTACATAAAACAAAATAACCCTAACGTCTTGCACAGACGGGTTACACATAAAACACATATGGCCCATCCCTAATGGATGGGCTAAAATGATTAACAGAGCATACAAACAATAACCCAAGGCCACTCCATTCAAACCCATTAGCCCAAGGGTCTGGGTGAGTAGCCCAACGTTAACCGCATTTCCCTAGCCAAAGATGAGGGAAAATATAATATAATAATATGAGAGAGAGAGAGAGAGAGAGAGAGAGAGAGAGAGAGAGAGAGAGAGAGAGAGAGAGAGAGAGAGAGAGAGAGAGAGAGAGAGAGAGAGAGAGAGAATCAAACATTGACCTGAAAGAGAGGGTGGAGAGATAAGGAAAAATTAAATAAATGAATTGGAACAAACAAACAAATGGAATGGATATGAGATTGAGAAGAAAAGAAAAGCACAAGAGATAAATGAAAAGAAAGGAAGACTGCATCTGCAGTCAAAGGGAGTCAGGTGGAGGTGGAACAGGATGAGGAAGGAGAGTTGTCCAGTATGGAGGAGGGTGAGGAGGATGTTGAAACAAGTGGTGAAGAAGATGAAGTTTTTCTCACTGATTCACAAGTGCCTGAATCACAACAGAAGAAACGGTATACAGTCAAAGAGATTCAAAAATTCTTGCAACAATCAAAGAACATGAAGAAAGTAGAAATTAGAGATTATTTTGAAGATGAGGAGATGTTTTATAATTCAGCAAAAATTCAAATGAAAACAAGGAATAAGGGGGGGTTCACTGCCCAGGAGGTTTATAGGTTGAAGAAACTTGTACAGAAGCACAATAAAACACACAATGAAGGGAAACCAGAATCCAGGTAGTTTAGGACGCTTCCAGTGTGTTTTTTTCTGTTGTACACTCCTTTTAGAGATCATGAGTAATATAAAGGTTTCCACACTCAATATAAATGGAGCCAGAGATATGAGGAAGAGAGCAAGCTTGTTTGAACTCTGTAAATTGAAGAGATGTGATGTAATGATGATTCAAGAAACGCACAGTGACCCTTTAAATGAAATTGACTGGAGGAGAGAATGGGATGGGGAAGTTGTTTTAAGTCACTTAAGCAACAGTAGTGGAGGTGTGGCTGTCCTTTTCTCCAGGAATTTTATGCCAAAATCGTTCGTTGTGGAAGAGAGTATTGTGGGTAGGTTGTTGGTAGTTAAAGCCAAATATGAGCTTTTTAATATTGTTTTTGTAAATGTTTATGCTCCAAATGTAGGATCTACCAGGGTTCAGTTTTTAAGTGAAATTGGAGTTGTTTTAGGTCAGTGTGAGCCTGAAGACTTTTTATTTTTGGGGGGGGATTTTAATTGTACGGAGAATGATCAGATGGATAGGAATCACAGTGAACCACATCCTGCTTCAAAACAAGCTATGAAGCAGCTTGTGAACAATAATGATTTAATTGATGTATGGAGGGGAATCCATGATAAACAAAGACAATACACTTGGACTCATTGTAGAGAGAGTCGTTTTTCTATGGCCAGATTAGATAGGTTTTATTGTTTTAAACATCATTTTAGTACTGTGAAGGAGTGCAGGATAATACCTGTAGGTTTTTCTGATCATTCAATGGTATCATGCAATGTTTTTATTGCAAATGTTAAACACAAGTCTGCGTACTGGCATTTTAACACGGCTTTGCTTTTGGATGTGAATTTTAAGGAAACTTTTGTATTCTTTTGGAAGATTTTTAGAACCAGGAAAGGGGATTTTGCATCCTTGAAACAGTGGTGGGATTGTGGGAAAGTGGAGATTCGACAGATTTGTCAACAGTACGCTCTCAGTGTTTCTTGTGACATCACCAAATCTATGAGAGATCTGGAGATTGAGATAGTGGAGCTGCAGGCTTCTGCGGAGTCCACAGGAAATCGAGGGTATAATGAAGACCTCAAATTCAAAAAAGCTATACTGGCAGACTTGTTGGGCACTAGAACACAGGGGGCGCTGGTCCGGTCACGTTTTCAGAATGTTGCGCTGATGGATTCACCATCAAAGTTCTTTTTCAGTCTGGAAAAAAAGAATGGACAGAGCAGGTTCATCCATGCTCTCCGTTCGGATACAGGGCAGGTTCTAACTGAAGCGAGAGATATCCGGCGGAGGGCTGTTGATTTTTATGCTCACTTGTTTAAAAGTGAATATGAGGAGGATGAACTGGCGTTTGAATCTTTCTGCAGTGGTCTACCTATTGTTTCAAAGGAGAGCAATAAGGAGTTGGAGGACCCTTTGACAGCAGAGGAGGTGGACGTGGCACTGCAGAGCATGCAGGGGGGGAAGGCTCCTGGGATAGATGGGCTCCCACCAGAGTTCTATAGAGCTTTCTGGAATGAACTGAACGAGGATGTGTTGGAGGTTTTTAATGAGAGTTTTGAGGACTCTTTGCTGCCTCAGAGTTGCAGGAGAGCAGTTCTGGCTCTGTTGCCCAAAAAAGGAGACCTCCAAGAAATAAAGAACTGGAGACCAGTGTCGCTTTTATGTTGCGAATATAAGCTGCTGTCTAAAGTACTAGCCAACAGACTGAAAAAGGTGATGGACCAGGTCATCCACAGGACACAAACGTACTGTGTGCCTGGCAGGTCCATTGTTGACAATGTGTCTTTTGGAAGTCTCTGGTTCAGCGGGTTTTGATGCGGGTCTGGTTTCTTTGGACCAGGAAAAGGCCTTTGATCGGGTTGAGCACCAGTACCTATGGAAAGTGTTAGAAAGGTTTGGCCTCAGCCCTGGATTCATTGCCAAGATTAAGGTGATGTATAAAGACATTGAGAGCGTGCTGAAAATTAATGGTGTTTTGAGTGCGCCTTTTAAAGTAACTCGGGGTATAAGACAGGGTTGTTCTATGTCTGGTATGCTGTATGCTTTTTCCATTTTTCCATGTTGCACAATGTGCGTTCTAACATAAATGGCCTGTTTTTACCTGATTTTAATACGCATTTTATTTTATCTGCATATGCTGATGATATTGTTGTGATCATAAAAAATCAGCAAGATGTGACAGTTTTGGGCAACATTGTTGAAAATTTTGGAAAGATGTCAGCTGCGAAAGTGAACTGGGCAAAGAGTGAGGCTGTAGCAGTTGGGAGGTGGGCGACAGGTCTTCCTCAGTTGCCAGGAGGTTTATGCTGGAAGAGGGGGGGGTTGAAGTACCTTGGGGTTTACTTAGGTGATGATCAGATGGTACAGAAGAACTGGGAAGGAATGGTAGAAAAAGTAGAGGGGAAGTTGAACAAGTGGAGGTGGCTGTTACCCCAAATGTCTTACAGAGGGAGGGCTCTGATCATTAATTTGGTTGCATCAACTCTCTGCACAAACTAAGATGTCTGGAGCCCCCTGCTGGATTACTAGGAAAAGCGCAGTCTGTGATGGTTCGGTTTTTCTGGGACAATTTGCATTGGGTGTCACAGAGTGTACTTTATCTGCCAAAGGAGGAGGGGGGTCAAGGTTTAGTGCACCTAGAGAGTAGAAAGGCAGCTTTTAGGTTGCAGCATATCCAGCAGTTTTTAATAGGAGGTGACAATGTTGTCTGGAAACATGTAATGTGTTCCATTTTAAAGAGAGTGGGAGGGGTGGGGTTGGATGCATCTCTTTTTTTAACTGACTGTAATTTTGAAAATTGGTGTGGAATGCCTCCTTTTTATCAGAGTCTTTTTAAAGCATGGTTTTTATTTAAATGGAACAGACTGGAGCTGGAAACATCACTGTTCTGGCTGTTAGAAGAACCTTTGATTTATGGGGCCCGGCTAGACATTCAAGACAATAGTAGGCCTGGGATTGTCCAGTGTTTGTGCTCAGTGGGGGCAGTAAACTGAGGCATATAGTGGATGTAGCTGGGCCAGGACTTCATAACACGGTGGCAGTGGCTTCTCTACTGGGTCTGAGGTCATACCGTCATACCAGAGACATTTTAAATGCGTGGACTGGAAAATTGAGCACAGAGGAACAAAGCATGTTACGAGAATACTCCAGTGGAACGGAAAGTCCCGACGAAGGGGATCCGTTCCCTGAGTTGGGTATTGGAATTGATCAAACAGGACTGACGGGACCCATGTTGGGTTTTTCATATGTTTTACCTACGAACTTGTATGTGTTAAATTGGAAACATTTGTATAAGTATTGTGTCAAAGCGTTGAATAAATTTCAATTGAGTGGAAGAACAGACACTGTGTGGAGAGAGAGACTGAGGGTACAAGATACAGGTGCACCAGTGTGGAGAGTGTTGTATAAGCCACCGCTGAATAAAAGAACAGGTGACCTTCAGTGGAGGATTTTGAAAGGAGCAGTAGCAGTTAATTGTTTTGTTGCTAAATTAAACCCCACTGTAACAATTTGTTGTCCTTTTTGTCAGGAGCCAGAAACGATTTTTCATTGTTTTTTAGAGTGCAAAAGAATTGAAGGTCTGAAGGCGGCTAGGTGGTGTAGTGGACAAGTCACTCGCCACCAGTGTGGAGACGCTAGGATTCGCGTGTTCGAATCCAGCTCTCCACATTGTTTTTCAGTTTGGCTGGTCGTCCGCAGTAATGACACATTGGCCGTATTACGGGGAGGGAAAACTGAAGGGTGGGGATCGAACGTTGTGAACAAGCGACTCCTACAAGTCGGTTGGTGCGCCTGCGCAGTAAAATCAGGAAGTGTCGGGGGCAGCGTGAGCCTCCCCACGCGTTACTCCTCGACACTGAGAGGTCGAGCTGCGCAGGTGAAAAGATGCGACTGCTGTTACCTCAAGTACCGGAGGGGACTTGTGCTATGTATGACTTAG
The DNA here is from genome assembly GCF_963971535.1 of Notolepis coatsorum. Classification (NCBI taxonomy): domain Eukaryota; kingdom Metazoa; phylum Chordata; class Actinopteri; order Aulopiformes; family Paralepididae; genus Notolepis; species Notolepis coatsorum. Next base: position 197,696,466 of record NC_140169.1, on the reverse strand, counting down.
TCCACATTACAGCCGGCTTGTGGGAGGCAAGAAACAGCGTTCGTGACAGGGGAGGGTTGGATTGGATGATACGAAATTGGGATGGGAGAAAATATGGAAAAATGGGAGAAAAAGTGGATC